>NC_142029.1:58057327-58367039 GCF_982192425.1 Myodes glareolus | reverse complement strand
ACAAAAACCCAGCTCTGACCTCTTCAGTCAGACTTTTCTCTAGTTGATCATACAATTTCAGAGAAATTCACCAGCTGTAGTGAGAACTTTTCTACAACACATGGAAACTAGTGAAATCAGAAAAGCTCTAGAGTGTTCCTTATAGTTCCCTATCAGGCTACAAAAGAAGGAACTGACCTAAAAAGGCCAAATCACCAAACACACAGAGCTGGAGATGGTGTGGGAAGCAGTTCCTCAACCTCTCGGTGACCAGGTCAGAAATTCAGGCCAGCCCTGTTCCTTCTTTCAGCCTTCACAGTAACCTCTCTATCTGTGTGATATTTGTATAGTTCCTATTTTATGAGAGACAGCAAGAGTCAACTGGAATCCAACTCCTTGGGCTGTCCCGATACCCATGGATCAAGGGTGCCCCTCTAGAATCGGGTTTCCTGTTGAGAGAGAGAGAGAGCTAGACTGGAACTCTCCACTTCACAAAGAAAATAATATCAGCTGTCCTTTCCATCTGAGATCATAAGAGAAAGGTGACGCGGCGTGCAAGGAGAAATGTACGACCATCTGACTTATGACAGAGCCGAATGGGCGCATCCCAGGGAGTTTTATTATAATTCAGGTCAGCCTTAGTGGTCTCTCCTCACGCTCTCACTGGATGGAACAAACTCCCTTTTCCCCTAGATGGTGCATTCTGGGCAGAGGTAGAGCCGGTAGGGCCTGGTCGAGAGGAGAGTCCTTTGGTCCACTCAGCCTGTTTGACGTTCCAACCACCCTGGCTGTGAAGCTTAACCAGACAAGTGCCTCTTGGGGCCGCTTCCCCAACAAATGAAAGAAAAAAAAATATGCCCTTGAAGCAGGAGTGAAACTGAACTATCTAAGGAAAACAGTATGAGCAAACACTGCGCTAAGGGGACCTTCTGATTAGGAGACCTCCCTGCGGCCAGCCAGGCCGCACACCTTCCCAGCAGGAGGGTGGTGGCTTGCTCCTGGAGGCCTAGAACCAGCAGCTAAAGCCATGGCCACCACCACGTGCCAGGTGGTGGGGCTCCTCTTGTCCCTCCTGGGTCTGGCCGGCTGCATAGCCGCCACCGGGATGGACATGTGGAGCACCCAGGACCTATACGACAACCCAGTCACCTCTGTGTTCCAGTATGAAGGGCTCTGGAGGAGCTGCGTGCAGCAGAGCTCAGGGTTCACCGAGTGCCGGCCGTACTTCACCATCCTGGGCCTTCCAGGTAGGTGAGGTGAGAGAGGGACAGGAGAGGCAGAGGGCCTGTGCACCCTCAAGGACTCCCAGGACTGAGTCCTGCCTCGGGCATGACCCTGGCAGCCCTGGCTTCCAATAAAAGGTGTGAATAAGAGCAGTTGGCCCTGCATCAAAGCGGGCAATAGCCGCACAGGTGGGAGAATTCATATATCAGCCAAGAAAATGGCTCTAATGTAAGTACATGCTGGTGATGGCTAATTCGAACCTTGTTACTTAAGGAGAACATAAATGGCTTGCTTTCATAAGCAGGAGACTTGCTTCTGCCTGTATATACATGAGAACAGGAAAGGGAGTGGTTCTTTTGTTATAGACAGAGCTATTTATCAAGAGTAACTTTAACTGTATTTTCAATTCAATTGAAGTTTTTAAAAAAAAAAATGGGGACCCTGTGAGGTGTAAAAACATTACCATTATCATTAAATTACGGTTTTCTTTTTCTGCATTTGTGATGAAAATATTTCGTATACTTGCCCTAAAAATCAGAGTTGTCAGAATATAATATCATGACAATGTAGAATGCAAACGTATGACACCTTTTCATCTTTGAAGAAGAAGTTGAAATTTGCTTCTAATACAGATAATTATTTCAAGCATCACAGGGACTTTGCATTCTTGACAGTATACGAACTCAATTTGTACTTAACAAAAGCAGCAAGCAAAAGGTAGTGAGGTGGCTTTGATTCTCCAAAGCAAGCCCCTTGTAGAGAGAAAGATGAGACAAATTTACACGTTGTAAAGAGGTTTTGGAGCCCTTGGGGTGGAATTGTAAAGAAGCAATTCAACGAGTTCATCTCCTACTGAGAAAGGAGTAGAGGCCAAGGGTTAGGGTATGCTCTGCTTTGGGAAACCATCCACTGCAGAGTTAGCACAGTCCACCTGCGTAGGGAGAAAAGGAGGAAGAAATAGCTAGAGGGGAGGAAAACAGGCTGAGAGATTATGCTATGTGCAAAGGACAGGCCATGGGGGCCATGTAAAACCTGGGTTGCTACCTGGCTAGCCACGCCCATGTTAATTATTAGATGGAGGTAAAAAGACTGTGATCTTAGTCACATTTCCCCAAGGCATCTGTCCTGTACTCAGTATCCTCTTTCTAGCATCCACCAAACACTCTGATTCTATATATGTATATATATATATATATATATATATATATATATATATATCACAAGTTCTGCTTTAAACCTTCCAAACAGCTCCATACGCTCTCGTACCACTCAGCCCCACTCAGCCCCTTCACTGCCGTCCCATGTGAAATCCTTCCCTTTGACCCCCTGAAAATCTCTCCTCTGTCTCCTATAGTTCCACAAAACGTGCGTTCCACCCAGGCTCTGGAGGCCCTTTGCCCTCCTGCCCAGGATCCACCCCACACCTCACATCTTTCCCCTCTCCTGCTAACCTGAGCTCCCATCCTCCTTCCCTGGAAAATGGTTTCTTATTTCTAACCACTGTCAAGTTCTGCCTCCCTCCTGCTCACTGACAAGCAAATCAAAAGACTACGTTTTCCCACCACTTCTAGACAAGCACATCGGCTTCCTCAGTCTGATTTCCATCCTTTGCCCTTGATCCCTTGCTCCTTTGAGTATAGCACCAGGTTGGGGTGATCCTTCCAACCACCAGTTCCCACTCCTCTGTCTCCTATGGGTGTCAAAGCCGAGGCAGTTCCCATGATCCTCTATTCCCTGCTTGATTAGTGAGTAGACATGACAGACCAACCTGGGAGCCTTTCCACATCCACACACCCTTCCTCCCGTGCTCTCTTCCTAAGGTTGCTGCCCCACCCCATTCTTTTCCCTCGCCTCTTAGTGTTCTCTGGCCCAGCCTGCCCAGGATATTCCCTCTCACCTGCTGCGCCTGCCCTTCCCACAACTCTTATCAGAAACTTTCCCACATCTTGAAATTTGCTAGGATCCCACAAACCAGATAGCCCAAGCGCATGCTCATAGCATTGAGCTCCCCAGTCCCCTTTGGCCCTGTTCATGAATCTGAGAAGTATTTCCTGCAGATCTCAGAGTACACAATGCAAAACTGGCCTTGTGGGCACCTGTAAATCCCGGTTTCGGGGGACATAAGCGTATCAAAATGTCAACAAAAAGGCAGTGGATTTGATGGGTCTTCTACATGGGTGTTAGCAACACCAGGAAGAAAATAATTATACTGGGGGAAGGGAATCTGAGTCTGAACTTTAGGTTATTAATGTCATTATTTATACATTTGTCTCATTCTGCTCTGTGCTAACACAGACCGAGAGTCTCCCAGTTCTGAACATGGGGCCTGGAAGGGAGGCTATACGGCACATGGTTGATAAAGTAGGTTGAACCAAAGAGTAAAAATTTATTTTAATGTTTATGCAAGCCATTTGTACACACAAAATTACAGATAAGAAGTTTCCTCTTCCAAAAAACAGAGGATTGGTTTTGCCTCTGTACTTTGTTTTTGCTGTTGTGTTTCTAAGTGGAGAAAATGACCTGGGTCCCCTCCTTCTAAAATAGTCAAATGATCACCCAGGCTTGTCATCGATAAACTTCTGCCTCCTTACTGTACAGTCTGGTGAGGGCATCCGGAGCAGTTAGTCAGGGTAGTTAACACCAGCTGCGGCAACAGCCGTGCTACTCCGAGCAGTGGCATCACACATTGTACGTTTCTTACCTGCCCACATGCAGTCCACGGGAAAGAAAGAGTATACACAGGCTATTCATAGAAGTTACTCAAGAGAAAGCCCTAAAGGTGGCACAGGGGCTCTTAAACACGTCGGTCTGAAAATGACACTTGTCACCTCCACTCAGAAAGCATTGACTAGCACTAGACATATGGTTCTGGAAGGTGAGAGATATGGGGGTTTACAGCTATTTTGTAAGCACCCATCAGCTCAGCACTGATCAGTTCAGCTGCATAGGCCCTTTGAGTAAGAACTGTCTAGGCTGCAGTCTGCCCACCATGTTGACTTCTCACTCATCCCTTTGGTTTTTTGTTTTGTTTTGTTTTGTTTTTGCCATAGTTTTGTTTGTTAGTTGCATGTGGTTCTTGCTTTATTGGACACAGAACCTAGGATCAGGGCTTTGTGCTTGCTAGACAACTGCTCTCCACTGAGCTAGGTCCCTACCATACTGATTCCAGTTCTGCAAAGCAGGCAATTCCTCAACTGTACAATGGTCAAAACCAATAGGAGTGCAGGAGAAGGCATGCCGTTGATCTATGCTCATTTTTCCCACCAAATGTTGCTAAATTCCTCTGCGTGTAATATGTTGTCTGATACAAGAGTATGGTTTCCAGGGGGCAGACATTTGATAGGAGTGGCCAGGAATCTGGAAGGAGGAAGGGTTTAAGGAGTTTCTGGGAAGAAAAAAAATTCCTCAGTACTTAATATCAGATCAATGTAAACACGGTCATGGAGGAAAGGCACAAACTTCTTCGCCAGAAACTTGGAAGAAAGGGAAGCGTGCCAGCCCCTTTATTCCATGTCAGGCCAGACAGGAAGCTTTCAGATAGGAAGCCCAGTTACCGTCAAAAAGCAGCGCTGAGATGTTTCAAACACTCAAAGGGAGAGGAGGTCCTGGAAGAGTTTTAGGACGCAGGGCACAGGCAGAAACCACATCCCAAGAACTGTGAAGGTTCCATATCAATGTGCTTAGTGCTTCTGGGTGCAGTTAGTTTTCTCTCTGTTGCTAAGTTCACGGCCAGAGGACCCTGAGCTGCCTGACTGCATCTCCCACACTGCACTGCGTTGCCCACACAGGCAACAGTGTAGAGGAATGGAGTGGGGTTGCTATTCTATTCTGACTCTCAGGCTAGGCTGAAGCACCATGGGAATGAATGTTGGGGCAGGGGGATTCCCAGTAGTTATAACCATCTGGGTTATAGAAACAGGACTCCCCTGAAAACCAGGAGAACCAAGGCTTAGTAGTGGCCATGGAATGCAGTGCGTTTGGGAGCCACCCATCTCTTCAGCAGGATGACTGTACATCACAACTGCCAGACTCCTGGGACTGAGATCTGGCTGACTAAAGGGATGGACAGGAAGATCCTCTAAAGGCAACAACAGAAGGATACGGGGTTTCCAAACAGGAAGTGGAAGGGGTCTGCAGACATTTATGTCGGCTCTGAGGGACCAACATTTACCGACCAGGAACACACAGCACAGGGACTTGTCATTTGAAACAGCTGTGTGAACAAGAACCCAGGGAAGAGGAGAGAAGACTCTTTGGTGGTGGATGAAATAGAGACAATGTGGGAGCAGTAGAGAGACAGTGTGGGTGGCTTAATTTTGACCTAGAACACAAGAGAAGTAAGCCTGAAAGTGTTCAGAGAGAATCAGGGCAGACACCAATCATACAATCACCACAAGCTATGAAATTCTTCCTTAGTGCAAGCTCTTTCCTTGCAAAATCTTCACTTAATCTCGAAGGAAACTTTTTCATGCCCATTTGGTACTTACGGTTATAGAAAAATGTAATTCATCTCCAGCTGTATGGAGACTCCTACAGGCAGGACAGGAAGAGAAGAGGCGATGGTGACATCACTGCATGTCACCAGCTCTGTGCACCTAACAGCTGATTGCCTCTCGCTGTGTTCCAGTCCAAGCAGCATACAGCACCCAGAAGTAAAGGGAGTTAGGGGCAGGTGTGTGTGGGATATCTCGGCCCCTCACATCTCCTGGCTTAATTCTCCCCACCTCTAAAACACCACACTGTATGGCATGGATGTGAAGAGCCAGGCAGCCTAGTCACGAGAGCTGGTTGTTGGCATTGTTAAAGCATTGCTGTGCCCACGCCACCCAAAATATCTGAAGTAAAGATAACTGAAGGCACTGTTCTTCCCTTCCCCATTCCTCCCACATCTGTGTCCTGGGTCCTTCAGTGTTTCTCAGCTCTGCAGCAGGCACCAAGTATCTCGGGGGATTCCATATGAGACGTTTTGGCTCCCCTTTCTGCATCACTGTGTAAAATCCACCACTGGAGAACTGGAGACTTTCTCATCAACCACATGTATAGACACGGAGGGAGGGGTTCCAACCAACCTGCATTGAACCCAAAAGTCTACAAGGGAAAAAATATGACTATTCTGAAGTATCTTTTCCGAAGATGTCCTGCTCACTTCTTTTCGCCCATAACTGAATGATTTCTAATGAAGTCTAATGCTCACGGTCATGTGAAACCAGCTGGCCTCTTTCCAGATGCTGAGGGGAAAACCTGGTCCTAAGAGATGAATGATCCCATTAGTCATAAAGTTGATCTTGGGTCTGACAGTGCCTCATGGTTTTTAAACAAGCTGTTTCCCTCCCTCTGAAGGGGGTGGGGGAGCACAGCATGCCTTTGACTTTAAGAATAAACATTCCAGGGTTTATACATCATCACATATGTGAAGGAGATGCCACAGGTAGGTGAGCCCATGTCTATAAAACTCATGGGGACCTGGAACTTGGATTAAAATGAGGCCACCTTGTTTCTCAAGGAGCAAGCTGAGATTTAAGAACCAGAATATGCTGAGCAGTGGTGGCACATGCCTTTAATCCCAGCACTTGGGAGGCAGAAGCAGATAAATCTCTGAGTTCGAGGCCAGCCTGGTCTACAAAGTGAGTTCCAGCCAGGGATACACAATGAAACCCTGAATAATAATAATAATAATAATAATAATAATAATAATAATAATAATTCCCCCAAAAGAACCAGAATGCTTGCTCAGCTTGTAGCTATGGTGGTCCTGGTCTCAGTGGAAGGACCAACTACCACAATGTGGCATCCCAGGGACTGATCGTATCAAGGTACAACACCGCTTCTTGGCGGGGAGGTACATCACTAGAGATATAGCTGGGTCTCACCTGAAAGGCTGACGAAATACTATAACAAAAGTACCTTAGAGGGGGAAGCTGATGAACAACAACCTCACAGCTTATTTCTCACAGCTCTGGAATCTGGAAAATCCAAAGTCATGGTGATGGGGATGTTAGTTTTTGCTGTGTTCTCTCATCGTGAAAGGGAAGGAAGGGCTGAAAGGTACAGCCAGACTTCTGTGACGCCTTTGATAAGACCTACTGCCATTACTGAGGACTGAGCCCTCCTCTTGGGACTCCACCTCTCTATACTCTTTATACTATTGTAATAGGGAGTAAGAGCGTTTGACACCTCTGTTCATTGCTGGCACGGTTCTGTGTGTCTGCCTTTGTCTGTGCTTTTAGCCCTCCCTGGTGCCACTAGGTCCAGCCTCCCTCTTCCCATCATCTTCTCCTTTTGCTCATCACAATCACATACTTTTGGTAGTTTCATCACATGGTCATGTAGAGTTCGTGCAAGCCAAAGCCACATGGAGTTGCCAGGGAAACGGTTCTGTCAGGGAAACAGGGGAAACCGATATTTACCAAGCCTGGCTTGATTTTATTCAGCTACTGAGTAGTGCCTGATTCTCATGACATCTCTTGCAGAGATGTCTTTATTTCACTCCAGAGTGGAGGGAACTTTATCTGAGGTCATTTGACTTGCCCGGGCACACTCAGCTGGCATCACAGTGTGGCAGAATTTCAGAGACATGAGCCTTCCTTTTAGCTCCTTGAACTCTTTGGAGAAAGTTTGCTTTGTTCTGAAGCGTTCCCTCTGAGGTCAACCACAGACATCCCTACGTGAACTCCTCCTCCAATCCTTCCTGGCCCCAGTCTGAACCTCTGCTACCTGAAATTGTGGGTTCTTGCCCTCTCCTCCAAGCCCCACCCATGGGCCTTTGGTTCCCAGTGAACTACTGTCTTCCCAGAGCTACTCTGATGGCAGCTCAGTGCTGACCGCTCTGGGTGCGCTTTCTTCCTTGAGCCACGCTTTAGGATCATCTTCACACTTTGCCCTCAAAATCTTACATTATCTAACAACTGGACGAAAGGCTCGAAATGAGGCCACATCATTGTCACTTTTCTAAAGGTTCCCAAGCATGCTCAGGAAACCAGGATTGAGACCAACACCTTCGTACCCTTCACCCGTCAGTCCACATCTGCTTTACTGAATGGGATATTTTGCAACAGGGAGGGAATGCTGAGTTCCAACCTTTCTGTTTGTTTTTATCAGCCCTGAGTCTTGGCCTCCCTTCTGACTGATATGGCTAATTATTCACTGGAAATAATGCTCCTGTCTCACCTTTGGTTGGGGGGGGGGGGATGTCAGACCACAGAGCCTGCTGACTCACATGTTACCACTTGATAAAGCCTATGTAGCTTGATCAAAACATCAAATAAGAGAGTCAGTGGCAAAAAGAGAAACCTGTGGTTCCAGATAATTGTCCTGTTTACCTGTCTATGGAGAAAAGTTTGAATTCCAAATAGTAGACTTCAGGCTGAAAGGGAAGCTCAGATCACCTTCCTGACCCTCCAAGATCATTATGGATGGCACCACGCTTGTGCACCCACTCCCTAGCACCTGCCTCCATCACAGTTTCCCTTCCCAAAAGAATCTCAAGGGGGTTTCCAACCAGAGAATACCTTGGTCCCTCCACATAGCCTGTTCCTGGATCCCAAGTTACAAATCAATGCTGCATTCTTTCTAACTTCATAGAAAAGAGGGGGTAGAAGTATGTAAGAGGCTCTGAAACCTAAGCAGGAGCTCAGGGCCATGCTAGAACCCTGGTTCAGAGCAGATCTTGCCTTCATCGCAAGTCTACAGGTCAAGAAGAAGCAAGCAAGAAAGAAGCATCCAAGAACCTGGCACAGAAGCTGATGTGACAGAATGTCCAGGCTTCACCTTCCAAGGGATGCTGGGGCATGCCAGCAGCACGCCTCATTGCATTTTTGCCTTCCATCTGACAGCTCCCCACTTCGCTTCTCATCCAATGATGTCAGAGAAGCCCCCTAACTCACTATACATGGGGATATGTTTTCAGAAATAGATTATTAAAGCCACTCTATGGAGTCAGGGACTTCACACTTGCTGAGGGTGGAAAAAAAATGTAACATCCAGAGAATGAAGAAGGGATCTTCATCCTCTATGGTTATTTGATCAGTCCGTTAGTGCTCACTTGAGTTTGGTTGCTTTCTCTTAACCAGATGCCTTGTCAAGTGTTTCTCAAATTGGATAAATTATGTTTTAATAGCTTAGGATTTTAAAGATCAAAATTAGAGCATTTTTTAAAACCTTTAGTAGGCTCCTGGGTAGAATAAAAACGTCTAAGAGAACTATAGGAACAAGACAGAGGGATGTTTATGATTGTTCTTTTTCTCAAACATCCAGTTTCCTGATAATAACGTCTAAAACCAGAACAGTCCTGATGATATTTATTTCCAGAGGGTGTGGACTATCTCACAAATGTCCTCTGAATCACAGTTCTGAACCATGGAATCACTGCGTAATTTAGCTGTGTGTGTGTGTGTGTGTGTGTGTGTGTGTGTGTGTGTGTGTGTGTGAGAGAGAGAGAGAGAGAGAGAGAGAGAGAGAGAGAGAGAGAGACAACTTATCCTATGCCATGTGCTACTGCCACAAAGTTTTTTGGCATTTACTCAGCTAGAATATTCCCAAGGTAAGAAGAAATAAAAGCTCAGGACTGCAGAAATATGTAATCTCAGAATGCAAAAGCCTTCAAGACAGATTATTTCTCTTAAGTTTATTTCTCTACAATATCGGGGGTGGGGAAAAGTTTTGCAGAGGATTTGAGCTCTAACTACATGATGAAAGTCAAGCCTGGTGGTGTACACCTGTAATCCCAGTACTTGGCAGGCTGAGACAGAAGGATTGCTGGGAATTCAAGGCCAACCTTGGCTACAGAGTGAGTTCAGGGCTATCCTTGGATACACAATGAAGCTCTAACCAAAATAAAATCAAGAAAAAAAATTCCTAAAACATGATAAATGAAAAAAAAATCCATGGAGTAGAATATAAAAGCATTACTAATTCACGGCTACAATAATTCAGTGTGTACTGCCTCTAAAAACACAAAGACAGAAATGAATACACAAATAGATGGCATTCATTTGCATTTTTAATAAGGAAATGAACAAAGTATTTGCTCCCAGCACATTGCAGGGCCAGCAAAGCCACTGGACACGGCTCTGGGAACACAGGTAGAGCAGTAGAGCCATCACATTTGAGGAGCAGATAGGTCCTAGTGCCCCTCCAATGCTCATGTGTTCTCTGGGTCTTACTGGAGTCACCAATACAGTAGCACAGAACTCAGTTGTCATTGCAAGATGCCAGATTTATTAGTTTTTCCAAGAATGATCAACTGACGGCTCACACAAACCTATGTTGAGAATGCACCTGCTAGTGAGACCACAGCTAGTGATGGTGGCTTATGGAACACTCCTTCCAGCAGAAAAGCAAAGTTAAGACTCAATCTCAAGGTCCTGAGGGAGATGGGAAACGGAACAAAGTAGATGAAGGTTTGTAGTGTTGAGTTAGAGTCTGGGAAATCTCATCTCAACCAGCAAAGAGGTGTGGCCAGAAGGCTACCAGGAAGCATTTCTTTTCTATTCTCAAATTTGGATTTCACCTGGACATTATTAACTGGGTCACTGACACTAAGAATGACATGTCTTTCAGGTAAGTCCCTCATCATTAGAACGTTATAGGGCCTGTAAAACTGCATCTCTGGCTGGCTCCTGATTCTGTGCCTTGGGTCTAAACAGTAGTGTAACCCTCAGTGGGGCTTTATTAATCTTCTATAAAAGGAAAAACTTCCCATAAAAACTACTCACCAAGATACTGCTGTTAGTTATCCCCCAAGAAGTGAAATAAAGAGTCTTTGGGAGGTGCCTACAAGCTCGGAAATATTTATAAAGATCATTTACTGCTTATATAATTAGGAGATCATTTCAGTGGTTTCAAACAAGAGGAAAATGATCTTTCTATCTGTCCTCTGTCACTGCAGTGTGGGATGCGGTGCCTGTGGCTGTGACTTCACATGAGAGGCCGCTCCCATCAGCAAGGACCTTCAACATTGTCTTGGTTGTGCTTTGTCAACTGTTCATCAACAATAAGGCTTTAAAGAAAAACACTAATGAAAATACCTTGCATAATTTATAGTCACCTGATTTCAGTTAACAGTCTCAACATGAATTATCTCAAAATATGTTATTTTGTTAATGATGTCAGAATAACTCCTAGATCCCAAGAAGGTATTTAGCCCTCCTAAGTACCTAGAATCCACAGCTCAAACTTTATCAGAACTCTGTACCTCCCTATTGCCTTACACCTTCTGGTCATTGTGTGGTAACTTCTCCACCCAATAGAATTCCTGAAGTCCCTGGACGTGTCACACCCCTTTGGAGAGAGGTTGATCTGTGTCTAAAGTATAAACATCTCACGTGAGGGTCTCATTTGCCAGGTGCCAATCACATGCCCATGCTGGATTAGGTCATTGTGATCAAGAGTCAAGTTATTAGCCTGAAAGATCTGGGTTGGTAGATAATTCAAAGTGGGCCCCGAATCAGTCTGCCCCACAAACTGTTTTCCATCTAAACAGTTCTGCTTTCTACATGAGAAAAAAACAATTCTAAGCTTTTATAGCGATTTGGCATTTCTGTGACACTCAAGCATTTCCTTATTTTGCCAGAGCATCAACCTGTGGTATTTAAAATTAAAAGATTTTTTTTAAGTACTGATATAAGATATGGCAGCTCCATCAGGATTTGTGTGATGGATAGAAGGGGCCGTTAGAAGGATAAAACAAATTGGTGTCTGATGTCTTTTATGTACTAAACATATGATACATATGTACATATGGTGCAAAGCTCAGCGGTTGACCTGCACTAGGAGACTTATAAAATTCTTCATGCTTGCAATGGCCAAACTTGATGAGTGTCTCTCGACATTTCATAGTGTTCACTACTAACATCCCACATACAGTGTGGGTGTCTTGGTAAGTGGCTGTTAAGATGTTTAGCCTTTAATGATAAACTAGAAACTATGTTGGACATATGACTGGAGGTGAGGTCCATAGCAAGACCCAGTAGGACCTACAGAAACATCAATTCCTACAAAGGGAACGCTCTTGATAAACTGTTGAAAATCTTAATATTAACATACTGATCATTATAATTAGAAACATACAGTCCACCCATGACCTTAGTAGTTGTCCTTGAAAAAGGATAAATACAGAATACTTTTGGTATAGTCTCAGTACCTTCATTTCTTCATCCCAGACTTAGTGCTGAGTTTCTCTACAGTTTAGGGTTTGGGGGTGACTGTTGGTTTTTTTGTTTGGGGGGAATGGGGTTTTTTTTTGTTTGGTTGGTTGGTTTGTTGGTTTTTGAGTTTTTGGTTGTTTTTTGGGTTTTTTGTTGTGTGTGTTTGTTTGTTTGTTTGTTTGTTTGTTTGTTGGAGACAGGATTTCTCTGTGTAGCATTGAAACCTGTCCTGGAACTTACTCTGTAAACCAGGCTGGCCTCAAACTCACAGAGATCCATCTGCCTCTGTCTCCCAAGTGCTTGGATTAAAGGCATGTGCCACCACCACTTGCCTTTCCCTACGGTTTGTATCTGGTCCATGATGGTTTCAATTCCTATGCAAAGACAAGCAGAATGCTGTGCAGTTCACTTGAGTTTCCTGTCAGCTCAATAAATGATTTGACGATCACTTTAGACAAATGTGTTCCCTTTCTAGGCCAAGATTATCAAGTTTTGAAGTAATAAATACCCAGAGTTCTCTCAATCTCACCATCCATAACTCCCTTTCTCTGGACATCTGTGTGCACACCCTTCATCACTCGGAGGGATACAAGTGATGCCTTTTTGCATTCCCCACAATTCCATGTTTTCACACCGTGTCAAAGCTCAGTTTGTGGTCTTGCCAGTCCTCAGTTTGTGGTTAGTTGGGATTGTTGTGTTTTAACAACCTAAAACCTAACTGATGCTGTTATTTGTCTGCCTGTGCTGGGCTCCTTCTTCTACAGCCATGTTGCAAGCAGTACGAGCCCTCATGATCGTGGGCATTGTTCTGGGCGTCATCGGTATTCTAGTGTCCATCTTTGCCCTGAAGTGCATTCGGATTGGCAGCATGGATGATTCTGCCAAGGCCAAGATGACCCTGACCTCAGGCATCCTGTTCATCATCTCAGGTAAACACAGACTCCCACTCTCAAGCATGCACCTGCAAATGCTAGAATAAATTGTTCTGAAACAAGAAAAGTGGCCCCTTCCCACTGTTAAACATAGCTCAGAGTGTTTCACTCTGGGATTCATGGTCTGAGTGCGTGGAAGCAAAATTACCCTCCACAGAACTGTAACCAGTTCTAAGGTCCCACTTAGCTACTAGCAACACTGCAATAGAGGAAGGTCAACCCTAAGGCAAACATGTGACTGGGCCCTTAAAAACCACTAGGAAGTGGTTTTAATGGGGAAACTCTTGCCAGTAACTAAAGAGTAGTCCCCAGATGCTTGGTTTATTTACCCTTGATCCCGAGGTGTGTGGAAACGTCTCTTTCTATGTGCATTGCACATATAGGAATCCTTCCAGAATTAAATGTGAGATGCACTTTGCCTACTGTCTAGTAGGCAAAACTGTTTAATTCAACAGTCAGTGGTTGGTTGATCATTCTATTACAGGAATAGAGAGTATCTTAAAGTCCTTTCATCTGAACTCATTTCAACGTAAACTGCCTCAGATATATTGTGGCCCCTTAACCTGGTCCTTGTTCTTTTCCCACAGGAATCTGTGCAATTATTGGTGTGTCCGTGTTTGCCAACATGCTGGTTACCAACTTCTGGATGTCCACAGCTAACATGTACAGCGGCATGGGTGGGATGGTGCAGACCGTTCAGACAAGGTAACCCCCTACTTGGCTTCCTGGTGATCCACAGGGAATATTGTAAGAGGACGATTAAACCATGTGCCTAATGTGCCTGTCAGGGCCTGAAATAGCAAACATTTATCAGAGACAACCACACTGTATCATAACTCAACAACGATCTGCAAATTCATGAACTTCATTTCCATGAAATACCCTTGCTGATATGACTTGAGGCTGATCCGGCATTTGTACTGAAATACAGTGACAGTTCACAGTATTTATCTAGCGTTCTTACACGGGCCCCATTGTGGCGGCAACACGACAGGCATGGTTAACCCAAGATGTAAATGAGCATCAACTTAGACCCACAGTTCATTATGGAAGCATGACAGGAGCAGGGGAAATCCCAATAGAAAGGAGTCGAGTCGGGTACGGGTAGGAGAAGGGCTGGCTCCTCCCGGTGCTGTCACCTTTTCCTCATTATCTCATCCAGTGACTGTATTGAGCACCTGCTGTGGCCCAGGCAGAGACCAGGGTGCAAGAGATACAATCAAGCTCCCTGTCTCAGAGAGGTCTAGGAGGTAGAGGTGAAACCTCACTATAATTTGATGCCTGAAAGAAGCAGGGCATTTTTTTTATATATTTTATTTCTTTCTATTCTGTGTGTATGAGTATTTGCCTGCTTGTATGTCTATATACAACATATGTGCCATGCTTGAGGAGGCCTGAAGAGGGTGTCATAGCCCCTGGGACTGGAGTTACAGAGTGTTCTGAGCTGCCATGTGGGTGCTGAGAATTGAACCCAGGTTCTCTGGAAAAGCAGTCAGTGCTCTTAACCACTGAGCCATCTCTCCATCCACAGAGGGGAAAGAAAATTTAGTGGAAAAGCATTATCAACACCTATATTTGTTTAGCCCAAGTATCACATTGATGTATCTCAGCAATAAGCACCAGCAAAACCCCTAAGAAGGAAGGTCTTCTGTTGTAAGGAGGTCGCTTGTTCGTTCTGGCAAATTAGACCTGAAATAACAACACAGAAACTGTATTAATTAAATCACTGCTTGGTCAATCTCTTAAGCATTTTGCTGGCTATCTCTTATATCTTTGGTTAATCCATTTCTATTATTTTATATTTTATCATGAGGTTTGTGGCAGCCTACCGGCAAGGTTCCAACTAGCAGCTTGCATCTTTCTCCTCTGGGGGCTACATGGTATCTTCTTGACTCCGCCTCCTTTCTCCCAGCATTCAGTTTAGTTTTCCCTACCTAGCTCTATTCTGCCCTGCTATAGGTTCAAAGCAGTTTCTTTATTCATTAACCAATAAAAGCAACACGTATACAGAAGGACTTCCTGCACCAGTCTTGTTTCCAGAGAGTGGTATAAATCCACTCTACATAGTAGAGCTGGTATTTCTCCAGTTACCAACAAGTGATATAGACAGGATTTCAAGATGGTACAACTGTCATGATCTGACTCTGGAAACCCAGGGCTTTGTTACAAGAATGAGGAGGAACGTGATCACATAAGCTATCAACATTCTGTTCCAGGTCTCTCCCATAGTGTCTTTACTGATTGCCTGGGACTTTCTCAGTTTTAATACCAGGAGTCTCATATCTTTTGAAAGCACATCCTCAATTATCTAAAGCTCCTCATGGGTCACAACTCCTAAAAGTCTACCATCTCCTAATAGGACTACTTTGGATATCAAGTCTTTAATACCTGGGCCCTTAGGGAAGAGTTGCAATATAATGTCACCCAAGACAAGGTCCACTATGAAAACTCAAGATACCAAAAATCCCTCAGAAACAACTTGAGGCTGTCTCCATCACTCTTAAACTTCTCTTGTCAAGCCTTGCAGACTCTCTCATTGATCAGGAGAGAAAGAAGGAGGGACCAAAGGAGAACAAAGGGGACTGGATGGCTGGAAGCAATGGGGAGGGTTTAGTCAGCTGTATTCATGACATCTCCCTCTTCAGGTACACCTTTGGTGCAGCTCTATTCGTGGGCTGGGTCGCTGGAGGCCTCACACTAATTGGGGGTGTGATGATGTGCATTGCCTGCCGTGGTCTGACACCGGATGACAGCAAGTGAGTCCTGCCTCCTTCTGCAGCGAGAATTTCGCCTGATGCATACTTTATAGCCAGGATAACTTATCCATATACATGGGAGAATGATATCAGCTACAAGTTCATTGAACTTCCTCCTATATGGGGAATCAGAAGACTAGAACAAGATTCCACTGCGAGTATTTCAGATGGATCCTCTTTGAAATTAGGGGTAGAGTAGGGGCAATCCCTCTAAGTTCCTTCTAGCTCTAGTGATTCCTAACTCTGTAATCCTTCCCTGGAAGAGAGTTTTACATCTCTACCACCTGCAGAGATATTTGTTAACACCTGAAAATACTTGATTGCTTTGTTGATGGTAGGGGAAAATGAATCTGCTTTTTGGTGGGTATATATGTGCCCAGGGTGGACATCCAGAATGCACAGGAGCATCCCTCACCACGAAGGACTTGCTCCAAAGTACCAACAGCCCTGCTATCCAGAAACCCTGCTCTTAATGTCTACAAAGGATCTGGGATCGGTAGAGCCAGAGTGTATGGTGGTTCTACCACTCATGGGCCCTGTGCATACAGCAAGTCTTTTCTGTTCTCCTGGCCTCTGACAGTGCATTAGGACTGTTTTAGCACAATACCCTCTGATAGTTAATTTAGGAACAATAAAAATGTATTTACCACAGCTCTAGAGCTGGGAAGTCCAAAATGAAGGCATTGGGATTGGTATCTAGTGAGAGCGCAGTCTCTGCTGCCAAGATGCCAAGATGGCATCCTCCTGCATTCTGTGCAGGAGAGGAAGGTTGCCCACATGGAAAAAAAAGAATAGGAAGGAAAGAAAGCAATCAATCCTTTCGGCCATTCTCATGATTGCTTGATCATATCTCCAGAGCCCTATTCGTTTTTGTTTTTTATTTGTTGGTTGGTTGGTTGGTTTTGCCTTTCAAGACAGGGTTTCTCTGTGTATCTCTGGCTGTCCTGGAACTACCTCTGTAGATCAATCTGGCCTCTAACTCAGAGATCCACCTACCTCTGCCTCCCAAGAGCTGAGATTAAAGGTTGTGTGTCACCACCGCCCCAAAGGCCCATCTCTTAACACCATCACACTGGGAATTAAATTTTCCTGTGAATCTTGTAGAGTGCATACCCACACCACAGTAGCTTCTGATACCTTGCCCATAGAACAAACAAATTAGAAGTTAGACATCTGTAGATTCCAGCTGACAGATTCTGTGATTCTTCATCAAACAGAGTCCCACTGGACAACTGTCACCTTCATTTTAATTAAAGGAAAATTCAGTGGTCAGTAGCAACCATCTCATTACAGCTCTAATATGCGCATGCATTACACAAACAGACAGACAGAATTTTTATTGATCTTTTAGGTTAGAATCAAACACCAAAAAAGTCAAAGAGGCAGACACTTGTAATGCCAGCCCTGAGGAGGTGGAGACAGTGGGAGTCAGTTCAAGGTCACCCTCAGCTACACAGCAATTTAGAGGCCCAACCTGAACCACATGAGATACTGCCTCAAAAACAAAAGGGGGGGGACAAGAACAAGCAAATAATTAATTAAGATTGCATAAAACATAACAGGTTTCATTATGAGACTTTTTTTATCCATGTGTCCAATTTTGTCTTTATTTGTCTCATTACCCCACATGTTCCCCATCTCCCCTCCCTTCTTGCTGATCCCCCTTCCCTCCCGTAGCCCCCACTTCTGCTTTCATGTCACATGTATCCCATCACCCTCACTCAGTCACCCTTCTTCTCTTCCTTTAAATTTCTTCATCAACCTCTAAGCCTCCTTTAAAAGCAGGAAATCACGCTCCACCGCAGACAGCTTATGTCTCTAAGAACACGGTGACTATGTATCCTAGCCAAATTAAGACTAACATATCTCTATGAACACTGAAGCATCCGGTGCTGAACCTGAGACAGGAGTAAATGGGGAAATTGGTCTCCCTACTAAAGACGCCGGTGTTCAAGGTTTGTTTCTTTTGTTTTCAGCTTCAAAGCCGTGTCTTACCATGCCTCTGGCCAAAATGTTGCCTACAAGCCTGGAGGCTACAAGGCCAGCACTGGCTTTGGGTCCAACATCAGAAACAAGAAGATCTATGATGGAGGTGCCCGCACAGAGGAAGATGAACAATCTCATCCTACCAAGTATGACTATGTATAAGGCTCTAAGATACCCCCCCACCGGGTGCCGAAGAAACCCTTCCCCAAGAAGAGCTCGCCCCAAACCAAGGACATTCTACCTTGTTCCATTATTGCTTTTGACTGACAATGGGAAACTTGTAAAGCCTTAATTTCATCCATGGTGAGGTTAGACAGTCTTGGCCACGCATCTCTGTCTCTAAACAGTCCGTCACAAAACAGCTGAGTTATCATTTATGAGTTAGAGGCCATAGCCGCTCACCTATCCCAGTCCTCTGCCTTTCACTGTAGACTAAATAGAATGGTACTTGACACGCTGACAGATACTTGATGGCTTAGACAACCTTTCCCTCTCATATTTAATGAACCTGTTGAGGATCTATTTCCCAGCTTGACCCCCAAGTAAAATTTTTAAAGGGAAAAAATGGATTAAAGGACATTATTTCCTACTAATTTTGCCTTACCCATCCCCAACTTGACTAATAATCATAGTGAACAGTGATTAAAAAGATAATAAAGGAGAGACAGTTGCAGTCTCTCCGACCTCCACTCAGAGCCGCTCCTGTGGTGATCTCACGCTATCAGCCACAGGGGTTTTCAGGTGAGGCAAACCAGACTGTCTCCTTCTCTTGGCTTCTGCTGATTTCAACCAGACTGTGCCCGAACTTTCCACCCGGGGCCCTCCTTCTGTCAGAATTCAGAAATTTTTCTGAGAAGAGAAAGAAGTGGATTTTTTGGTAACCTGAGTTCTATATGCAGTTATAATAAATAGTACATTAGCAAAATGGTATATAATATCTCTGTGAATTGGCCTCACCCTTACATATAGAAATATCTGGGGGTGGGGATCATTCCTTGTTATTGTCCATATTGTACTCAATAAGGTTCTACATAAATCCAAACATCATGAAAAGCTTACTGATCCTAATTGTTTTCTTTTGAGATCTCTGTAACCTAAGTACTCATAAGTACAGCCCTTGTTTTTACAAAGTCAAATCCCAAATCCTAGAAAGTAGCTTAAAACTGGTTCTTTTTGCAAAAGGACTAGTTAGCCTGTGCCTCTTCACCGGCGCAGCTCCAGTCCCTGCCAGTTAACAGTGGCACTTCCTGGATCCTGTGGTCAGTTTTGTGGTTCTGACAGTTGCACCGGGCATTAATATGTGGGCCACACCCTCCTCTGTGCTTGTAGGAGAAAACACGAACTCCATCCCAGCATGCAGCTGGAATAGGCTCCCAGGAAATGGAGATAAGGATGCTCACTAAAACCCACCCAAGCCCAGAACAGCAGTGGTGCTGTCCTGGCCAAGGCGTTGTCATAGAGGAAAGGGCAGTCCTTACATTAATAGTGCATATAAAAGTGACCTCCAGGGGGTCAGAGAATACTCAGGGCTGTTTCCAGGGTAACGCAGAGTCATTCCCACGGGACACCGGTGGTTTTAGGCTATATTGAAGAGGGCCTTCCTAAAACTGACTTTAAAAAAATGAACAGATCAAACCATTCAAGAGAGGAGGGAGAGAAGGAGGTGGAAATTGAAGGCATGAAAGTTATTAAAGTTCTTGGGGCCAAACAGAAGGTCATCCCTTTGAGACCACAAATACAGTGAGTTTCTTCCCCTCACCCCCAACTACCCACCCACCAGAAAATCCCCGGCCAGACTGGAGGCAGTGAGACTCAGCTGTTTTCAGTTAGTAGTTCTCAAACATGTCACTGGTTGTTTTGTTTTTGTTTTTTACTTTTGTTTTTTCAAGGCAGGGTTTCTCTGTATCTTTGCCTGTTCTGGAACTTGCTCTGTAGACCACGCTGGCCTTAAATTCAGAGATCATCCTTCCTCTGCCCCCTGAGTGCTGGGATTAAAGGCGTGTGTCATCACTGCCACCACCACCTGGCTTAACACATGACTGTTTAAAAGCTTCCCTTGAGACTGTGCTCTGTCATCCTTTTGTTATTGCTGTCTTATTGTATGCATTGAGTATTAACCTCCATGTTTTGTTACTTAAATATTAAAAACCCTGTTAACTTCCATTTGAATAACTCTGTTCTTTTTTTCCTAAGCTTTGAGATGTGGACATAAGAACTTTCAATACTTTCAAAGCTGAATGCATCTTTCCAGAATTGCTTCTGCTTGCAGAAACCCAGATGCCTGGAGGCCAATTAGGTCTGGGCCCAGTCTGGCTAATGACTTCTGAAACTTCAGAAGCCTTAATGAAGCGAGGTTCTCGGAATGACCTGGAGTGAAGCAGGGGGGTCTAGGTAACCAGTTTAGCCTGTTTGACCATGGGTGCACCAAACTAAAGTGCCTAACATCGTTGGCTCTGTGAAACAAGAGAGCCAGGGCCTGCCCTCTTGACCTAGGGTTAAGACAGAAGCATGCCAAGCTGTAGTCACTGTATCTGTATCCAGCGAGAGAAATGAAATGAGCTGCAAAATCAGAACTGCTCCCTCTCCACCTTGGGTCCTGCCACTTCCCAGCTAGGAGACTAAGCAAAGTGTCTCACCTCCCCAAGTCTCAGGCCCCTTATCCATAAAGTATGGATACTAAAGACGTAGTACTAATGAAGCACAGGGCCTGGTGCACACTTACACAACTTTAAGACTTCTGACTGGGCTATCTGAAGCCAAGGTTGGCTCAGGCATAGCTACATTGAGGGACAAGAGCAAGACTCTTACTCTGTTCTGCATCTCAGTTTTCTTTCCTTCTTTGTTGCTCTGTTTCCTGAGAAGATCATCTAACGGGGTGGTAGGGAGCGCTGATCATACTGCAGGCAGAAAGCCTTTCCCGACATGCACAGGAGAACGAATCCTGACAAAATCCACTGGACTCTGAATTACTCCCCATCCCAAGCCACTTCCTTAGCTGGAACATGGGCACCTGGTTTGGCCATGCCCAGGATGCTCAGTCAAGATGCAGACTTGCTATGGCCATGAAGATTATGTCCTGAGGATGTTGCTTGCATAATTTTTTTAATTTATTTTTATAATTAACCTTTTTATAATCAACAGTTGCATATACATATGTAACACATTCTTGTCACACTCATCCACTACCCTCTCTTTCTCTCCTCCCACTTTCCCTGAACCCCTACCCGGCAAGTCCCCATCCTACGTTCACATCTCTTTATATTCTTTTTGCTTTTTGACTCACTAATTCTCACCAGAGTCGATGGTCTGGGCATGAGTGTGGTTGTTTCATTTCTTTCTCCTTAGACTGGACCTGAACTACATGGAAAATTTCAGAGTTCTAACTTCTAGATCTCTCTAATTGCCAAACAGCATATGGTAGAGAAAAGCGGGCCTGAGAGAGTCTCCCAGTTCTCAAAGAAAAGTGACAAAGATTAAGATAAAACAATTAAAATTTTAAAACTTTACATTCAGTTTTAAGTACGTGAAATTACGAGAGTAGTTAAAGATGATCTTCAGGGCGAAGAGTGTAACCCAGTGGTTGAAAGCACACCGAGCAGGCTTGAGGCCCTGGGGTGAGCACAGGAAGTATCCATGAGGTTCAAGGTGAGCACAGTGAGCATGCGTGAGGCCCTGAGTCAGTCCGCAGCACCAAAAACCAAGCAGAAAGGAAAGAAAAGGGGGGAAGAGAGGAATAAAAGAAGGGAACCGAGGAGAGGGGAGGAATGGAGAGGGGTGAAATAGTTCTCAGGTATATCATTTAGTGCTTGCAGGATCAATTACAATTATTTATAACATGTTTTTACATTTTTTTCTTTGCTGACCTCTCAGAGAATCGCCAGGCTGTGACCAGTCTGAGAGGCCCAAAGCCTCTCGATAGTCATCCGGAATCGCCCACACAGCACACACACTCATGCATGCACACAGCACACACACTCATGCATGCATACAGCAAGATTTCGGGGTCTTCCTCAAGGACCATCATTCCTTTGATTTTTCTGTTCTGAAGCATTTGCATGCATGCACGCCTCAGGAATGGTTCTGAACCACCCTGTTCCTGCCAGCTTCAGTCAGGCTGATTTCCAACACCTCACAATCCAGAGTGTAAAAGGAACAGGGTATTTTATTCATGATGTCCCAAGCAAATGTGAAAAGAGCATGTTGGGGATCAAGAATTGAAGATAAGGTTTCAGCCAGGTATGTGGTACATACCTATAATCCTAACACTCAGGAGGGGAAGAATGGGAAAGTTGTAAAATTGACAACAGCCTGGATATCATCACAAGATGGCAAGACCCAATTCAAAAAAGAAATCTCCGAAGAAAAAAATAGAGAGAATTTATTGTTTAAAATGGTGTACCTGAGCCAACCTAAAAGTTGAAGTCTTAAAGTAGTTTTTAGATATAAATAAATTATGATATAGCGATAAGAATTAGTAAGCTGTCTTACAAGAGCTGGCTCAACAGTGCTCTGTGCAGACCTGAGTCTGGATCCCCAGAATCACAACAAGAGCTAAGCAATGGGATGGCTTACCTGTAATCCCAGCACCTAGAAGGCAGAAGTGGGGTACCCCCCCCAAAACAAGCTGGCTATTTAGACAAGCTGGAATTAGCAAACTCCAGGTCCTGCGAGAGGTACTACCCCAGTAAATGCAATAGGAAGCAATTGGGGAAGACATCTGAAGTAGTTTTTAACCTCCCATATACCTGTACACACACACACACACACACACACACACACACACACACACAGGCAAACACATACACACATCCATGTCACACATACATACAAGCAAAAAATAAAATATTAAATCTATTTTAAGGGTTTTTTTCCAATGTGGATCTTTAAAGAGAACGTAGGAAAATGCCCTGGAAATATGTTAATTGGTTGCTTCTAGTTAGAGATGTGGTTTTCTTCTTTTTTCAATAAGAATGAAGCTTTTAAACAGGTGTAGTGGCGAATGCCTTAAATCCCAGCACTCTGGAGGAAAAAGAAGGCAGATCTCTGAGAGTTCAAGACCAGTCTGATCTACTTAGCTACAGTTCAAACCTATAGTAAAACCTAGGTCTGGCCCTAAACCTAACCCTAATGATCGCTAAACTTACCATACTGCTAACCATACTCCTAACGCTGACTTTAACCCTAATCCTAATCCTAATCCTAGCCTTAGCCTGAGCCTTAACCATACCCCTACCCCTAGCCTAAACCATAGCTCTAAGCCAGGCCTAACAATAATGCTAGCCCTAACAGCCCTAACCCTTACCTTACCCTTGTGAGGTGTTGCCATCTTTGTTTCACACCAAAGTAACTGTCCCATCATGCCCAGGGCTGTGCTAGTCTCAACATGGAAGTCCTGTGCTCTGGAAAATCAACGGGAAAACTAAGGCAGCATTGCCAAGACTGCCCAGCCAATGACGAGGAAGGCATGCCTTCTACCACACCACACTGTCTCCCAACTCCACCATAGAGATGCCATCAAATGGGAAAAAATACAAATACACATAAAAAGAAAAGAATGGAGAAAAGAGCAGAGGGGGAAAATAAATCAACAAGGGAGGAAGAAATATGAAACCACGGAGCACAACACTTAAAGTCTTAAAGCAATCTGCTGCAGATTTTCAATTTTAATGCTCTGCTTTCAAAAACTGCTGAAAAAGGACAGGTCTGTTGTAATGGCACATAGCTACACAGTGAGGTGGAGGAGGACACCAGGCCAGTTCGTCTCTCCCAAGCCAACATAACTAGCCTCTATAAAGCTCTGCAGTGTGTGTGCGCATCTAAGGGCTTCCGGTCTACAGAGAACTATAGTGTGATGCCTTCCGAAGGGCAGGGAAAGCCCAAGACTACGCCCTCCCACTCTGAAAGTGCACTGTGTGCAGAAGAAATACCGCATCCTCCAGGGAAGGCAGACAGCCCTAAGCTGGCGTTGGAACAGGCCCACTTCATCCCTGGAAGCCCTTGACTTTGAGGTTGCTCTAACAGTATCTGGGTCTGAGTCAGTGTCCCTTTGCACTGAGTGCTTCTCCATTCCTTTCTTGTCTCGAGTGCAGCTAGAAGTGACTGGCTCACTCTGGTTTCGGGCTTCTGACCAGTCCTGGCCTTTCCTGTTATCAAAGCTGCCGCCTTCGGCCCTTGTTGACAACAACAACAAAAAAATGTTATTTATTTTGTTCAGCAGCCAATTAGAACTTCAATATTTTGAAAGTAAAATTTCAAACATATTAAGCGTGTGGGACTTGCCACCCATAGTTACTGCCCTGAGAAGAGAGGTTGCCATGGCAATGCCCCTGCTGAAGAGGATAGAGCTTGGCTGAAGGGCGTATAAAATACCATAATGGAGCCCAGGCTGCTGAGCCAGCCTGCAAATCTCTACGCTAGGAGTGTTTGCCCAGGTCTGAGGAGCTAAGTGGTCATTAGCAGAGTGTGAGAAAAACAAAATGTCCAACCAGCAGACCAACATGTCAAAAGGCAGGGGTGTGGTCGGAAGGAGTGGAGGGACTCTGTGAGTGGATGCGACCATGTTATTTATGAGGATCGTAGCACACCTACCCTTCCCCACCAGCATGCCTGTTCAATCACACCAACACCATTCATCCATAGAGCAGCACAGCCAGGAGCTCGCAGAGTGTCCCCTGGAGTTCACTGCCAACAAATAACCTCACACACAGCAAGACTGCACCTTCTCGTTCTCTTTGACCCCATCCCTGTAGGCTTCCCTAGGAATCTGTTCAGAGTAAGTCACCCACACTCCAGAAGGGGCCATGGCAGTGAAGTTCAGTGCAGGGCTGTTTCTCATTGTGTAAAACTAGGGGTGGGGTGGGGGAGTTTGGCAGCAGGGAAGGAACTGAATTATGGTGTGGTAAAATATGTATACATTAACTAGGTATGGTGGCACATACCACTGATTCTGGCACTTAGGAGGCAAAGATAAGTGAATCCCTGAGTTCGAGGCCAGCCTGGTCTATACAGAGAAATCCTGTCTCAAAAGCAAACAAACAAAAGGAATGCATATACATTTTTAAAAGGAAGGAAGAGGAGGATGAGAAAACCTTTGAAAAATGTGAACAGAACACATGCTGCTACTGCAGAGGACAAGTTCGACTCTAAGCAGTCAATGTCTCCACCTCCAGCTCCAAAAGATCTGAGTCCTCTGGACTCCCCAGGCATCCGTACCCATGTGTGCATACTCACACACGAACAATAAGCGTGGTTATTGTTTAATAAACACAAATAAACATGCTGTTTCTAATCTAAGAAAAAAAACCATCTCAGAGTACTAGTACCATTGCATAATAATAAGTTGGGGTGAGGATACAGACAAAAGAGAACCCTCACACACTTGCTGTGGGAATGTAAACCATTCTTGCTAATCTGGAAATTAATAATAAAACTAGGTTGGCATTGCCTAGCTCCTACTACAGCTTACTAAGTTCCTGTAAGACTCAGACTTCTGCAAACTTGAAACTCTACATATGCTGCAAAGACAACTACGTAAATATCTGTTTGTGTTCGGTATATATGCACATGTTTTCTTGACATTTTTAATAAGCAGACTTGGAGCCTAAGGTCACAGAGAACCAGCTGTCTACTCTTCCACATGTGGTGCAAACCATCTGCGTTTCTGTATGTGAAGCACTGAGCTTCCAGAGCTGCTGTGACAGCGCAGGGCAATGACTGGGCCTTGGTGGGGGAAAACATTCAAAAGGGGCAGAAAATCATCTCAAGACAACACGAATGAGGACTTCAAGTAAAAGAGAAGTTTCTTTTTAAAATCCGGGGAGGAACTTAAAGTGAAAAGAGAAACCATCGTGGGCAGGATGATGGGGGATGACAGAGAAAAACCTTCAGAAAAATACCCTGAACAAAGAAAAAGACTGACTTGTACCTATGCTGCGGGAGCTCCTTCTGCTCCTTCAGTCAATAGCCGCTGAGATACCAGCCCATTGGGGCGTGATCTCTCTCTTTAAAAAAGCAGCGCTATCCTCTATTCTCTCTCTGGTTTCCGGCTCTACTTCTGGCTTCTAGACTTCTTTCCTGATCGCGCAGAGGGGCTGTTGTCTGGGACGGTAATCTGTAAGTTTTTTCCCCTTTGAATAAATAACATTCTATTAATCATAATTCCAAACTGGTGTGGGATCGTTTGTGACTTACGCCTTCATACATCCTTTTGGAGCATGGTAGGAAGCTCCACACTGATGTGGGATGTCGCTCTGTATGCTATGAATATGTTTTATTACCATTGATTAATAAAGAAGCTGATTTGATCAATAGCCAGGCAGAATAGAACCAGATGGGAAATCCAAGTAAAGATACAGGGAAAAAGAAGGTGGAACCTGAGAGATGCAAGCAGCCATCAGAGAAGCAAGATGTGAGGTAACAAGCCATGAACCTCGTGGTAAAATATAGAATACTAGAAATTGGTCGATTTAAGTTGTAAGAGCCGGTTAATAATAAGCCTGAGTTAATAGGTCAAACAGTTTTTAATTAATATTAAGCATCAGAGTGCTTATTTGGGAAGTGGCAGGCAGGAGAGAAACCTCCTGTTACAAATGGTGCCTAACATGTCTCATGTGCATACACATAAAGCCTAAAAAAGGTTTAAAAAAGAAGAAGAAGAAGAAGAAAGAGGGCTTCTAGACTCATAAAAAAATGGGAGTCAAGTGCAGCTTTTCGGTAGCTGCATTTTTCAGCTAGGCTCTGTTTGCTGGCAGTGAGCAGACGTGTGGCTTCTTTAAGAGACAGCTTCCTGGTGTGACAAGGAGCAAGGAGGAGCCAGGTACTAGGTAGGCTATGTTAGGCTAAATTAGAGGCTATGAAGTCACAGTCCAGTAGGCTGCTCAAGTCTCTGCCCCAGAGACATAAACTGTAAAGGGGCATAGCTTGATGGGTATTTTTCAGATTGTGGGATCTGGCCAACTTAGGGTGACCAGCATTATGATGTAACAAGTGGATTTGGTAGACTCCAGAACATAAGGAATGAGCATCTTAGGAAGTTTCATCTCAAAGAAAAAAAAAGGAGAAAAAAACAAGTTTGCATCAAGGATGTGGAGGACCAAGCTAGATGTAGTGGTATAGTTGCTTTATAATTATCCTCTAGGGAGCACAGGCTCATGCATGAGTTCTAGGACAGGTACATTTACAAAAGAACTAAAAATGTTAATAGTTGCTTCGCTGAAATTCCCATGGCATTCTCAAATTGTTCAGCTAAGACCTAGCTTTGTCAGAAACCCAACTGAAGCATTATGGGAAAGAAAGGGGACTTTGAAATGCTGGGCATTAAACAAGCACAAAGGAGTCCCTTGTTGGAACCAAGGAGCAATAAGCAGTTTGATCGGATGGACTCCATCTGATGGTGCATGAAAATCAAATCTGCCCTGACCAATTAGCAACGTCTGTCAAGGACTTGACTGGGCACCAATAGCAGACTGTGTCATTCAAACTCACTCCGGAGTCCATGCACAGCTGAACCTCAGCCAGCCTCCCCTCCGTCACTGCGAGGGTGCCCTCTCCCCCTACTGCCCAGGGCACATTTAAGACTCTTGTCTTTTCTTCTCTATTCTCAAGCAAGGATACACTTACAAAAGTACACTCTTTCTGACTGTCGTAGTCATTGTCAAATAACCACCAAGCCCAGGAGCTTATTCTTGTCACACTGTTGTCCCTTGTGCTTCAGGATACTTAATTTTTCTCAGTTGCTGCTGCTTCTCAGAGAACAACTCTCCACCTAGCAGTTCTGACCTCACAGTTTTAGTGCTGTTGTTATTTTTAGCATCATTCTTGTCTCTGCTTCATCCCAAAGATTGTAACTGCGAGGTGCTTTGACAGGTTTCAAGGCTTCTTTTGTTCTCCCAGGGAGCTTCTGGAGAGGGTCCAACTTCATGACATCCTTATGAAACAAGGCCAACAGAGACTCGTTTGGATATTTCCACAAATATTTCTTGAGTATCTACTTCATGCCAGGTGCTACAACAGGTACAAAAAATGAATATTTAAGAAAGAGGGAAGTATCACTTGTTGATATTCTGATGCGAGACACAATGTACCAGTACCGTGCTGGGACTTTGAAGTATTCAGCCCATTCCGCTCCCACAATAGCATCATTATCACAGTTACAGCAGAGGAAACTGAGGTTCGGGAAGCTGACTTGCCTGGTTTCTCATCGAGTGACTAATAGGAGTTCAATCTGAATCTCGTCTATCTAATTCAAGGCTCATGATAGTTCCATGCCCTGTGACTATTATTCTGCATACCTTTATGATTCACAAGAAAGGACATGGAAGGGATCTTGGGGCCCAGAGGCTTCCTAGAAAGCTGTAGGGATGTGATCCAGTTATTTAACTCTGAACTTCAGCAACCCAGTCACCAGGGGCTAATGACAACCCTCCAAGTTGGTTGTAAAGATTGAAGATGCATGTAACATTTCTTCCATGTGATGCTCATTTTTGAAGAATGGCCACTGTTATTCAGAGCAACACAACCACAACTTCTCAATGAGATAGGCACCATTCACCTACACATAAAATTCCTGGAACTTGCCATGAGTATGAATTAGGAGATCTGGAATCTAAGACAAGAAAATTTTTGCCAGATGGCTTTGAGAAGGTATGGTTGTCTTCAAATTCATAGGAGTGTCTTCAATAAAAGAAAATCTCACAGTCGACACAAGTACAAAGGCTTGCTTTCCTCCTTTAGAATCTTTATTTGGCAGTGCTGATGGCTGGGATGAAGATAGGACTTGCCTTTGTTTCAGCCTGCTTGTGAATTTTTGTAAGGAGCATCACCTGGATATGGCTCTCCTAGATCTGCCCTGATAGTGCTCTGATAGGGTGGAAGGCTATTACCTGTGCTGCCTCGAACCCCACCTCATATCTCTGCAGAAAGACACAAACTCACACTGGATCTGGCTTTCGTTGGTCTCTGGGGGAATGCTGACTTTAAGATTTGTTAAAGCCACAAGAAATGTGCACCTGAACGAGGAAACCGACAGGACAGCTGTCTCTACATTAAAACCCGATTAAAAGCAAAGTCAGCCCCTTATAGTCTCCGTTTCTAGGCTGTGTGGTCCTTAGTGGTCCTGTAATTTTCATGGCAGGATGGGTGGCTCAATCCTTGATTCTTCTAGCAATAATTCACACGACATGGTGGATTTCAAAGTCTCTAGAGCAGCTTCCAAAGTGGGGGCAGGGACTAAGGAAAGGGAGTGATAGGAACTGAAGACTCAGGACCCTATTCAGGGCTATTGTCATTCAGAGCTACATGAGTGACCCACCAAATAAAAGTTTTTCCCTGCCTTCTTTATATGCAGTAAATCTTGCTCTAGAGGCAGAGTGACAGAACCAGAGAGCACTTCCAGGACTTTTTAATTAAAAAAAACAAATAACTCTGAATAGAATAATAGTGGAAAGAATTATATAACATTGTGCAGAAAGCTGAAATTTACACTTAAAAGTGATGAGGTTATGTTGTATGAATTATAGCTTCATAACAATAATAATGTTATTATTTTTAAATCACAGGGAACCTGAGCTGTGTTCTCAGGCCTTGCAAGCCCAAACTAAGTGAACAGCTCTAAGTATGAACTCCTGCAGGTTGCATTTTACCCTATAATGTAGCTAGATGTGATTTCTTAAGGTTGCAAGCATTTGTAAATTAAAATGCTTAAATCGTATCCAGACAATAAAGATTAATACCCCAGGAATGTTGTAAAAAGACTGTTTGTTTGTTCCCACTGCCCAGACCAAAAGTAATCACACAGAAACTTTATTGTTTACAACACTGTTTGGCCAATAGCCTAAGCGTATTTCTGTCTAACTCATATCTTAAATTAACTCATCTCCATCACTCTGTGTATCGCCACTAGGCTGTGGCTTACTGGGTAAAATTCCAGCGTCTGTCTCCGGCAAGGCTACATGCTTCTCTCTGACTCCGCCTTCTCTTAGTGTCTTAAAGGATGGAGAATCCTATGACCTTCATTTCCTGATGGACAGGAAAAGCCCATGACAGCACAGCCCCACCCACACCACCTGTGATGGGCTTAAAAAACATAAGAGGAGTAGGTTTACCAGAATCAGCCCAGGGTGTGGACACCCAGCCTTTTTACATAGTAAACGCAGGGATCTGCCCTTCACCACGTTGAGCCCAAGCATCCATCCTCATGTTCTATTCACAGCAATACCCAGCTCTACAACAGTGGGCAGCAGACATCATTCACCCTAGTATCCCAGAACAGACTCCTGACCCCTCCCAGCTCCCTACAGGTACCCTTCTGGCTGGGGTCTCGCCTCTACTTTCTCTGACGGTCTTTGATACTCAGTGAGCTACACAATTGGTCCCTTCCAATCAATGCCTTCTCTTGCCCCCAGTCATGGTGATACTGCCCATTCACACTTGCTATAAGGCCTGCTGGAGAGTGTTTGAACATTCCCTGCTCAATGGCACACCTTGCACTCCTCATTTCCGCTTCCTGAAGGTGGTTGTGTGTGGAAGGAGAGGGCTGTGCACAAAGAGGTCAGTTTGGGGAATGCAGTAATCACAGCCAAAAGTTTCAGAGAGTCAGTAGATGCGTCCGTCTAGATTTATAATCTTTAGTTCTAAGGAGTAAATATAGTGTTGACGTAAAAACCTCAGCTCTCGTCTTACAGGGAATAAGACAGTTTATCCTGAAGACATTTGTGTGACCATGGCCCGGGAACACAGATTTGTCTTACCCCAAATTCCGTGTTCCGATGTGAAAACAGTTTCACGAGGTTTTTATAGAACAGAGGAAGTCATAAATCAAGGCAAGTGAAAAATACGTCGACTGATATCGGAAAGGCCGGTATAGCGACACGCGGGGAGCTGTTCTATGGGCCTAAGACACTATCTGATAGCGGTCTTAGCGCTTGGATTAGCAGAAGCTAGTGTTCTAAGTTAATAACTGCTAAAAAGGGTTTTATTTACTATCAAGAGATGTTAGTTCTGATGCAGAGTAGGGCAAGGACTGGCTGCTCCAGAAAGCCAGCTAGCCCAAGATAAAGTAATTGGCCTCTGAACCCACAAAATTCCTGACACAGACTTCTTCCAAGGAGTTTTTCCTTCACAGCTGGACACAGCTTCTTTTGAGAAATGTTCATTCACAAGACTAGAATACCCCTCACATTTTCCTGTACACACTGGATGAAATTGCTATTTGTGCTCATTGGTACTTTCGAGTCATATTTGGAATATGACTCCAATCATATTGGAAGCCAGTATTTACATGGGGCATGACAAAGGACTCAAACCCTTAAGGATGCAACCAGCGGTAGCTGTGAAAGGCACACTAAATCAGATCCACCCTATTGGTCCTATAACCTATAGGTTATAAGGCCCACTGCTTTCATATGACCCTGTGTCCTATGGCTTGACGCCCGCGTTGGCCTCCCTGTGCACATCTCCACCGTCTCCTTTGCAGTCCTAACTGACGTTTTCTGGCTTCTTCCTTGCAACCATCAAACCAGCAGCTACACTGAAGCAGATCTGTTATGTCTCGCCCACTTTTACCCTCAGGACTCTTCTCTGTCTCCCCAGGACAGGGTTGTGCAGTTGGCTGGATTTTCTTTACTCTTTGGGGGCCTGCCACCCAGCCCCCAAATAAACACATGGAGACTTAGTCTTACTTATGAATACACAGCCTTGTTAGCTTGGCTTGTTCCTAGCTAGCTTTTCTTACCTTAAATCATCCTGTCTACCTTGGCCTCTGGGCTTTTACCTTCCCTATTCTTTACTTCTTACTCCATGGTTGGTTGTGTGGCTGGGTGGCTGGCCCCTGGCATCCTCTCTACTTCTCCTTTGCTCACTCCTCCCTCTTCTCTCTTCTTCTCTCGAGACTAGATTCCTCCTATCTATTCTCTCTGCCTGCCAGCCCTGCCTATCCCTCTCCCGCCTAGCCATTGACCGTTTAGCTCTTTATTAGACAAATCAGGTGTTTTAGACAGGCAAAGTAATGCAGCTTTCCAGAGTTAAACAAATGCAACATAAAAGAGTGCAACACATCTTTGCATCATTAAACAGATCTTCCTCAGCACAAACAAATGTGACACACCTTAAGCTAATACTCCACAGTAGGGCTGCCTTCCCCTTCAGAGACCCAGTTCTGTCCAAGAGCCAGGTGGACCCTAATCCCATAATTCCTGAAGGACATTTTCAAAAGCGGTTTTGTTTCCGCTGTATGCCATTAACCACTAGAGAACTAATTCTAAAGAAGCAAAAGAAAATCGTGACAAATGGCTCAGACCCGTGACACAAACCCTGATTATAAACACAGGCTCGAGGCTTTGTGAGCTGCCGTAGCTCTAACTTTTCAAAGAACAAAGAGAAAAGCAAGAGAATTTTTTAGTATCAAAAGGACTTTCAGGTTACAATTAGTAAATTGACTAGCCTTTTTAAAGGCACAAAAGAACTTCTGAAACCAGAGGCATTCCTGAAATAGCAGAATACTGTCAGGCTAGGGGATTGTGGGCCTGCCTCTTCACCCCAGGGACGTGAAAATCAAAGGCTGCATAGCTTCCCAAAGGCCGGAAGTCTGGGCTCCCAGGATTCCAGTCCGGATTCAGTCTCCTGCCTCAGCCCTCTCCACTCATCCTATAGCAGGAACTGCTGTTGTGAGTCAACAGTGTTCCCCAGAGAACTTGGGTAACTCTGCAGTGGTGTGGTTTGTGGGGTGATGCTGGTGGTGACGTCTATGATTGGAAACTGTTCTCCAAAGATCCATGTGTAAGAAGCTGAGTCCTTGGTGTGGCAGTGTTTAGGTGGTAGACCCTAAAGAAGTGGGCTCTAGCCAGGGGTTCTTAGGGCAATTGAAGACCTGGCCTCAAGGACAGTAGGGCCCAGGCTTTCTCTGACTTCCTGTCTGTCCACATGACTCCTGCATGCCTCCTGTCTGTGTCTGGGCCAGGCATTTCCAGGAATCTCGGTTGAAGAACTAAAGAAGTGAACACACAGAGCAAAGCCGCAAAGAATTTTACTCCAAAGCAAAGCAATGTGCAGCCTAAGTAAGCTTCGAGAGAACAGTGGGCTACCTGAGAGAGAGTGTTCAAGAGCACCCCATTACTGCTTGAGACTCTTTTGTGGGTCCCAGAGGAGGAGGGGGAGGCATTGCTAAGGGGCAAAGCATGGCTGGTTTTCTGTTTTGATTGAAAGACTTGAATTACATATGAAGCCCTTATTCCCATCACATGTTCTTTCCAACGATGCTTTGGGTTTTAGTGACATGCCTGCTCGACCAGACATAGTTCTAAGATGGAGTTTTTCCTAAAAGTTGACTCTGTGGACACAGTTTGCCTTGTAGAGTGTGCATGGGCCCCAAACTATTCCAGGCTGGGTTGTCCTACTGTTCCTAATTTCTATGTCCTAGGACATGTTTGGCCACAAAGGCGGACTTACTAGAGGTTACCAGGGACCTATGGGTGTGAGTGACCATAAACCTTTGTTCTGCTACCACCTACTGGAGTGGAAGCCCAAGGCCTTAAAATGCTACAGGGGGGAGTCACAGGCTGTTAAGTGCACTGTTGGGAAAGAGGTATGTGTGCAGAGCTCAAGTCAAGTGAGGTCCCTGGTTGTTAAGCATCCGTTGCACTTGCCTGCCTCCCGTCCTTGCCTTTGCAGTCTGGCATAGAGTGATCCAGACAAGGGGGAATGACTCTAAAGCCTGGGATAAAGTTTTATTTGAGGAAGATGGAAAAAAAATCCTGACAATCAGCTGCCCAATCATGTAAATATGCTTAATACTACCAAACAGAACCCCCAGTTGGGAATGGTTAGTACTGAATGTTTTGTGTGGGCTTTGTCACAATTAAAAACAAGTGGTTTGTTTTGGGGTCTTTTGGTTTTGGTTTTTGTGTGTGTGTGTGTTTGTCTGTTCAAGTCATTGGTTTTTCAAGACAAAATTTCTCTGTGTAACAGCCTGACTGTCCTAAAACTCTCTTTGTAGACCACATTAGCTTCAAACTCACAGAGATCTGCCTACCTCTGCCTCCCAGGTGCTGGGATTAAAGGTGTGTGCCACCATTTCCTGGCTTAAAAACCACCATTTTTAAAGCAGAGGTTATTTGAGTTGCTCTTGGCCTTCACTGTGGATGCTGCTGAGAGCACAAACCCACAAGCATCTGTCTGCTTTTGACACACAGCACTAGAGAATTAACAAACAGAATGGTAATTTAATTTTTAATTTTGTTACATCTTTTTCTATTTTTCATTAAATATAATATTTTGAATACTTGAAGTACGATTAATAAAAACTCAGAGACAGATATTGGGGTTCAGCCTGAAGCCCAGAAAAGCAAATCAGGCAGCCACTTCTTCTTACCTCAACCTCAGTCCTAAAATGGTGATCCTGCCTCCAGGAACCTCAGAATGAGACTGAGCTGTCTCCTCCTGTTGTATATTCCTCTCTAGTTATAGGATTAAGGGCATGCACCACTGTCACCTGGTTTCTAAGGCAAGAGAGTGTGGCTACTAGGATAAAAGGTATGTGTCATTGTGGCTACTGGGATTAAAGGTGTGTGTCATTGTTACCTAGTCTGTAAGACTGGCCAGTGTGGCTGTTTTACTTTTCTGATCCTCAGACAAGCTTTAATTATTAAAATACAAATGAAATGTCACTACATACTTATGAACTATAGCATGCTCCAATATATGTATACAATAAGTAATGATAAAGTGTGTGATTAACATTTCTATCATGTCAAACATTTATTGAAAAGTTTCTGTGCCCCAATAAGCCTCTCCACCAACGCAATAATCCAAATCAAACTGAATTAGAAAAAGCCCAAGTTTAATGGATACCAATGCTCCCGGGTTGCCTTCCAACCCCTCAGAGAGGAGACAGGAAAAGAAGACTGGAAAACCACATTTGTTTTCTGGAATACAATTTAAATACCCTGTGGGAGTAGTCTCAGGCATTGCTTGGCAGGAGGTGAAGTCTGGACTGAGGCAACTCCCAGGGGAGGGGGCTTAGGATGGAACTTCCACCCAAACACTACAGACTCTCTGGATATATGGATGCCAGTGGCTGTGGTCTGGCCTTAACCCAAACATTTCAGACTCTTTGGGTATATGAATGCCAGGGGCTGGGGTGACATGCCCAACAAAACATCCCAGACTCTTAAGGTATAGGGGTGCCAGGGGTTGGGGTGAGGCTTCAACCGAAACATTTGTCATTTCTTTGTGTTGTATCACCAAAGAATGGATAAAGAGGGTATATGAACAACATGGAATCTTTTCTTTAATCTCCTTATTTATTTTATGTGTACAAGTGTTTTGCTTTCATGTGTGTTTGGGTGCCAGTTGTGTGCCTGGTACTTGCATAGGCCAGAAGAAGGTAATGGATCTCCTAGGAATTAAACCCAGATCCTCTAGAAGACCAGCCAGAGCTCATGAGTAAGTTCTGTAGTGAGAGGGCCACTTGTTTGTTTCCCAGCTGCCTGGCAGCTCAGACCTGAAATAATCAAACAGAAACCATATTATTTAAATCACTGCTTGGCCCATTAGCTCTAGTTTCTTATTGGCTAACTCTTACACCTTAATTTAACCCATCTCCATTAATCTGTGTATCACCACGAGGTCGTGGTCTACCAGCAAAGTTTTGGCGTGTCTGTCTCCAGTGGTGGCGTCATGGCTTCTCTCTAACTCCACATTCTTCCTCCCAGCATTCAGTTTAGTTTTCCCCACCTAGCTCTGTTCTATCCTATCAGGCCAAGCCAGTTTTCTTTATTCATTAATGGTAATCACAGCATACAGAGGGGAATCCCACATCACAACTCCCATAAAATAAGTATTAATCAGCCTAAAAAGGGGAAATTTTTTATGGGCCCCCAATGTGGGTAGACCCATAAAAGTGCTAAGTGAAAAGTGCTAGTCACAAAAGGTCAGTCACCATATGATTCCATGTATATGATGCTCCCTAGATCAGTCAAATCCATGGAGACGAAACTAAGTGGTTGCCAAGGGTTGAAGAATGTAGGGAATGGGGTGGTGTATTATCATTCATGAGCACACATTTTCAGTTTAGGATGACACAAAGCTCTTTAGTGTGAATGGTGGTGATGATGATGATGATGATGATGATGATGATGATGATGATGATTGAAGAAGAGTGTGCATCTATTCAGTGTCTTAAGAACCATCCTATCTCTTCAATCTGTGAAGTCCCCTACTGGCTTGTGCTTTGAGTGCTTGATCCCCAGTTTTGAAGGCTGTGAAGCTTTTAGGAGGTGGAGCCTGGCTGGCAGAAGTGGATCACTAAGGGCCAGCTTCCTAAGGTTTTGCCTATCCCTGCTTCCTGAGCTATTTCCTGTCCAGTCACCCTGTGAAAAATCTCTACCACATACTTCAGTGACAGATTTTGCCACCTCATGTGATGGACTGCAATCCCTCTGAAACTGGGAGCCAAAAATCTTTCCTCACATACATGGTTTCTGTCAGATATTTTGGTCACCTTGGTATTGAAAAACAATGGATACAACTGTTTGTTTAAAAATTGTTTAAGTGGTCATTGTTACGTTGTATGTTTCTGTGACAATATAAATAGGGGAGCGGGGGGGGGGGTACTAGTGTCGGGCTAGTCCCAGGAAAGAGAAATTTTTTTTAAAAAAAGGCATCTGTGGGTTAAAAGACTTGCATAAAATTGAGAAATTGGGGATACTAAACATTCTATGATGTTTAGAATATTGTATTAACTTTTTCTGGTTGTGGTGGTAGTCTATTGGCTATTTTTGGAAAGGGGGTGCCTTTCAGAACAGAGACGTGGTTGTAGATGTGCTCAGATGACTACTTGGGAAGGCGATGCGAGGGACGCAGGAAAACAGACTCTTCATGTGTTGGTGATTGTTAAAGCTGAGTAACAGGGGCATCAAGCTCATGACCACATTGCTCGATTATTTTTATATATGCTTGACATTTTCCATAATAAAGACGAAAATAGCAACAAGAAGTTAACCATGTCAGCTTTTTTTCAAGATGCTTCTAAATATCATTAGGCAACAGACGAAAGTTTTCAAAATGGACAATAGAAAAAATAAAAAGAATCTAACTTTTAAAAAACGATTGCATTTTCCATGGATCACAATGCTAAAACACTGCAAGATGAGTGACAACCATGGAAGCAAGTGGAAGCAAAGGGATGGAGGTCAGGAGACTTGCAGGACCAGGCTGCCCAGGTCACAGTCCAGGGGCACCACCTACTGGTGGCAAAACTGCAGTGATGCCCTCGACCGTAAAATGCGTACACCAGCCTGACAGCTCGCTGTGAGGCTAGGTCAGTCAATATTTATAAGGAACTGGGGCCAAGAGCTGGCATTCGATGTTATGTTATCCCAGCAATCTCCCCTCTCTGAGGCTTTGTCTTCTTTTCCTTTTCTTGAAAATCAAAACTCAGCTGGGCAGTGATGGCACATACACCTTTAATCCTAGCACTTGGGAGGCAGAAGCAGGTGGATCTCTGTGAGTTTGAGACCAGCCTGGTCTACAGAGTGAGTTCTGGGATAGCCAGGGCTACAAAGAGAAGCCCTGTCCCCCCCCCTAAAAAAAAAAAAACAAGGAAGGGAAGGGAAAGGAAGGGAAGGGAAGGGAAGGGAAGGGAAGGGAAGGGAAGGGAAGGGAAGGGAAGGGAAGGGAAGGGAAGGGAAGAGAAGGGATTCAAACCTCCAGATTCGCTCATCATTCATTCCGAGAAATGTACCTCCCAGGTCCTCAGGCCCCTGGCCTTTGACTGGCACCTGCACCTGGATTCTCCTGATTCTCATGCCTGAGCTCTTGCACTGAACCACACCACTGTTTTCCAGGGGTCTGCAGCTTCTGGGTGTCCTATTGCCAGATTTCTCAGCCTCCACCATGTGGGAGTCAGTTTCCCTAATCAATCCCCTCTCAATCCCTTTCTACACTGAGCAGGTTTTGCCCCGCCTGCACTGGTTCTCTTGCAAGCCGACTACGAGACAGTCTACAGAGCAGACACAACCCAGAGGCAAAAGAGCAGATCCCAGAGCATGCATGGCACTAGAGGTGTACTGCTCAGAGTTCTGTGAGGTCAAAGTGTGATGGAGAAGCAGGGACACGATACCAAAGCATCACTTCGCTCAACCTGAGTAAGATGTTGGCAGGATCTAAGAGAGCACCCACCATTCCAGACATGCTGATCCTTCTTCCTCATCACATAGCTCCTGGGATAGCCATCATACATGTCAACTGTCAATGGTAAGAGATACTCAAAGAGAAATAATTACCTGTAGGAGGCTCCGCTTAAAACATTGGAGGTACCAGGCTTGTCAAACACATGGTCCTATTTTCTTCAACGGAAGGAAATGAAGGACGCCTGGTCCCCTGGAATGCTGCCGTGAAAAGGGTCAAACGACCTCATGATGCTTTGCTATTCTGTGGGGCCAGCCTCCATCCGAATTTCCCCCAAATCCTGACCTTTGTCTCTCAGTGACTAGAATTCGTCCTTATGAAAGAGGCCCCTGTGGTAGTTTGAATGGACTTGGCCCCCATAAGCTCACAGAGAGAAGCACGATTAGGAGGTGTGACTTTGTTGGAGTGGGTATGGCCTTGTTGGAAAAAGTGTGTCAGTGTGGGTACGGGCTTTGGGATTTCCTATGCTCAAGATACCGCCAATGTCTCAGCTGACTTCCTGTTGACTGCAAGATGTAGGATTCTCAACTATTCCTCCAGCACCACATCTGCCTCCATACCACCATGCTCTCCACCATAATGGGCTGAACCTCTGAAACTGTGAGTGAGTCACCTCAATTAAGTGCTTTTCTTTATAAGAGTTGCCATGGTCATGGTGTCTCTTCCCAGCAGTAGAAACCCTAAGATAGTCCCATGTACTTTGCACTCATCAACAGATCCTCTCCTTAACGCTCTCTAGGCCATAGCCCCCAGCTGTTTATCAGCCAATAGAACTCATTCTTATTGCAAGGGTCCAGGGTTCTTTGCGACTTTGCTAGGGAGTTTCTATGTAGCTACGCCTAAAGCTTTGTTGTGATAACTGTCATGTGGAACCCTTTTCCCAAAGTTTTACTGTGTTTAAATATGTAAGAAAAGGCCAGACTCTGGACATTTTGACTCAGCACCTATAAAATTGGTGCTGATCAAGTTTTATTCTTCGCCCCACACGGACCATCTCCCAGGAAGCCATGAGGCTTGAGGGGTCCCTGACAATCACCTACCTGCCCACCTGTGTCCAGGGTCCATGCAGAGTCCTTTGCTGTGACCTCACCAAACTGTTTCCTTTACACCGATATGGCCCTAGCCTTCCCGCTACCCAGCCACCACATCCCTTTGTTCTGTGTAGAGTTTTTCTTCCATCACTGGGTTCGAACTCATAATTAAATAGACTCTTTGCTTTTGCATTGGATCTGGTCTCTTGATGGTTTTGGGGGTTCAGACTCTGGGCACAACACTTTGACGTTTCAGAAGCCCAAGTCAGGCAGTGTCTCTCTCTTCCTGCTACTTGTACCGTATCTGCCTGTGTGCCCATGCTCCCCACCGTGATGAAAATGGACTAAGCCTCTGAAACTGAAAGCCAGCCCCAATTCAAGGCTTTCCTTTATAAGAGTTGCTGTGGTCATGGTGTCTCTGCACAGCACAGATTGCTGACTACAACACGCCTCTTCCTTTCTTCCACTTTGCATTGCGCTCCACGAACTTCCTCTGCCAGATCCCATTTCTGCCATCTTTACCTTGCCCGGGTAAAGTACCTCAGTAAAGCTGGCTGTCTTATTGCAGCTTTAATCACTGCATCCCAAAGGCCCTACACCAGCACTACTGAGAGAGAAGCTGCTTCATCCCCTCTTCACCACCCTCAAGCCACAAAGCTGGAAAAAAAATATAATAAAGAACGACAGAGAGGTGCGCACATCATTCCATATTTAAATGTTCACTATAATAAATAAATGTCTTTGTACTTAAAAAAAATACACTCTAAGTCATGTGACATCATATACACCTTTCATCTTAGCAAGCTGAGTTCGAGGTCAGCCTGCTGCTCTACAGAGAGTTTCAGAACAAACAATAAGAGCTACACAGGGAAACCCTGTCTCAAAAAACAGAGCAGCAACAACAACAACAAAAAAAAAAAACCTCAAGTCTCCCATTCGAAAAAAATTCAGTCATATAAAAAACTATATATAAAAACTCATGTCAGAAATGGTCTCAAAAATTAAATTTGTGGTTCTATGAGGATGAGAGGCTCTATCCAAACTACTCTCTCTTCTTGCCCATGAACAAGCTCCACCCGGTGTCACAACTCAGGGAACTTCTCCAAGGTCATCCTGGTCTGTTCTGAAAGGTGTCCTGATTAGGTCTAAACATCAATTTGTCACAACTGAGAACTGTCCAAGAGGAGAACCTCGGTGGAGGAACTGCCCGAGGGCAATGTGTGTGAGCGACTGTCCTGGTTGTTCATGGATGTAGAACCCAGCCTACTGTGAACGGCACCATCCCTAGCAAGTGGTCCTGAGCCGTATAAGCAAGCCGAGTATATACAGCTGTGAGCCAGTTAGCACGCAGCGCCCGCCACGGTTCCTGCTATGCTTCTTTGGCTGTGAAGTGGCCTCCTTGGTCAGAGGTAATGCTGTGGAGAACAGCAAGCAGCTCGACCTTCCGGTTCCAGCCTCTGCCTCTCTGTGATAGGCTGTGACCTGGAACTATAAACCCAACCAAGTCTTTCCTCCTCTAAGTTGCTTTTGGTCAGTGTTTTATCCCGGCAACAGGAATGAAATTAGGACAGGTCTCTCCCATGCCCCCCTAACACTCTAATGTCTAGCCCTAGATTACTGTGTTTGGCCCTGGCAGCAGACACTTCGCACCTCCTACCTCTGTCTGCACCCCAACTCAGTAGCGCAGCACAGTGTGGGGAACTGGTGACTGACGCAGGACCCATCTCCACGGTGACCTGCAGACTACAAACAGTCCCTCCTGTAAGACTGCGCTGGACATGGGCATCCCGGAAGAAACACTTGGAGGTCCTGTTACAACCCTTCTTCCATTAACACATGACACCACTCCAGGATCCAGTCCCTTGGGATAGCGGCAGGACCAGGGCCCTCTGAGGTAGCAGTCCATACACAGAGAAGACATAGAGGTCCTGTCTGTCTCCTGCTCTGCTTCTCCTCACGGGAAAGACTTCTTTGCTGCTGGTGGGAGCAAGAAGCCTACCCGTCTCTTCTGTTAGGGTGAGCCGAGCCGGATAACGGGCTAAGCCCTCTGGCAATCATAGGCAGAGTCACCAGCCAGGAACCCTCGGTCGGCCAGAGCTCCAAGGGCTGGCATCCAACTTCTCTGGGAGCTTTGAATGGGACAACGGCTTCGGCTTTCCTCTCTGGTCCAGGTCCTGGGAGAGATCTTCCAAGGACGAGATCTCTAAGTCACTCTCATCCTCAGAAAGCTGCAGAGGTAAAAGAGGAGGAGGAAATAGACTTTGGTAAGTGCAGGAGGATGACAGAGAGTTCAGCAGCATCCAAGACAGAAATGGAGGAAGGTGATGCTTCAGACTAAAGCATGGGGGAAAGTGATGCTTCAGGCTAAAGCAATGAGAAGAGGTGACTCCTAGTCCTGTCTTCTAAGCTCCCTACCTCTGAAAACCTGCTCCAGAGACTCAGGGCCACTGTGATTGCAACAGGGCTGGTTTCCTACTAATGAGGCCAAGCAAGCACCCTGGAGAGGTTTACGGGTAGACCTGCTGGCTCATGTTTGCATTTAAACCTGGGCATGTTAGACTATACATGCTCATGTTTGCATTAAAACCTGGGCATGTTAGACTATACATGCTCATGTTTGCATTTAAACCTGGGCATGTTAGACTATACATGCTCATGTTTGCATTAAAACCTGGGCATGTTAGACTATACATGCTCATGTTTGCATTTAAACCTGGGCATGTTAGACTATACATGCTCATGTTTGCATTAAAACCTGGGCATGTTAGACTATACATGCTCATGTTTGCATTAAAACCTGGGCATGTTAGACTATACATGCTCATATTTGCATTTAAACCTGGGCATGTTAGACTATACATGCTCACATCATCATCTAGCTGCAGTAGACTATTAGTGCCCACCCACAGCAGAGAAGAGGGGGAGCTTAGAGATGCTTACACACGCTCCGTGACGAGACCGACACAGCTTGTGATGAAAAGACAGATGGAGTAAGAGTATATGCAGACTTTAACTCCTCACATTGACAGAACTGGAAGCCTTTAACACTGGACACTCTTGAGATGAATGCACCTTAGTCGAAAGGACCGTTCCTTACAGACTGGTGCTCGGAGCTGCCTGGAAAACGCTGAACTTGAGAGGAGATGGGAACAACATTCCAGCTATTTTATCCTGGCAGGTAAAAAGAGCCCATCCAGGGCCTAGGCAGACCTCTGTCTAAGTTAGACTATTGGTGCTCTTTCTAAATGGAGAGCAGGAGAACTTGGGGCTCTACATAAACTCCAAGACGCGCCAAACATACATACTGTGTGATGAGAAAAGGTATGTCGGGGTGCTGTTGTAAAACAAGAAGCGGGAGACTACGGGGACTGCTCAGTGACAGTGCCTGTTTTGCAGGTGGGGGAGGCCCTGGGTTCCAGCAGCAGCACTAAAAAGACAGCTACTCACTCCTCCTTTTGTTGCTTAGGGCAACATCTTCATCCTCTGCAAATGGGCCTGAGGCTGAAAGGAGTGACAGGAAAGAGTTCTATGTTTTCCTACCCTAGAAGGTAACAGAAAGTGGCAGCTGTTCCCAAGGGAGGGAGAAGGCGGCAAAGAGTCTGGCATTCATGTGAGTGCTAAGTCTGCAAACTCCATGGCAGCTGCCACCTGAGGGAGAGCAGCCACCAAGGAGTGCAACGGTGAGGCACCCACCACCTTGAATAGTTGGAACAAGGTGTCTACATGTCCCCGTCTGATGTGCTGGGTGGCACCACTCTGAGGGTGGGCAGTGTTTATACCCAACCTTTCTGGGGTCTTCTGAGAAGTAAGGGCTGGGGAGGGGCCCAGTATGGAAGAGACAGCACGGGAAGAGAGCAGCCACAGCAGGAGACTCTTGGAGGCAGGAGACTAGAAAATAAATCTCCCCAGAAAGAACTTACCTAATGATTAACATCAACATGGGCACAGAAAAAAAAAAAAAATCCAAAGTGGTCATCTTTCCACATACAGAGGACAAAGGAGACAAGGTCACATGCAATGTCCTTCTCGGGACATGTCAGAGCTGACACTTGCTCAGTCTTTCCCCAGCCTTCACCCCAAAGCCCTCACATTTGGAACTGGCTCTCCATGGAATGTAGGGCCATCTTTAAGTGTCCTACCTGAGACTTCCTTGCTGGTGTGGAAGTCCTCTGAAGGGCAGCGTTGGGCCTTAAGAACATGCTGACCCCTCCGGAGGGCTTCTTCACTGGTGTTTCAAGCTGCTTCTCAAGGTTTTTGACTATCGACTGCACCAGAGTTCCTGGAAGGGGGAAAGTAGTCATATTAGTGGGACAAGCCTGGGAAACGAACGCTTCGTCCCTTTGGGCCATATCTCGTCTCCAACCTGGACAGATAGAATAGAGCAAAAGTCAAGAGGAAGAAGACAGAATTAGTGTCTCCCCCACCCCACCCCCCCAAAAAAGAGGGAAATAGAGACAGGGAAGGCCCAGGCTAATACTAGTCTGGTTATATGGGGCTTAGAATGCTTTGGTAATTAAAAAATAAATAAATAAAAATAAGAATTCCTTGATAATGTAACTGCTGACTCATGACATGGCTGCTGGTGGAGGCTTAGGAAAATCATCCCTCTGATGAATTTTCTGTTTAATTAGTGAACTACAAAGATTGTACAGTCAGGTGATGCATGACGGTTAATCTTGTCAGCTTGACTGGGTTGGGAATGGCCAAGGGAATTAGTAGAGACGTTATCAAAGGCAGTTAGGTCATGAGGGTTCTGATCGAATTGATGGACTGGTCTCTTAATAGATACTTCCTGGGGTGATATTTTGGAGGTGTGAGGAAAGGTAGAAGGTGGGAGCTAGTTGGAAGGAGTAGGTTACTGTGGGCAGATCCTGGTCTCTTTCCTGTACCCCTTTCTCTGGATTCCTGCCTGCCAGGATGTGATCTGCTCCATAGACCCCCTCCAGTGACAAGCTGGTATCTGGAAACCATGCACCAAATTAAGTATCCCTCCCTTGAAGCTGTTCTTGGCATTTAGTTCTGTGCACTAAATGTTGCACAGTTCTGCTGTTCTGTGCAACAAAGTTGCTGTTCTGTGGCATTTTAGTCACAGTAAAGTAAAAGTAACTCCTATGACTTCCTTCAACAAACTGCACCAAAGACACAGAGATCAAATCTTAGTATCACAGGCACGATTTCCTACGAATTCCATGTAGGAAGAAGAAGTTAATCAGTAACTCAGATCTTCAATGGGCCCCCACTCAGGTGCACCAAGACGACAGAGAAGCGCAGCACAAACATCACATGGCCCTCTGGATTCAAATGCTAAGGATCTTAGCAGACTTTTAGAGCTATAACAGCCCTTGGATGATTGATCACTGGATGATTGAACTTTGTATTGACTGGGACTGGAAAGATGGCTCAGCAGTTAGGAGCCTCTACCTCCTTTGCAGAGGATCTGAGTTTGATTGCCATCAGTTAGCTCACAGGCACCTGTAACTCCAGGTTTCAAAGGATCTAGCACCCTCTTCTGGCCTCCACAGGCATCTGCACTCACTTGCACATATCCACACACAGACTTGCACATAATTAAAAATAAAATGAATCTTTAAAAGACAAATGTTTATTCAATTCCTAGTATGAGCCAACTTGTTGTTTGGCCTCTTATTAATCGTCTTATTAAAATCTGTCCTCTTCCAACAAAGAAACCAGAAGCTTTGCACAAGGGCAAGCAGGGAGTAATAGCGTCAGAACAGTATCAAAGACTTGTGGCTCCCAGTTCCACCAGCTTCCCAGCCTGTCCTCCCACCTGAGGCATCGAGCCTCCAGAAAGCTAGTCCTGGTGGCTTCTGAGGGGTTCACAGGCTTGTATATGCCTCAGACAAGAAGCAGCACTGCAGACTCCAAGACAGGCACTGACAGACTGCAAACCCTGCTGCTTCTCCCTTCAGCTTTGCAAAGTCAGAACTGTAAGCCCCATATTCTCTCTAGCTCAGCCAGAGCCAGAAACACAACCTAAGGCAGAGGCCTCACTTCTGTCGGTAGTTTTATAAGGGAACCTTGAGTGGCTGGGAGCAGACGCCACTACTTTGAGAAGAGAAATGTTCAACTCATCATTATAATGACCTACTAGATATAGTATGGTAAGTTTAAAGAATTAATAATTAACCCCAATTACCAGAACCCTTAGCTTAAATCTCTATAAAGCGCTTCTCATCAACAAGTGGCATCCCTGCCTATCACTGAAGAAAATGCCAAAAAACTTTCTTACCCAAATAAAATGCTACTGTTGCTGTTGGTGGAGATACCCTCGGGGCTTTCAGCCACCTTCTATCTCTTCCATATAGCCCCAAAAGGGACCTATTCCTTAAAGGGCCTTCTCTACTAGATAAAACCTCCAACATTTAGACAACTCAGAGATAAAACCTCAACATTTAGACAAAAACAGGGGGCAAAATAACTCTTGCCCAGGTCTAACTTCCTCGTGGCATTTCTGAACCAAAGAAGAAATGCCAAAACAAAACTCCCCGGAAGAAGGTGAAGGGTTTTCCAGGACATAGAGAAACTGAGGCCAGAGAAAGACTCACCTGAGGAAGCCAACCCACCAGAGCCCTTGCCAGAGGGCTGGGCACTCTCCTCTGAGGTCTCAGAGTCAGACCAGCCCCAGTTGTCCTCCGGCTGGGGTGCAGACCTGGAAAGAACTTTGGGGGGCTGAAGAGACACACGCTGTACAACATCTTCTTCTGGCTCCTCTTCAGAACTAAAAGGGGGGGTGCTGCTGCGAGACGAAATGAGAGGGACACAGATCAGAAAGAAAAATTTAAAAGCCAGACTTCGGCTTTCCGGTTTGTCCCAAGCTAGCCCTGCTCCCTCAGGTGAAGTATAAAGCCCAGAGGACCTGAGGCCCCACCCTTCCACTGTAGTCATGGATTGGAAGAAGAGATGGGAAGGGAAGGGTAGGCCTGCCTCGATGGGAGTGAAGGATGCCCAGTCTCTTCTCAGAGGCTCAGGTTGAACACTGCCTGAGGGATCTTCAATATTCACATCTGTTCCCATCCCTCCCTTGTAATACAGAGCTCTGTAAAGGTCTAGGGCAGGCTTCCAGAGGCCAGAAGCCATCACCTCAGACCCCACAAGAGGGCAAAGTCTAGAGCTCACCTCAGCCCGGGCCCAGGGGAAACAGGGGTACTGGAGGGTCCATGCACTCTGGGGCGTGGAATGGGGGTGGACACCTGGGGGAGGCCAGGGCCATGGCTGCTATGGCTCTGACGAGCTGGCGTAGAAGGCTCTGCTGGCTTGGATGGCAGCGCCACATTCAGGGTCCTGGTCTTTGGCCGGACCTCCCTTGTGGCCAGTGTGGTGTGCTGGCTTTTGACTAGAAACACAGAAAGGAATGACTTGTAGAGCCTGCCAATGTTGGGCCTGTAGTCCTGAAATAACACAGAAGAAAGTCTTAACACCAGAAATCATCAAGCCACAGTACATTTGACAGTCGCCCTATATCTTAAGTCCCTCTACTAGGACAAAGCTCTAGTTTCATCAGAGACTTGGAGAGTATTTGATGTCCCCGGGTCATGCCATCATTACAGACGACCAGAGGAGTCCACCAGTCTGCAGACCCAGGCTGACTTTGCTCACAACCTTGAACACAAGAGGCCCTGCAGGAAAACTCTGTTGCCACCAGAGGTCGCTGCAGGACTACACAACTACCAAGAGCTGCCAGGACCTTTAAGTCACAGGAAAGGCTGCCGTGCATTAGATACCACCCCTGTTTCCCATTAGGAAACAAGCGGTCCAGTGATGTTTGGTCATGGAAAGCGAACTAGAGAGAACTGTATCACAGGAAGCTAGAGAAAGCGCTTTGCATGTAATTAACATGCATGCACCGAGTTCATCGAGAAGTACTTCTTACTGCAATAACTCAAGGTCAAACATGTCTGTGACACCCTGCTCTCAGAGGATGTGTTTATTCATAAGTGGGAAGGGGTAAGATGAAGAGAGGGGAAAGGTCAAAACAAGTCTACTGGGAGGAAACAACAATAAATTGCAGCTACGGTGTACCAGACACTAAGCGAAGCTCTTTGCATATCTCTGCTGCCCACCCCTCCCCAGCCCCCAGCCCATCTTCAGGTAATGTCACTTTGCTTTGCAGAGACTTGGAGCTATGAAGGACCTTGCCCTCAACTCCGTGGAGCGTAATGACGGTTGCAAACCTGGCCATCCATCTGCCGCTGCCTCCACTGCATCTCGCAGCAAGCTCCCAAGAACGAGGCAAGGTCTAAGCCAGTGGTTCTCAACCGTCTTAATGCTGCAACCCTGTAATGCAGTTCATGTTGTGGTGACCCTCCCCAGCCATAAAATTATCTCATTGCTAATTCATAACTGCAATTTTGCTACTGTTATGAATCGTAACTAAATATCTGCCATGCACGATGTCCGTTATGCAACCCTGTGATAAGGTAGTTCGACCCCCAAAGGGGATGCGACCCACAGGTTGAGAACTGCTTAGACAGAGGTGAGCATTGGCAAAGGGCTAGTGGGGAGTGTGAGGATAAGTGGACTCAGAGCAGGAAGTGCAAAATGTCATGAACATGAATCTTTCATCGCAGTTAATGACTTGAACCCCAAAGCTAGGGAAGGGGCACTGGGGAGAGGGGAGGCTCTCTCCTGCCTTTCTGATGACAGCAATGGGGAAAAGTAGTACCTAGAAGAAGCAAGACACCCTTTCTTTCCCCCTGAAAGACAGAAGTCTGAGGACATTTCCATCCTTTCTCCATAACCCTCTGCTCTCCCTCCGGAGTGTCCAGCACCCCTGTGTCTGTGTAGCTCACATCTCCCGTCCTCCCTGCATCCTCCTCCCTCTCCAGAGTGTCCAGCACCCCGTGTCTGTAGCTCACACCTCCCAGTCCTCCCTCTCCGGAGTGTCCAGCACCCCGTGTCTGTAGCTCACACCTCCCAGTTCTCCCTCTCCGGAGTCTCCCTGTGTCTGTGTAGCTCACACCTCCCACTCTTCCCCCTCTTGTGTGCCCAGCACCCCTGTATCTGTGTAGCTCACATCTCCCGTCCTCCCTGCATTCTCCTCCCTCTCCAGAGTGTCCAGCACCCTGTGTCTGTAGCTCACACCTCCCAGTCCTCCCTCTCCGGAGTGTCCAGCACCACTGTATCTGTGTAGCTCACACCTCCCAGTCCTCCCTCTCCGGAGTGCCCAGCACCCCTGTGTCTGTAGCTCACACCTCCCAGTCCTCGCTGCTTTCTCATGTGGCAGGGCAGGTCCTGGTACAAAGTCAAGCAAAGCAGACACTATACTAAGTCAGAGACATTTGGGCAAATGAGCAAAGGAACACAAGCTCAGACGCAGGCAGGAAAGCCAACTGTCTCTCAGAGATGTCCGCAGTGCCAAGACCTGTCCTAGCTTCAGAAACCTTAAGGTCAGGAAACTGACTTTGGATGGAGCTTCTCAGATACTCACATAATTTTTACCATATTCTTATACGACCTGTTCTGTGGTCTCTTTAACATTTTACATTAAACAACTGCACTTTAAACATAAAATCCCTGCTTTATACTTATACAAGAAATAATTCTATTACCTCACATGATTATATGCTAGGATTGTTCCCCCAATTCATGTGAAGGGAAAGAAAGAATAAGTTGTAAAATAACTGGTCCATGTACCAACTAAAATCAGCTCTGATGTCCCCGGGAGATATACAGGCTGCATTTGGCAAACTTTCTATGCACGAAGAGCTCAACCATGACCTGCTGAGCATGAGAGCATGAGAGGGGATGGGCATCCTGGTCATGCTCAGCCCTGACTGAGGAAAGGAACCTCACCCTCCTTTAACTATCTCAACCCAGCTCCTCCCGTGACTCAGTTTCTCCAAATGAGAACCTCAGGACTCATTTACCCTTGAGAATTCCACAAGCTCTACTGGTCAGAAAAACATCCCAGGGGAGGGGGGTCTTGCGGGGAAAACTCTCTCCTCCTATGCAAACAAGCCACAGCCAGAATGGAATCCTCTCCTGTGGTCTCAAAGCCCACCTGTCCTGCTTACCTGGAGGCTGGCCTTCAGGCTGGGAGCCCCCAGCGGTGCTCTCCCATCTCTGCTTCACCCTACTGGTCACTTCCTTATTGAGTTTCTCCCTCAGACTCCGAAATTCATGAAAACTTCGAGCTGCCTGCTCCCGTTGGGTTCTCAGCAGGGACTCCAGCTGTCGGAGAGTCTGAGCTGAAATTCCCTTTGTGTCCTGAAAGAGGCAAACGTGTACCTTCACATACACAGGCTCCCTCACCCTTTCCCTATAGCTGCTGACACGGAGGCACTGTGTCTGCAGCCTGTGTGGGAGGGGGTGAAGTAGGGAACAGAGAGGGTGGGCCTCACACATAGCAGAAAGTGTGCGAACTCAGGGTCTAGGAACTCTACCACAATGCACAACATAGGATTAGGCGAAGTGCTACATCATAGTCCAATCCACTTTACCCCATAAGGGACTTGGATGGGGCGTGTTTTCCCAACGTCCAACCTAATCTCAGGAGGAGAGCACAGCCTGCTTCCCTTTGCGCTCCGGTACTACGGTGTTCTCTCTGTTTAACAGCGTTTGGAAAACTTAACTTCAAAGTCCAGTGTGTACTACTAGAAGTTGCCTGGGCTTCTGCCTACCAACCACCCAGAGCCCAGGAGAGGGCTTGGGAGGCACCTGAATCCAAGAGGAAGATTTATCAAAATTAGACATTTTTAAATCAAAACTGAACACAGGACCGACATAGGATTAAGCAGCAGCTGAAGACAGTGTCTTTACAAAACTCAACCTAGCCGTCTATGTTTGCTTCACTTGTTTTTCTAATCTTACTCATTGAGATGCAATTGGTGGGTTCAATGCTATGACCCTTGGCTACTTTGATAACATGCTGAACCTTTATTTACTAATAGATGCTCTCGGGTTCTGTCTGTGGACATCTGGGGACAGTCACAGGCCCCATACATAGAGAGTGGACTTAGAGAGAGACATTGACGCATGTGGGACTGGCCCATAGACCAGACTCAGCCAGCTAAATGTCCTCTATTGGTGACTTGATTAAAAAGACAGGGAAAGAAGTAACCAGTAAGCGAAGAACATTGAGAGCGTCAGGACAAGGTCCTGGAGCAAAGTAGAGCCCTCTCTTCTCAGGACAGAAGCTATCCCGAGATAGCAATGAGCACAGAAAGAAACGGACGAGTCTGCAGGATAAAGACCAACCAATCGCCTCTCTGGGCAAGAACACTCTTTGTCTTCATTATAGGTCTCAGCCCTTAAAACTGTATCCCTTAGCCTGGTGCAGTGGCACACTATGTTAATTCTAGCACCCTGGAGGCTGAGGCAGGAGGATTGATGTGAGTTCAAGGTCAGCCTGAGCTGCACAGCCAGACCCTGTCTTTACACACATAATCAAACGACTAGGTCAACAGTAGCCCGGGAACCAAACGACTAGGTCAACAGTAGCCCGGGAACCGACCCTCTTTATCCCCATTCCTTCCAGCTTCTCTTCCAGGGTGTCCTCCAGGACGGGGCGGAACTGCTTCAGCCAGGTGGGGTTTTGCCTCAGAGCAGCTAACACCTTCCGTTGCTCATCATGGGAGCTCTGCAGCTCTGCAGCAGGAGACAATAAGCGAGGTCAGTGTTCCCCGCTGAGCCCACCATCCCTGGACCTGCTTGCCAGTGACCCTGAGAGCCCTTGTACCAGCCAGTAACCCCAGTTCCTAGAATGAGTCCAAAGCAGGTCCCTCCCACATTTCAACCCCTGGGCCAGAAGATGACATAGTTTCCCTCCTGGCTGTCACTGTCTTAGACTCATCACCCAGCTTCTACACCCCCATCCCCTGCCAGCCAGGACATCCCAGATCTGGGCTGTCCGTCCTGAGGTCAACTCATAGCTTTGGGAATTGAAATCAAACGCTAGAAACAACTTGTTCTGTGGGCTCCAGGCCTTAGCCAGACCTCCACCCGTTGAATCTGGTTCTGTTCTTGATTAAAGGGCAGCCAAGATTCCTCTCTGGAGCACTTGACAGTCTTATTACTTTAGGTCCTCCATGATCTACCCACAGCTCACTCACATGGAAAACAGAAACCACTGGAAAGCCAGTGCAGTGAGCTCCTCCAGTGCTCTGAACAGCACTAGGTGAGAGGCAGCGGGGCAGGCACAAGGTCAGGACCTGAGTCAGAAGCCCAGCAGGCGCCGGCTCTGCCTCCTGTAGCCTTGTGACTCAGTGGCCCTGTAGACCACACGTTAGTACCTTTACACAGATATCTGATACACACAAGGTGCTTAAGGAATATTTATCCTGTGTCCTCAGTTCCTTCCGCCATAGCTTCACGTGTTCAGATTATAGTTAAGGAGAAAATAAAAAGTGAGGAGAGCAGCCAATCTGCTTGAGACAGAGAGAGAGAGAGAGAGACCCACCTTCCTCAGAAGACTCCTCCTCTGTGTCCACAGCCTTTGGCACCTCTTGGACTTCTGAGAAGACAGGAACAATTAGTGGGACCAGAACCCTGCAACTCACCCCTGATTCAGAGAAAGATGTAGTACCCCAGGGGAGAGCTGGCCTGTAAGGGCAAGCCCTCCATAGATTCATCTTTCCCAGAGGGGCAGGATGGAAAAAACAGCCACCCACACAGACACTAGAGGTAGGAACATCAGACTCACACCCCAGCTCTGCCTCCAATGGCTGTGCATAAGCTGATAAGTCTCTGAACCTCACTAAGCCTCAGTGTCCTTATGTGGAAAAATAGAGCTATAATACCCATCGCACATCAAATCGCAATGTAACGTGAGGAGGAAAGGAAAGTACTCGGCATGAAAGTCGCTATGAATGGCTTGCCACAGATAAGGCGAATTAGGAAGACAACTCAAGGGCCCAGTCCTATCAACACCATGCCCAAGACCCTTCTCTCTTCCCTCCCACTAGAGAACAATAAAACCAGGCAAGAATCGCTGATAGCTGATGGAAAGAAAGCTTCAGCACAAATGACCTCCCTCCCATAAGCCCTCTGTCTCATCCAGTTGGACAGCCTGACACCACAGCGAATGTTCCACGGACTGCTGTCACCAGTGTTTGACCCATAAATCACCTGGGGTGGGGCATAGAAGGCAAAGAGCCCAGAACTCAAAGACTGATCCTGACCACCCACTGCAGACTTACTTACCCTCCGCCTTCCTGAGGGACAACGTCTGGATCTGCAAAAGATGGGACAGAGCAGGTTACAGCCAGCAGGAGACACTGTAGGGACTCTGCTCTGAGCAGCAGGCCTGCCCAGAACAGGAAGAGAGGGCAGTCACTGCTACCCTGCCACCCACTAAGAACTAGAATGACTTACTACCCAGCTCCAAGCACATCTCGTCTCCCACTGTGCGTGTGTGGAAAGAGACCACACCAAGGAAGAGTAATCGCTAGCATTCCTGGACAACCAGCTGCTTAGCTTTCTCGGGGAAAGGAGACCAGAACGGCAGTCTTCAGAGAACCCACTCCTTCAGGGCGCGAGCCCGCGGAAGCGGAATGGGACAAGGGTACAGCTGGCACGGAGGTAAAATTGATGGAAGACAGCCAGGAGATGAGAGAAATTCTAACCAGTGATGCAGACAGCTGGCCTGGTTCATGGGCACACAGAGGCCTGGTCAGCATCCCTGCCAGGAGGCCTGACCCAGACACTGGTAAATCTGCTCAGTGCCCCTTCCCTAACAAGGGCCTTTTCCTTCCTCTTTCACAGGCTGCAGACGGAGCAGTCGAATTTGGTCAACATGACCTCGGACCACAGTTACAGCTGCTTGTCCGTGTCTGGATGGAGATCTGAACTAGCAAAGGGTCAAGAAGGTTAGTAGCCAACTGTTTTTGGTTTTCTTAGTTTGTCTGTTTTGCCACATGGAGTCAGGAAGAAGCAAGCTGGCTTCTGAATAAAAGAAACACTTTTAGAAGAGAGAAGCACTGAAGAGGAAAACTATGGCCCACTCTCAAGTCCTAGGGCCATTTCACATACAGAGGCGGCTGCTCCTCTCCTGGGGCTGTGAAGCACCATCCGCCTATGGGGCACACACACCCTCTCTTCTGTTTCTGCTTGGGTTTCTCTCACCAGCTGCACCATGAACTCTTGCAGCTCTCTTCCGATCCCGATCCCCACCTGTTTCTCCTCACCTATCTCTACCCCCGCAACCGGAAACCCAGCCATGTGGGGCTGGAGAGATGAAGGAGCAGCGAAGGGCACTTACCGCTCTTGCAGAGGACCCGGATTCAGTTCCCAGCAGCCTCTGGCTCACAACCTTCAATAATTCTAGTTCCAGAAGCCTCCCCGCCCCCACATAGCCTCTTCTGACCTCCAAGGACACCAGGCACACACATGGCATAATACATATATGCAGGTAAAACACTATTCACACAAAATAAAATCTTTTTAAAAAATGAAGATCTCTTCTTAAAAATGATGTTCTTTCACCCCAGGTTCTTTAAAGTTATATTTGCTCACTGACATGGCTTTGACCAATAATATGTCTCCAAAGCCTTGGGTTGGTGAGATGGCTCAGCGGATAAAGCCACTTGCTGCCCAAGCCTGGTGACCTGCATTAGATTCGTGAATCTACATGAAGTATAAGGAAGAATAAACTACATAAGGTTGCCCTCTGAGCTCCACATACGTGCTGGAGTGCACACGCGCACTCACACACACAGAACAAATAAATTCTTTTGACATGTCCTAGGAAGGGAAGGGCCTTTTCATCAACTTCTTCCATCAGCTATGACTGTGATGGTTGGGACTGCGATGCTGTCTTATAACTAGCATGACTGAAAGTAAAAGTGAAATCAGAGTCTCAGTGGCGTGAATTTGGTGCGAGCTAACCACAGCCCGCAACTGCTGCCTCTTTGGGTGTATGATCAACACAAGCCGCTACTACTTACTCTGTTGTCGTGAGCCACCAGGTCCCTCAACGAAACACTTGCAAACAATAGTTCTGAAGGCACACCTCCAGAGTGGACCAGAGGTGGCTTACAGCAGTGTGAAGGTCTGAACAGGTATGGCCCCCATAGACCATTCTATATGTGTGAGTCCTTGGCCCTTAAGTGGCACTATTAGGAAGTGTGGTCTTGCTGGAGTAGCTGTGGCCTTGCTGAAGGAAGTGTGTCACTGTGGAGGTGGGCTTTGAGAAATGATAGGCTCAAGGCAGGCCTAGTGCGACAGCCTAGTGTGACAGTCTCCTTCTGCTGCTTGTGGAAGAAGTCACAGAAATCTCAGTTCCTTCTCCAGTTCCACTTCTGCCTGTACACTGCCTGCTTCCTGCCATGACGATAATGCACTGAATCTCTGAAAACTGCAAGGCAGCCCAGTTAAATGTTTTCCTTTATAAGAGTTGCCACAGTCACGGTGTCTCTTCACAGCAATAGAAACCCTAAGACAAGCAGTGAAGAGGCCAGTGTTTGCAGGGAGCAAGGGACAAGGTGGGGTCCTGTAACAGCTTCCTCTGAGATTGAAACAATCCATCTTGTGTAGTAAGCTCCAGAAGCAGGCAGGTAGACAACTCACAAGAGCGTAGGGAAGTCCCTGAAACTGACCAGATTCACTAGGCCCCTCCCTGATAGAGAAAGGAATAAAAGCTGAGAGTCCCTCTCAGAAAGCTGAGCTACAGAGAAGACTCTCAGACAAGCTAAGACACAGACTCTGAGAGGAGAAATGCCACAAAAAAAAAAAAAAAAAAAAAAAAAAAAAAGGCTGAGACCAGACCAGTGGTCTGAAGAAGCAGAAACCAGGTGAGCTGCCAGGAAGAGATTTAGACCAACAGCATCTCTCGGAAAGGACCCTCCAAGCTACTGAGCTCTCTGAAGCTGTGCAGTGCGCTCCAAGTTCCCAGCAGTTTTTGTGAGCAGTCACCCATGTTGGGTGGGCTTTGGTAATACAGTTATGTTTGAGTCATTTCTGCTCCTGTAAGTAACCCCAATAAGACTCATTGGCTTGCCAAGTTGAACTTTGGTGATATCTGCACTTTGGTCTGTCATGGGTTCCCTATCTGGGGTGAGTAGACATGCATGTTGTGTCTCCCAGAAAAAGTTTTGTCACATGACTGATGGGTACAGTGACTGACATGATATGGCTAGAAAGCAGAAAGTGGGGTTGGAGAGATGGCTCAGCAGTTAAGAGCATTGGTTATTTCAAAGGTACTGAATTCAGATCTCAGCAACCACATGGTGGCTTACAAACCATCAGTAATGCGATTTGGTGCCCTTTTCTGGCCTGCAGGCATACATGCAGGCAGAAGACTGTATACATAATAAATAAATCTTTAAAAAAAAAAAGAAAAAGGAAAGAAAAGAAAAGAAAAAAGCAAACCGAAAAGTGTAACTAACAAGGGGTCCAAGGAGAGGAGGAAGGGACTAGACAGCGGCAGTAACCCCAGGCTATGCAGAACACAGGAACCTGAGGTCCCAGGTGGGCTTGGAGGAGACGGACCTTCCCATAGACCTGGACTTCCAAAGGGGAGCTGAGTACAGACTGGGGGTGGGGAAGAATTATCAAGAACAGGTGAAGAGTCACAGGACCCAGCGTTAGAAGATGCTCGGAGACTCAGCAACTTTTGTCTCGCTGGCTTATTAGAAAACCCGCATCAGAAGCTGTTCCTTTATGGAACGGCGGCTGACTAACAAGTTACATCTGTGAAAATACTATAAGGAGCACATCTCTGTGTCCCGCCAGCCTAGCAAGAGACGATGTCACCGGCCACATATAGAAAACCCAGCCTGTTCCATCATCCATTGAATAAAGGTGGGGAGGAAGAAAATGGTCTCTCTCTTGAAAGGCAGTTTGAGGTTTCAGAGAGGTTTCATACAAAGTGCCAGCCTGGAACCAGGCATCCTACGTGGTCTCTGAGGATAAGAGTGAGACACACGCCTTGAGGAAGGTAGCTGTAGCCTTACAACCTTGTACCCCTCTTCACTTCCCTTCAGGAGCCTGAGGACACCAACAGCATGAACTCAGAAGGATCCAAAGCCATCCTCACAGAAAAGAGGCCTGGCAGCTGCAGGCAACGACTAGGGAAAGGACTGACTTACCGTCTCCTCCTGGGACGCAATAAGCCTGGCTTGTTCTTGAAGCTGAGCACGGAGGGCGTTGATGTGGCGATGCGACTGGGCAGCTGCCTTCTTCTGATCCTGAGACAGGGTGGCATGGAGCCTCTCATTCTCCTCCCGCATCTGGTGGGGCACAGGAAGGTTGGTCAGTCAGATGTCTATAGGGACCCAAGTACCCCAGGTAAGAAAGGTGGTCCCTCTAGCCAAATGCTGGTGGCAGGTATCGCCTGAGGCCAGACTGAATTTCTAGACTGTGTAGGTGGCTTCCAAACAATTCTAGCTGCCTTTTGGTTTGGGTCCATTTTTGAGCTATGCCAGAGAAGAAAGGAGAGGAGAAAATGTAAGGCAGGCCTCTAGGACCAGGGAAGAAGGGTCTCCATTGGATGTGGTCACCCACTGAGGAGAGGCAGGTGAGAAAAAGACCACTCAAAAATCATTAAATTTCTTATCAGATAAAAACAAGAAGGGAGGAAAATGTGTTCCCATGCCACCTCTAATGTAAGCGCAAAGGTAAAGTAAAGCTATTTATTAATATTTGTATAAAGAAACTCTAGAGAATACAAATGAAATGAAACCATCACATGGGGACTAGGTAACCCTAAAATGAGGTGAGAGCAAGTGTCATCCCCATGGGCCAAGCTCCTGGCATCTTCTAGGCCATGGGCCAGCAGAACCTGAGAAGGCTAACCAACTTCCTCCTCAACTTGCCTTCTCTTCTTGGGCATCTACAAAGAAGCCATAAAAATTTAACGAGGTCCAGATGTTCTTGGGAGGCATCCTGTCCTTGCAGACACCTTGTCAGTTATTAAGGACTCTTTGTTAGGTTTTCGTGCCCCCAAAACTGACCAATGGGTTCAGAAACTACTTTATCCTATGTACTCCTTATCTAATCTCAAGAGAACAGGACATGAACTCCCCTGATTACAGCATTTCCCCTTTAAAAGTTCTGCTCTCCCCCAAGGCTCCATGCTGTAGTGCTGAAAAGGTGTTGGTCCAAACATAAATGTGAATATTATTTAAAAAAAAAAAAAACCCTCATGTAATTTGCATCGGAAATCCGGCTCTGTGAATTCATTTGGCGACCAGAAACTTGGGCACAACAGCTCCTGGCTGAAGAATCTGCTGGATAGGAAGATGACCCCATTTGTATATTAAAGGGGACTGGCAGCCATGAGCAGTATCCACAATACACCTGACAACCCATTCTAGACAGAGAATGGGACAGGGAGGGGGATGCTGCATACGGCGAGGTCACGGGAAAGCAAACGTTCCCGCTACCAAGCATCAGCTACCTCTCTCCTCTCGGCCGCCCGCTCTTCCTGCAGTGCCTTCATTCTTCTCTTCCATTCTGCTTTCTGAAAGAGAGCAAAAGCTTGTTAAGTGGAGCCTGCTATGTAGTAATAAATACAAACTATAAAATTATGAGGAGTAAAAGGTACTAGCTGCTCCTGGTTAGACAAAGAGATGAGTGAGACAGAATAGAGAAACCGAACCAATTTGGGGGGAAAATGGAAACTTAATGGGAGAGAGATTACTGACTTTGTGTTTGAACAAATGGCTAACTGACCAGAAAAAAAGTAAAAGCTTGTATGACTGTTTTAAGTCAATACAAACTATAGACAGATCAGATAATTACACATAAAAATCAAGATAGCAAAATGATAATGGTAGTGATCAAGGCCACAGAATCACTCAAAGAAAACACAGGACTATTTTCTTTTTAAATCTCAGAGCAGGCGCAGTAATAAAGGACAGGTGGAGAGTCTGAAGAGATGTCCAGCAGTCAAGGATCACTGTTCTTGCAGAGGACCTGAATTCAGTTCCCAGCACCTATATCAGGCCGCTTGCAACTGCCTACAACTGCAGCAGCAGGGGTTCCAATACCCTCTTCTAGCTGCTGCACCTTGACACATGTATGCATGCATATACACAGAGACACATCCATACACATTTCTGAAAATGAAAAGGACACTTTTAAAAAAAGATAACTTTTACCTGAGAAACTTTACTTTTTTATAACCAAACAACAATAAAGTTAAAAGACCAATAGAAGACTGGGGGAAAATATCCACAACTAGAACAGCAAAAGACTGGATTAATTTCCACAAGGAGAAGCAAAAGGCCAGCGCAGTAGCTCAAGGCTCTAACTCTAGCAATTGAAAGCTGGAAGTAGGAAGGTCAGGAGTTCAAGGTTAGGGTACTTCTCAGACACACAGGAAGTGGAGGTCAGCCCAAGCTACGTAAGACCCTGTAGCAAAGAGTGAAAGAAAGAAGAGGGGACAAAGAAAAAAAAAGGAAGAATATGAACAGAGTTCAAGTTCATAGGAAAAGAAAGGCTGTGTGTATGCGCACATGTGTGTGTGTTATATGTGTGTATAAGTGTGTGTACAGGTATGCTTGCATGTACATGGAGGCCAGGTGTCACTCTGTCTTAATTTTGAGATAGGGTCTCTTGTTAAATCAATTAGCTAGACGGATTGAGAGCAGTGAGCCGTGAGCCCCAGAATCTTGCCTGTCTCTGTCCCCTGGCTCTGAGGTTCTAGATGCATGCTGCTCCTGGCATTTATATAGGCATTAGGAATCTAAACTAAGGTCCTCATGCTTGTATTGTGAGCATTTGACTCACCAAGCCATCTCCCCAGAAACAATGACATTTTTATTATATATATAAAAAAAAATCTATGAACTATCTGTATTGGTTAGATATTTTTGTTTGGTTGTTTTGGGTTTTTTTTTTTTGTCTAATTAACACAAACTGGAGTCATCTGGGAAGAGGGAACCTCAATGGAGAAAATGCCCCCACCTGACTGGTCTGCAGGCAAGCCTGTGGGGCATTCTCTTAACTGATGATTGATGTGGAAGGGCCCAGGCCACTGTGGGCAGTGTTATCCCTGGGGTGGTTCTGAGCAAGACTCAGGAGAGCAAGCCACTGAGCAGTGTTTGTCCTCGAGGTCCCTTCCTTGGCTCCCCTTGATGATGCACTGCAACATGGAAGTGGAAGCCATAAAGTCTCTTTCCTTCCCAAGATGCATTTGATCACGGTGTTTAACACAGCAATAGAAAGCAAACTAGTCTGCGGTGGTTTGAATAAAAATGGCCCCCATAGCTCCATAGGAAGTGGTGCTCTTGGGAGGTGTGGCCTATGGATCCAGATGGAGAACTCTCAGTTCCTCCTGCAGCATCATGTCTTCCTGCCCGCTGCCATGCATGCTACCCACCATGATGATAATGGACTAAACCGCTGAAGCTATAAGTCAACCCCAATTAGATGTTTTCATTTATAAGTTACTGGAATCATAGTGTTTCTTCACAGTGACAGAAACCCTAACTAAGACACCATTTCATCAGTTTCAGCGCCTTTCTGCAGACAGACTTCCGGCTCTTTCCCAACCACCTTAGAGAGTGGACACAGGAGCTCACGTTGGGCTGTGGCTGATTGCTGTGGTCTTAGAGAGGATACGGACTTCCTCTGCCTGGACCTGAGTAAAGTTCTCCCAGAGTAGACTGGGTATGAATCTTCCCAGCTCGATTCAATGACCTCATAGTGATGGCCAATAGGAGTCTGCACACCACAGAAACTGGCAAGTGGATTTTTAGCTCTGAGCTGATACCTAACCATTCACTACCACACCACAGATCTGTCATAAATATCTTCACAGCCCAGGACACTTGCACACTTTCTGAATTGTTTTCAACCTTATCCAAATGAAAGTCGGGACAAAGATGTCAAAAAGACCCACCTGCATTTGCATATATTAGTACATATCAGGTAAATATGATGATTAAACGCACTGCCAACCTTGCCTGGGAACCATATATTCAGTGCTTTCATACCGAACAATGCCTGAAAATATAGAACTTTGATGTCTCTCAACTTCACCAAATCCACAAGGCAAACCGAGGCCTCGGTGAGGACAGACAGATTCCTTCCTCGTTGCTCTGGAGAGAAGTGGAGCAAACATCAGCTCGAGCTCACCTGGACTTCCATCTTCTCTCGAAGGGCCTGGAGCTCCTGGGCCTGCTTGAGTCGCTCCTCGGACTCCTCGTCCCGTAGAGACCCAAGGTGGGACGCGGTCACACTGTAGGTCTGCAGCACCTTCAGCTTCTGGAAAAGCCAAGAATCATCTCATTAAAGGAAGTCCTAGACATGACACAGGCTATATACCTTCCCCAGTACAGGACCGGAAGAGGGACCCCAATCAACAGCCGGACGGTTTGCCCTCACTACTACTGTGTGCCTGCAGACAGCCACACAAATCAGCAGTCCCCTCAGTGGGCGTCTCCCAGGCTCAACCCCTGCACAACAGAAGCACCCATGGAAAAAACAAACTTGTGTTATTTCAGTTCCAGTGAAATTCTGATGTCCCCAAGTTCTAAGCTTGCCCAGCTCCTGGCCAATTTGTTCCTAGCTCTGGATTAAACTGAAAAACACGACATTTAGGGCCCATGTAAGAATCTCTAGATCCCAAGCCATGCCCTGAGGATCCCTGTTTCTTACACACACACACACACACACACACACACACACACACACACACACACTCACACTCTGGCTGTCACCAGAAACAGCTGTTTTTGGTTTTGCACAGTATTCAGAGCCATGCCATTTATATCTAGTGACTTTTTTTTTACTTTTTTTATTGACTTTTTGTGGGGTTTACATCATGCATCCCAATCCCGTTCATCTTCCCATCCCTTCATTTCCACCCTTTGCTTTTGCCACATCCCCCCCCCCAAAAAAAAAATAAAATTTAAAAGAAAAAAAAAACTAACATACAAAAAAAAAAGTCTCGGTGTAGAAGCTGTAGTGGGATACAGTGAGTCACACAGTGTACCTTTTAGTCCACACATCTTTACTTGTAAATGTTCATTACAATGGTTCATTGGTCTGGCTTGACCCTCTGGCTTCTGCTATTCCCTTGATATTGGGCCTTCACAGGGTTGCTGCCTTGTGTCATGGAGACCCTGCAGCTTTGGATCTGCAGGTCCAGCCCCTTCACTTGCTCCAGCATAGATAAGGGAGACATGAGGGTGGGCTACCTCAAGTCCTGGTCAGCCCACCAGCTTTCCCTCATCAACACCACCAGGGCAAGCGCTCCAGCACTGCCCCAGACAGCTCGCCCACTGCATCAGGCAGCAAGGAGCAGGGCCAGTTTTGCTGCTCTCGGGCCCTCAGGGCCAGCTCACCACCCCCCACCACCACCACTTCCACATCGTCAGGGCCAGCTTATTGACTTAGTGATTCTTGAACTAACACTGTAACAGAGGAGAAGGCAGGCACAACTGGATGAAAGACAGAAGCCCTTTCCGCCTGCCCACGTTACACCTACAAAGTTCCTGTCTATCCCCACACATAACCTTATGATAAACCTTATTCCAGCTTTAAAAATCTTTGAGCCTGAGTTTACTTGGTGTTCTTGATAACTTTTCCCAGCCACTGCTTAAGCAATACCAGGACAAAACGTTAATCATTTCCCAGTTTGAGTATTTTTGTTGGCAAACACTTTAACAGGGGCCAGAACAACTTGGGGACCAAGGGGAAGGGTTCCGATATGCACCTCTGCTTTCTCTGTGGCTGTGTAGCACGCCACACAGATGGCCCTTTGCACCACGGACCTCCATGGCCAGGGGCTCCTGTTAGCGTATCCTCCAGCAGCTTCGCCTACCCCATGTACCCTTATGTTCTCTCTGCAGTCAGGCAACACAGCCAAAGTGCTCACGCCTCTGTACCAGGCAAGCTCTAAGGAGCAATGCTATCAAAGTGCACTAAGCTCTCCACAGCCCTCCTCCCGTCAGGATGCTGTCTGTGGTTTTGAGGACTATCTCACAGGACTTTCCCAATCATTCTGAACAGACTCTCACGTTGTTTCCCCCCAGAATTTAAAAAAAGATGAATTGGGCCAGGTGGTGGTAGCACATGCCTTTAATCCCAGCACTCGGGAGGCAGAGACCAGCATATCTCTGTGAGTTCAAGGCCAGCCTGGTCGACAAGAGCTAGTTCCAGGACAGACTCCAAAGTTACTGAGAAACGCTGTCTCAAAAACAAACAAACAAACAAACAAAAAGGATGAATTGACAAAATAATTATCAAACAATACTGATAACCTTGTATCCAATTTGGTCCCTATACTTTAATATAATAAAATGTTGAAAGGAGGTAGGAGACATAAAAGCATAATGTGAATGTCTACAAACAAGCAAAAAATAAATACAATCGTGGGCTGTTCTAGTATTAAAAGAATGTGTTCTGAATCAGAAAGCAAGCCACAGCCGGCAAAGGATCATGTCATTTTCTCAGATTTCCTAACTAAAAGTAATTTTTTGGCCCTTGATAGGTGATTTCTGAATAGCAGCCTTCAATTCAAATCAACAGTTATTTATAAATGCCTCCTGAGCAGGCAACATGTTGGGAAGTATCCAGTCAGGAACACGTAAAATCGGGAACTATGGGTAGAGAGCTAGTGAGGAGAGCAGAGAGCCACACCAAGGAGGAACAGCTTACCATCCACAGAACAGCCCTAATACGGCAGGGGAACACTGTGTTGGAAAGGCTTGAATAATTACAGATCACACACACACACACACACACACACACGAGAGAGAGAGAGAGAGAGAGAGAGAGAGAGAGAGCGAGAGAGCGAGCTCATGGCCATCCCCCTAGGAAAACGGGCTGGTATGTATCTTTAGGCAAAACATGGAGTGATGGCGAGAAAAGCAGTTGACAATTCACTTCCAAAACAAGGTTCTCCTGATGTGAGAAGGACCAATTAGAGACCAGGACATTTATGTGTGAGAAGATGCGATTCAGCAATAACTTTAACAAGGCCTTCCTGTGATAAAGATCAGCCAGCAGAAACAAGACCTTGGAATTTTAAAAGCTACGTTCAGACCTCAGCTCCATCTCTTTCTAGCTGTGTGAACTTGAACAAATTATATGGTCTTGGTTTCACCTGTAAAAAGGAATGTAGTATACATTCTTAAAACAAAGTGAATGCACGCCACACACATTCTCTGCCCACCCACCCACCCCCCTTTTAAATGAAAAGGCAACAACAACAAAACCAGAAACAGTGTTCTGCAGAAGCAAGGAACAATAAGACCATCCAGTATATGCTACCTATTATACGCAACTACCACAAATCCCCACCACCTAGTAGAGCCAGAATTCACCAGTCAGGAAAAAAATGTATTCATTTATGTTCCATCACATTTTTTGCCCAATGATGAGAACTCTTTGCAAAATAAGGTCCATGTTCTAGAGAATTCTAATTAAATGCCAAATAGTGGTATATACTACAAATGTGCTCATTTAAAGGTGCTACAAATCTATCGCATACAAAAGAAACTAGGGCACAGGGATGTAAAATACCACACCCAAGATCACACAGCAAGCGTGAGGCAGAGCAGTGTGGGTTTCCCTGGCAGACTGGCATCTGCTGTCCAACCTTATACTTTGTCAGCTCCAACAACACAGTAAGACCCCAGCAGACTTCAGGAAGGCCAGTAACGACTTCAAGGGTGGGATGAGGCCTCCATGGGCAAAGTGCTTATTGTACAGACGTAAAACCTAAGTTCACCCTGACACAGGGGCTCATGTTTTTAAACTCAGCACTTGGGAGGCAGAGAGGAGCCTAGCCTATCTACATAATGAGTTACAGGACAGCCAGAGCAACATAGTGAGACCATGTATTAAAAAAAAAGAACCTGAGTTCAGCTCCCTAGCACCTATGTAAAAGCCAGATGCAGCAGTGCAGCTGTGTAAAACCAGGGACTGGAGTTGGAGAGAAGCTGATCCTACGGGTCAGTGGCCAGTCACTCAAGTCAAAATGGGTCTCCCTGTCTCATGTCTTTTGAGACCATGTCTCAAAAAACTAAGGTGCGAGACTTAAGTATGGTGGTGAACTCCTTTAATCCCAATACTCTGGAGGCAGAGGCAGACGGATCTCAATCAGTTTGAAACCAGCCTTGTGTACATACTGAGCTCCAGGACAGTCAGGGGTCTGTTGAAAGACCTGTCTCAAACAACTAAAAAGTAAATGAATAGATAAAAAACCTAAGGTGGGAAGTCTGAAAAGATAGCTCAGCTGGTAAGAGCACTTGCTGCTATTACAGAGGACCCAAGTTCAGTTCCCAGCACCCACATAAGGCGGCTCACAATAGCCTATAACTTCAGTTCCAGGGAATCTGATGTCCTCTTCTGACTTCCACAGGCACCCGCACGTATATGTGAATACACACACACACACACACACACACACACCACATCACTGCACATGCACATACACACACACATGTACTCACACAATAAAAATAACTCTAAAAAAGAAGTAAGATACAGAAAGATGGTAGGAGACATCTTATGTTGATCTCTGGTCTCTACATATGTGTGCATGGACAAACCAATATGCACACACACATCCACACATGCAAAATTAATTTTAAGAACAAATAAACAGGTTTACAACAAAATAATTTTGAAAAGTTTTTTTTTTGTTGGGTACCTCTTCTAGTGTAGAGTTCTGGTTGGCAACAGTTTTAAATTCATCCCAGAATAATTGTTTCAACTTGTCTATTTCCCCATAAAGCTTGCTCCGCTCCTTTTCTTTCCATTCATCAAACTTTTTTCTAGCTTCTATTTCCCTCTGACGAGTCATCTCTATTTCCTATCGAGAGAGAGAGAAAGAGAGCAATGTGATGATTACTTCCACATTGTACCACACATTTGCTGAAGGTCCACAAAGGCCTCTTCTACATGCATAACACGATGGGGATCCAGAACTCTCCACCCTCAGCCCCTGTGGTTTAGATCCAGAGGAGTGCATTGCTAGACATGCCTATGTAAACCATAAATTCCCTTGAGGATAAGACTCGTTTTTTCTTTCTTCACATTCATTACAAGCCCTGGGTGGTACTCAATAAACTAACACAACAAATGAGTTAATGCCTGGAGGAATGGAAGTCAGTGTTTTTAACTCCATAAATATTTATAGCTCACCTGTCCCCAGCCTAGAATCTGGAGCTTTCAAGCCCAGTTACCAAAAACTCCAAGCCAACAAACGTAAAACATTATGTTCCAGTTCAGATGCCTTCAGCATCACTATGCAAAATACCACGACTCTCTGCTCTACTTTCGGCCACACAGGTCCTTTCCAGACAAATCTAATCACGCCCCACACCAGAGAAGATGGCACTCTATCTCTGACTTTCGGTTCAGAAAAATCGGTGGGAATTTGGGCCCTGCAGGAGTCCTGTGCATGGCTGGGCACAACACCCTGAGTCTCTTTCCCCTGCACACCTACCTGGACCTGCCGCTGCCGCTCAGCTTCTCTCTGGGCTTCCAGCTCCCCTTGGGTCCACTGGAGCTTGGCCCGAAGCTCTTCCAGCACCTCCACCAGTGGCTGCTCCTGTTTCTGCTTTCCTGCGGACCACACAGGGATAGGTGAAAAGGGAGCAATGGGGCCTTCCTCCCGCTGCAATCACACCTCGGGCTGACAGCAGCTTTGCCACATAACTCACTGGCCTGGGACGAAGGGCTCCCTGTCCCTCGGGTTCCCCAAACTGCAAAACAGACCTGGAAGAGCACTCAAGTGGAGAGTGTGGCACGGTGTGAGGATGAAATGTGACCACACAAAGGGCTTAGCACAGTGTTGGGCATGACCGTTCCATAAATGCAAACCCAGAGTAACTGTACTTTAAAGTACTCTGACGGTAATGACAGATGGACACGAAACAACTGAGCAGTGGTCCTCAACCTTCCTGGTGCTGCGACCCTTTAATACCGTTCCTCATGATGTGGTGAGCACAAAATTATGGCGTTGCTACTTCATGCCTGCAATTCTGCTACTGCTATGAAACTGTGTTTTCCAATGGTCTGGGGCAACCCCTGTGAAAGCGTCATTCAACCCCCAAAGGGGTCGCTAGTCATGGGTGAGAACCACTCTATTAGAATAACAGATGAAGAATAAATATCAAAGTACATTTAGTGACTTCTAAATGGAAATTACCAAGTATTCTTATTAAAAATCAACCTTGGGGTTGGAGAGATGGCTCAGGGGTTAAGAGCATTGGCTTCTCTTCCAAAGGACCCAGGTTCGACTCCCAGCACCCACATGGTGGCTCACAACTGTCTTGCAGCTCCAGTTCTGGGGGACCTGATGCCCTCTTCTGTCTCTGCAGGAACCAGGCACACATGTGATGCACATATACACATGCAGACAAAATATTCATATGCATAAAATTAATCTTTTAAAAAAATGTTTCCAAATGAATAAGGTAAAAATCAGCCTTTTCTTTGAAATAGGCACTGCACTTTAGGCAAGCACCCACACAAGAGTTACACCTTCATCCCTACCCCCATTCGAAGATTCTATTCTAAGAGAGGCTCTCACGAAGTCGCCCAGGTGGACCTTCCAGTTCTCTTGCTGTAACCTCCTAAGTGACTGGAACTAAAGCCTATGCTACCAGACAGGGGGAAGAAGCAATTTTGGAATGCAGGGTTATCTTGGTTTGATAAAGTAATTAAGGGCAACTGTGGACTAGAAAAGCTGGTAATAACAACTGCCTGAACAACATTTCCCAGTGCTGGAGAGACAGCTCGGTGATTAAGAGCACTTGCTTGCTCTTCCCGAGAACCTGAGTTCTGTTCCCAACAGCTATGTTGTGTACCTCACAACTGCCTGTAACTCCAGCTGGAAGGGATCTAATGCCCTCTTAATGTTTGTTTTATAGGCAAACACACACACACACACACACACACACACACAGAGAGAGAGAGAGAGAAACATACACACACATAAATAAAAATAAATCTTAAAACAGAGAAAGAACAGTTCCTGCTCCTTCTAAAAGATACAGAGATTTACATATGAGAATGTTAATCCCCATGTAGTACACAGTGAGGAGATTTTTGAGTTACCCAGTTTTTCTACAGGACAATGTGAAAGAAACTGATGGTCACATCGGGAAATTTTATTCAGTCTTTAAAAATCGTGTTTTCACGATTGCTGCCTAGTATGCAAAATGCACACTTTTGATCCCCATTACTTTGTACAGCCAGGTATGGGAGCAAACATCTGGAATCCTAGAACCCAGGAAGTAGAAGCAGGAAGTTCAGGAGCACAGGGCTAGCATTGGCTATACTAAGCAAGTTCAAGACCAACTCTTTAAACAACAACCAAAAAAAGTAGGGCAGTAATGGTGCATGCCTTTAATCTCAGCACGTAGGAGGCAGAAGTAGATGATTTCTGAGTTCAAATTCAGCCTGGACTACAGAGCAAGTTCCAGGACAGCCAAGAGTACACACACACACACACACACACACACAAACTATCTCAAAAAACAAAACAAAACAAAAAACAAAAAAGCATATTCTTAAGCAATAGTCAAAAGTAATTTCATATGCTTGCAAAAACATGCAGAAAAATACATCAAAATAACTGCCAGTGATAATGCACATTGTTTTTCGTTTTCTTTTTTCTATGCATCATCATATAGTTAAGTTTCCATATTTTTACAAGAAAATAAGAAAGTAGTATTTAAGACATAGACTATTTTTCCTTAATAATCCCCAATATAGAACTATTAAATGCATAGTTAAATAATACTGCTTTAAGCTAGCTCACTCACTCTTCTCTCTCTCTCTCTCTCTCTCTCTCTCTCTGTGTGTGTGTGTGTGTGTGTGTATCTAAAAACTGAACCTAGAACTTCATTCATACAGCAAGGCATATATTACTGAGTTACATTCTCAATTCTAAAAATCACCTTTTTTTTAAAAAAAAGAGGGGGGTTACAATGATTGAAAATAACCATGTTTTCCCTAATGAAATTGTTGTATTATGTGTTTATTATACAGATACTTCTGTTGAACTCAAAAAGCATATGTAACCTTGTGGGTACAGGGCAAAGCCTTGCTGCTCCTTTTGGAATTTGAAATGGTAAAATTAAATAAAGTGATTAAGTCATGATAAGCGCCAGCAAAGAACTGGTCTGACTGCTCACTTGCCCCATTTATGCTCACAGCCAGCTTCAGAGAGCTTCATACGAGCCAGGGAGACTAAAGGTCCTTCAGAGTCACTGCCTGCTTCAGACACAGTGGATGGTATGAAAATTCAGACAAGACTGCACTGCTCATATGGAATCTCTAGGAGGCTCTAAGGGCAAGTTCATATGTATGGGCCCCACTCTTCAAATCCTAGCCTAGCACTCCCAGATGTTTCCCGGACTCACCGACTTCTGCCGCACCTGCATGCCTGCGCTGGATGTGGCCCCGGAGAAAGGTGGCATTCATGAATGTCTTGTCACACAAATGGCACTACACAGAGGGGGAACAATCGGAAGAACTGGATTAGATCCCCCAGACAGCATGGGACTTCCCTGTATTGAAAATCTGCCTCCACGGGGCCCATGGGCTGCTTCAGAAACAAATAATTTGAAGGGTTGGGAGGGTGTGAAACCCTGGGTTCAATTCCCATCATCACATAAATAAGGAAGGATGGTAGAATTGGAAAGGGAAGGAAATAGGCTCCCTGATTTTGAGTAGAACCCAAGGCCAGTAAAAATAACCACCATATGTTTTAGTCGTCCTTACAACTGAATGTGACCATGTCACTAAATTCCAGTCATTAGATATAATTATATAATCAAAACTGGTATATACGTTTTCTAGGAGGTGACTTTTTTTTTCAGTCCTGGTGGCACATACCTTTAATTGGAGTACTCAGGAAGCAGAGCCAGGCAGATCTCTGTTACTTGTAGGACAATCGCAATGGGCAGAGTCTACACTGACAGATTCTGACCACTGAGAGTTCACAGAAATAAACCTCTAGTTTTAAGAGGAATGTAGTGGGGTGGGACAGTAAGATGCCCCACCCCACACTAACAGCCTTGCCTCCAAACTGTGAATCTCCTCAAAACTTAAACTAGCATGAACTATAATTACATTCAAGAGTCTGCCTGTGACAAGGATTAATGTCTCAACCGACGTCTCTGATGCAGTGGATTCAAGCATTCAAGTGCTGTACTGGCTCTGAATTATTACTTGTCTGAATTATGAAATAATTTTTCTAAAATGAGCCTGCCTCCACTATGCCTTGCCACACATTTAGTCCATGTACACATGCCTTTACATGGCACACTCAGCACAAATTCAAACTCTCTACCCTTGTACACATACAAACACATGTGCCTTCCACACATACTCACATCCTTAGGCACATATACTGCATAACCCTCACTCATTCATACATACACCGTTATGTAAGCTTCTATGTGTACAGACAAACATTCACACCCTTCACCCCCTCAAGACATACAGACACACATCATAAATGCATCCTTATATTAGTCTTCTTAGCTGTATCCATCGTGGTAAGTCAGTTCCGCACACATTACACAACACGTATTCTACAGATACAGATATCACAGAGGTACTTCAATCATTTGCCTATACGCAGTTAACACACCCACACGCACAGATACAAACCTCATGCAGCCACACCTTCACACACTACGCATGCACCCTCTCCACGCACAGGAGTACTCCGTAGGCATAACCCTGCACACTCATCTCTCACACACCCGCTCTACACTTCCACAGCACAGAGCCCAACAAGAATCCTCAGACTTCCAGAAAGTCATCTCGACAATCTGCTCCTAACTGGTGAGAATGGCCTCCAGTCGTCTTGCGGCCCAAGGCAGTGCCGTTCTGTCTGGCCTGGTGCCTAAGGTGCACAGCCTAGGTGCCCCTCCACAAAGAATCCTCACCGTGTGGTAGCTGTGGGCGCCCGTCTGCAGAAGCAGCTGCTGCAGGGTGCTGATCATCTTTCGCCGGCGCCGGCTCTCCTCCCGGACACCCTTGAGCTCATCAGCCTGGCGCCCCAGCTCCTGCTGGCCGCGCTGCTGCTGGCCCAGGCTGGCCTGCAGCCGTGCTTCGAGCTGCGCCACACTGGCACTCAGGCAGTCCTGGCAGTGCAGCAGGTACTCGATGATAAGCTGTGCCAGGCGCAGCACCTTGAGCAGCACTGGGTCCACAGGCTGCCTACAGTGGTTGCACACCTCTCGGTCCAAGTTACAGAAGGTGACACCAGCAATGTTCTCCTGCAGAGTGGCCACATCCAGCTCCCTGGCCACGCGGTCCACGTCCACAGCACTGATGCGCCTCCAGTCTATGCTCTCACGGCGAGGCTGGAACTTGAAGGTGGGGAGTGTGTAGACTCCGGACAGCGGGCCACTAAGGCCCTCAACAGTGGCTGCTGGGTACTGCATGGGCAGAAGAGGCTCTGGGCTGACCACAGGGGTAGAGGGCCACCAAGGCCACTGGCCAAGGAGCTGAAACAGGACCTGGAAAATGGAAGAGACCCCGTCAGATAGGTTTGAATGGCTGTATCTTCCATATATCTGTTCAGCAAAACCTAAAGCAGGACACAGTGAGTTGTCTATATGAGAGCTACTCAAGGGCTAGAGAGATGGCTCAGGCTAGGCTCACAACCAAAAATATAAAAGCTACTCAGTACGACACACTGATTGTGTGACGTGGTTACAGTGTGGGAAAGAAACGTGGGCCTTCCACTGCACAGAATCCTCTCCCTTGGGCAGATCTCTTCCTCTTAAACCTCCTGTGTCTGTGGGAGAGCAGGAAACCCACATGGAAGAACCGTGGTGAGGAGGGAAGCAGATGACACACTCAGCCTAGGGCCTGGCACATGGTGGGGTCCTCAGGAACCCCTACAGAATCACTGCAGTAGTGCCTGGCAAAGAATTGTTTTCAAGTGTACAAAAGATCCAGTTACTTGGGATAAAGTCCAACAACTCCCCCTGAACGGCAGAGCCACTTCATGACCACAACTGTGCCGTCTGTTACATCGCATTCTAGTAGAACATGTCTGGACTACATTTCCCAGCTTCTCCTGCAGTAAAGTGTGATCATGTGACTAAGTTCTTTCTGGTGGACTGTAAGTAAAATAACGGCCAGCCCGGCCAGAGAGGCTTAGGAAAACTGCTATGTCTCTGCACAAATTGTGCTCAGTCTATGCTGGGCCTATTTGTTTGTTGCTTTTTTTCCCCCTGCATTGAGGATTACACACAGGGCCTTAGGCATGCTAGGCAAACGCTCTAACGTGGAGCTTCACTCCAAGCCCATTAACAGGATAGAGAAAAGAGCTTTGCTTTCCTGTTCTTCCCCACGAAAGACTGGGATTCTATTTCCTGTACTCTTGGTAGGATGCTTGCCAGCTTTTTGTCAAATTGCCACAAGCTAGAATCATCTGGAGTTAGGAACCACAACTGAGAAAATATCTCCATGAGATCAGGATGTAGGCAATCATATGGGGTGTTTTCTTAACTGATGATTGATGTGGAAGAGTCCAAACTGTAAGGGTCTGTCCTGTCCCCACCCACTCCCTCCCCCTTCCACTGAGACAAGCAGCTCTTCCTTCTTCTTCCAGCCTGCAAGCTTGTTTTCCATCTCTCTCCCTTCTCTCCCCTTCTCCCCTCCACCCCTCCTCCCTCTCTCTCTCTCTCTCTCTCTCTCTCTCTCTCTCTCTCTCTCTTCCCTTTCCCCTTCCCTTCCATAACCCACTAAATAAATATCCACTTTCTTTGCATGGCGTGCCTACCTGTTTCTGTCTCTGACCTTCTGTGCTGCTCCCTGCCTGGGACCCGCTGGCCTTCATGGCTTGCCGCAGCATTTTATCTACACTATAACACAACCCACTGTGGCATGTAGTCCTAGAGTATATAAAAACACAAACTGAGCAAGCCATAGGAGTAAGCCAGTAAACGGCATTCCTCTATGGCTTTTGCTTCAATTCCTGCCTCCAGGTTCCTGCCTTGAGGAACTGACTTCATTTAGTGACTTCCTTTTGATGATGGCCTGTGACCTGAGAGCTGTAAACTGAAATAAACCCTGTCCTCCACAAACTGTTTTTGATTGTGGTGTTTTATCACACAATAAAAGCTCAAACTAAAACAGGAGGCATAATTTTTTTCTGTCTTAAATTTGACAATATCAATGGGAATTCAAAATTAATATACTACTACTAAGAATTATAAGCTGGGTGGTGGTGGCACATGCCTTTAATCTCAGCAGTTGTAGACAAAGACTGGTGGATCTCTGAGTTTGAGGCCAGCCTGGTCTATAGAGGGAGTTCCAGGAAAAAAAAAAAAAGAAAAGAAAAAAACAGAAGGAGGAGGAGGAGTAAAAGGAGGAGGAGAATAATTATTATTATAACTATGGCTGGAATGCAGTGCAGTAGTAGAATGACTGTCTAACATTCACAAAACCCTAGATTTTATCTCCAACACTAAAGAGAAAAATGAAATTTTTAGAAAAAAGAAATCGCTTCTTAAAGACAGGTCAGGTGCATGAGGACCTAAAATCCCAGATACTCTGGAGGTTGAGTCAGGAGGATCAAGAGTTCAAGACCTGCCTATAGTACAGAGTAAGTTCAAGGCCAGCCTGAGTAAGTGTCAAAAAAAAAAATAATCAAGAGGGGCAGAAGCCTGAGGTTGTAGCTCAGTGGTAGAGCACTTGCCTTACACGCACAAAGCCTTGAGTTTGATCACCAATGTGCACACACACACACTTAATAAAAAGGTAAATTAAAATTTACCCCATAGACAAACTCATCTGCACAAAGGTGCCTATGAAACAATTGCCACTGAAATATTATTTATACAAGGAATGTATAAGAGAATATATAACAAAGCAAGCAGTGGTGGTGTATGCCTTTAATCCCAGCACTCAGGAAGCAAAGGCAGGCCTCTGCGTTCAAGGCCAGACTGATCTACAAAGCAAGTTCCAGGACAGCCACGGCTACACAGAGAAACCCTGTCTCAAAAGAAAAAAAAAGCAAAGTACAATATGGGATACAAATAATATTTCTATACAACAAAATACTCTGTTACAACTCATAAGGGCAAGACAGCTTTTATACCAATAGGGAATAATAACTTCATATGTACACATATACACACATACATGTATGCCATTTCTGGTTTAATATTAATACAATCACATTTAATAATAATTCAAAAAGATTACATAGAGATCGATCTCATTGAGATGAATGTCTGAGCCCAGGAGATAAATAAAAGGATCGATGGTGGGCAAACAGATAGCAGGTAATTAGACAGAATAATGAGCCTTACCCAGTGCTCACCAGAGTGATTTACAGCTGTCCTGATTATGTAAAATGTGCACACTTGCTAGTCTTGTGATTCACTTACGCGCCTGATTTCATAAGCACAGGCTTTCTCAAACAGCCAAGAGCTACTGGCACTGACTACTTGTAGGAAATGAAAGTGGCTGTTAGAGTTTTATTTATTTTTTTTTTTTTAGTTTCCACCTCTCTGTGCTTCAAACTTCTTCCCACCATTACCTATTACTTTTATTATTTTTTGAACTAAAATAAATAATAATAATAATAATAATAATAATAAAATACAGTTTTTGCCCTTGCAGACTGAGAGTCTAAGATGAGAAAAGGTACAGGCTTCCCCATTTACCAAGTTCTTTCCTGCCTATGTGATCCAGTCATTGAAATACAATCCAAAGGTGGAGAAGAAAAGTGTCTTCGTTTATCTTCCTTGCCAACTTGACTGGGCTTGGAGTCACCTAGGAGACACACCTCTCAGCTTGTCTATCAGGCGGGTGTTTCCAGAGAGCATTAACCACAAGGGAAGCCCCGCCCCAGATATGGGTCCTAGAGTCCCAGACTGAGTAAGGCAGCATTCTCTGCTTCCTATCTGTGGAAGCAGTGATTAGCCACCTCACAGCCCTACTTCCAAGCCCATGGCCCACTATAATGAGCTATTCCTTTAAGTAGTAAGCCAAAAGAGACCCATGTGTCCTTAAATAGTTTTTGTCAGGTATTTGTTAAAACAATGAGAAAAGTAACTACACAAAAAGTCACAAAACTCACGAAATAAAAGAAGCCTAGAAGAAACAGTGGGGCTAGGTGGGCAGAGAAGGGGTTCTAGGAAAGCCCCTGGCCCTTCTGAACTACCTTCCTCTGGAACAGATAGTGGCAATGGCCAGCCCAACTCCACCTGCTTCCCGGGACTATGAGTTGGCCGCAGAGGTAACACCAGCATGCTTCATGCAATCTTTAAGTATGAATCTACAATAGATATGTTATACCTAGTATTTTACACGCCATGGGGGAGGAGAGAGACAACATTATGGGTTCCAAGGATTTTAATAATTTGCCACAGAAGAGGGTCACTGATAGATCACGGCTGCAGGACAAGGACTTGGGAGCCTTCTTTCTCCTGGCCACCCTGGGTAGGGGCAGAAGTGGGATTTATAAGCATAAAATTCAAAAACATTTGTTGCCAAGTTACGGTTACAGTTTTCCCCAATCAGTAATCAAAGATTAGGGGTTTCCTTGTGTGTTCCATCGTTGTCAACTGACATACGTGCAAGTCTTTTAGCCCAACTGATGGGATTCATCTGTTCTTTCTGTTGTTCGGACCAGCCATGTTTCTAGAGATGCATAATCACTATTTCTATGATTTAGGGAGGGGGGCTGGTCTCAGCTCCCCTAGGGCTTGGGAACCTGAACTTTATTTCACCCTACAGGTAAAATGAAGTTTAAAGTCAAAATGGTAGTACTCAAGCTAAGGTGCTTTTGCCTGCTCCCTTGACATACAGTACCATTGTACAAACCAAACTGGAGTCTGCATAGGATGCTTGGTCTTCCCCGACAAGGAAAACCTGCAGCTACACATTCAAGGCCATCCCAAGTTCGTGGGCCTGAACTGTTCAACTGCAATAAGGTTCTACTCTTGAAGTTTTACTTCAACTAAAAGCCCACCACTTTTCCTTTAATTCATTCATTCACAAAGTCTCCCCTTGGTTATTGTATACCTGTTTAGGCTTAGCTCAGCTGCTAACACTGTGGTAGTATGGGTTGTTTTACCCACACCCCTGCTCCCCACCTTGGGGTTCAGTGTGGCTTCTTGCTGCCACTGTGCTGGCTGCAGACCTCTTTGGTTGGTCCTCAGACTGGCCACAGGATACCTTGAACCTAGCTTTTTCCGTTTTCTTTCTCAGATACTCTTCCAAAAACACCATCCAGCATAAGCATCCCACCACGGCCACCAGAAGACCAGCACATTTCTGCCCCATTCCATGTGTCAGGTTACAAGCCAAACAGGAGCTGTCTGACATGACACTCACCATGCTTAGCTCCAAGCTGCAGCCACACCACCAAGGCCTCGGAGACGACTGCTCACAACAAGCCCTGCCTCTGAGCAACAGCAGGTTACCAGGCGTGCACAAGGGTAACAGGACACCCGCTTCCTGTCCTCCCAGGTCTGAGAACCTCGCTCTTTAACTATTTAAGCTTTGGCCTCCTGTGTTTGCCAACAGTCCTCTCTCTAATGATAAGGCCACACACAGCTCTCCTGCACCAGCTCTCTCCACTCTCCCTCTCTCTCTGAACGCTCCTGCCAGCCTTCCTGTTCAGCAATGACTATTCTTTTGCCTTTCCTTTAAGGCGGGGTACGGGTGCCCCTGACATTCATCTGCTGTTCACCTTCGGCCCATGTCTCACTGTATTCTCCTGAAGATGAATGAGTTCATAAATCCACCACTGCAGCCACTTTGCTCTTACTGAGCTTCAGGCTACCCTCAAGTTTCTTTGCTTAGGTCCTTTCTGCCTCTTTCAACTATTGGATCCAACTCTTCCAGACTGCTTAGATTTCAAACCCAAGTTCCAACAGTGTCAGCAAAGTAGCATTAAATACATGAGTTGCAGATAAGAGAAACCTCAGCACATGCTTGATGACAAACTGACTCTCTGCCTCGGTGTCTGGAACGCAATAAAGCTGTGGTTCCCAGAGTCCTCCACTCCCTGGACCAGCTCCCAGTTCATCATCTGAGAACATGTTAGAACCCAGAACCAGGGCTAGGAGCTAGCCTACTTGGTAAGGTGTCTACCCCAAGATGTATAACAACTGGCATCTGCACTCCCCAGAACCCACATAAAAGCCAAGCATGATAGCACATGCATGTAACCCCAGCACGAGGGAGGGGACAAACACGGGCAGATCCCTGGAAGCCAGTGGCCAGCCAATCTAGCCAATCCGTGAGCTCTAGGTTTGGCAAGAGACCCTGCCTCAAATAACCAAGGTGGAGGACCCACAAGATGATTGGTTCATTAGGTAAAGGACATACCTCATAATTCTGATGACCTGAGTTAGATCCCTGGGACCCTCATAAATGTGGGAGGAGAGAAATGACTCCACAAAGTTTTCCTCTGACCTCCATGTGCATGCCACACCCCCTCCTCTACATCACACACACACACACACACACACACACACACACACACACACACCAAGGTAGAGGGCAGCAGAGGAAGACACCCTCTGCAGTGAAGAGCTGAGGATTACGGCAATGAGGAGAGTTTCTCAAAACAATTCCTAGGGGTCAGAGCGATGGCTCAGCAGTTAAGAGGACTGGCTGCTTACAGAGGACCCAGGTTCGATTCACAGCACCCACATGACAGTTCACAACTCCAGTTCCAGGGAATCTGAAGCCTTCTTCTGGCCTCTGCAGGCACCAGGCAAGCGTGTGGTACATAAACATACATGCAGGCAAACGTTTGTACACATAAAAATGTATTTTTAAAAAATTCCTAATGAGCTGACATCACATCCTGAGTAACGGGGAACGAAGATGCTTGCCCAAGGTCCAGATTCAAACTCAAGCAGCTCAACTCCGGTCTGACTCTCATCCACTGCTTCTGCGGTTTGTCAGGATAGACTGCTCCCTGCCACTTCCTTCTGTTCCTGCGCAAGACGGACACATGCTTCAAGGCTCTGTTCATCCTGACTGTCACCAGAAATCCCTTCTAGGCCCAGAGTTCATATTTCCTGGATCTTCTTTGGGACCCCAGAGCACTGAGTACTCACTCTGGTCCATGTCAGCAAACGACTCCCAAGCCCTTACAAAGAGCTCCAGACACTACAAGTCAGAACCGAGGGGATCCCAGACAATGGCCCCTGCCACCGTGAAGGAAGGGGAAGTGGGGATGAAGGAGGGAGAAAATGAAATGTCTCTGAACTCCAGTTCTAAGGTTTCACACAGGTTGTCCTGCTTAATTCTCACAGCAACCCATTACACAGATTAAGAAATTGGGAGAGCGGATAAGGAGGGGTATGATTTTCCCACGTCACCTAATTACAGAGCCTGGCTCCAGAGTTTATTCTCTGAAAAGACAGAAAATATGCAGAACTTACCCTAGAGAGTGATGTCAGGGTAGGATCCAAGAAGGGTCCCCACCAAGACACTGCTGTGGCCTTCTTCCCCATGTGCACCCCCAGGCCTGAGATCTTCAGGGGCTACACATTGTCTTATTCCTGTCTATTCCTTCCTTATTCCTGTCTATTGCATCTCCATCTCTGACCCATTTCCGGGTAGCTATTAAACTGGACAAAGCTTCCAAAATCTTATACTATTTACCTCACAACTCTGTGTTCTTGGGACTCCGGGGAAATGAGGCGAGGCCCACCAAGAGTGAGAATCAACAGGACAAATGAGTTAGGTCTTTCACTTGGACTCACTACAGGGAAATGCGGTCACAGTGAAGTGTTAGACGCCTTGACCACCAGATTAATTCCGCCGGCTACTAATGGCTCTTGTGGACGGGCTCAGGCACATCAGTGAGCCTTCCTTCCCACTGCCCAGCACGACTGTCAAGCTATGGCTCCACAGCTTGCCCTCCTAGTGTCTCTCAAACCTTTCTGTTCACACTGAAAGCAAACTTCATAAACACTGTGAGGGGACGGCCTACTCTGCTTACATAGAATTCTGAGGGTAAGTTCTCAATTCATGAGGTTTTACTGCACCCCCAAAAGTATCACTCCTATCTCCTTCTATGAGCCTAGAGGTCTGGGGGTTCTGGCTTCAAAGGGTAGGCTAGAAATGAGGGAAATCATACAGATGGCGATCTGATGGCTGCAGCCACTATTTATCAAGCACCTACACGCCAGGCACTGTACCAGACTGAAGGTGCTATTCCTGTCTGACCCCGCAAATCTGAATTACAACCGACCTCCCAATGATGATGGCAGTGATGGCATACAAATGATAAACGGAATATTCTTCATGGAAATACAGTACCTGGGCTTTCCTGAGCAGAACGGAAGGGCTGCCAGCGTTCGCAGCCAATCATGACAGGGTCAGTGCTGGAGTCCTGAAATCCTCAATGTACTTCAGCTCCAGAGCCTGCTTCCTGGTAAGGACAAGCAGAAGACAAAGCCACATGAGCGTGTTGCTGGTTACCAAGAAACCGCACACCCCAGGGGCAGGGACTCGGCCTTCCCCAGGCTGAGTTATCAGCAGACTGTTTTCCCACATCTGGGAACAGAAACACAAAGGAGAGATGATTCACCAGCCTTAGGAAACCCGAGGCTGTGTTACCTGTATCTACACGTTCTGATGGGGTTCAGGAAAACTCTGCAATCCGACTTTACTCTCACGGGTTAGTGATCCAAATGGAGCTTTACGCTAGTATTGCTCCACTACGAGAGAATGTCCATTAGCCCTGGAGCAATTCCACACCCAATGTTTAAAAAAAAAAAATCAGCGGCAGTGTTTGCTACCTTCCAAGCCAGCGGTTCCGTGAGGAAGCAAATCCCGGAAGCTGTATGGCTCTTCTGCCAAAGTAATATTCACAAAACTGCCCAAACATCGGATTCTTTTCTCATTTAAGTGGCATCTACACATCTCACTGTCTCTTTCTTCCTCAAAATGAAAGCAAGAGGAAGGTTCTGGAAGGGCCAGGCTTCTCCGGGCTGCAAGCAATCATTTACAAACTTGCCCTGGCTTCCAAGCTAACTTCACAGCGCCTGCCCTGGGGAACTCCCGGCTTGTCATTAGTGCTAATTGTCATGGCTGCCAAGGAAACCTTCCCACAGTTTGCAAACAGGCTCTCTGCACCCCAGAGGCCAGGGAGTGCTGGAGGCCCTGATGGGAATGAGCTAGGGAGCAAGGACTGCAGAACACTTTCACAGACCCTAGTCTAGATCTTAGAGCTTCTTGTTTTACTGAAGAAATGTTTTCTGAAAGGTTAAAAAGGCGTCTAGGGGCTGTATCCACTCTCAGAACTGCCAAGCAGCAAAAGAGAGATCCACTCCCAGAGGCTACTCCTTGTAGCCGGCCCCCTCTGCCCAGCAACTTTAAAACGGTTTCCTCTTCACTGCTTGTTGTTGTGGGTGTGCCTGTGGGCACCCAGTGCAGGGCCTTGTGCCACGCTAAGTATGAGCTCTACCATCAAGCTACATCTCCAGCTCCAAGGAGAAGTTTTTAAACTCAGTACCAGGAGAGCACTTACATGACCCCTGCAGGTCAACCATACTCCAGGGCAGGCCCTACTCACAGGAGCAGAGGGACAACACAATTGGAGTGGGGGTGGGGGGTAGGGAAGTGAGGGTGGAGAGGGCAGGGGTGTATGATCAGAATACATGTGGGAGATTCTCAGAAAAATATTTATAAAAGTGTATTGTGAATGTTTGTCACAAAAAGATTTTCTTTAAAATAAAGATGGAGGTGGAGCCTTAACGAATGCCTCTTGAGAGTATCTCAGAGCAGAGGACTAGGGCGGCATGACCTAGTATGCTAGCCACAGAAGTGTCAGAAACAAACAAAACCTGCTTCACACTGGAAAGGAAACTGATAGACTGTACCAGTGTTTCTGGTCTATTAAAGCATTGTTGTTTTCCTAGCAGAATTTTCCATCTTTAGTCTGGGCCAGACCCCCTCACTAGAATCGCCAGCTCTGGTAAGAGGCAAGTGGTTGGTCTGCCTTGTTGGCCACACTGCCTTTCTGCAAAGAGGCCACAGGCCATTCAGAACTGCCTGCCAAGCGTCCCCCTTCTCCACTTGGTGTTCTGGGTAGCCAATTAACCTTCTGACCAAAAGTTCAGCTCCCAAGGTAGAAGCCGCAGACCAGCTGCACAAGAGGTTCTGTTCCCAACCTGAGACCCGCATCTAAAACCACAGGAGGCAGATGTCTCCCGGTGCTTGGTGCTAGCAGACAATCTCAGAGCAAGGTTATCACCTGCCAGACCACACCTGGGGGAAGGGAGGAGGTAGTAGTAGTAACCGGCTTGCTCAGGAGGCACAACACAGGCACAGGCAGATGGAGCAGGCAGGGTTCGAACATCTCACACTCACTAGGCCTCACCTAATTCTGCTAGAAATCAATTCCTTGGGACATGGCCAGACAGCACAAGCCCTGGGCCCTTGGGGATCCTTTGTAAAGGCAAACAGTCCTACCAAAGCCTGGTCCTCTGTTCCTGCCTTGTACACTCCTGCCCTATGCCTACCCAGTCTCCCGTGGACTTTTAATCACATTCACCTCCTATTGCTAACGCTGTGCTCCTGCTAAACTTCAGCCAGGGACCGGAAGCTGAGGAACTAGAGATGCCAGTGTTTGTTCAAAATCCATCTTGTTAGAAATCGAGCTCCCGACCCCCATCCCTACTTTACGGAACTCAGATCGTCAGCCTCTTAGATCCTTTTACTGTTTTCAAAAACTCCATTCCCAGAACCACCCTCCCGAAGAAGACGGGGTTGGGGTGGGGGTGGGGTAGGGGAGTTGGGTATCAGTCATCCCATTCCACGCTTCCGAGCATGAGAGTTCTTCGCTGGCAAGGTACCTCAGTCCAAAACAATCCGAGGCCGCTGGGATGGAGGTACAGGGTGCTGGACGTCGTGAGCTTGGTTCCTAGCTGGGTGACCGCGGCCACTAATGTTTAACCTGCGCGCGCAGCGGCCGAGTAGCGCAGCTTGGAACCACGCTGCCTCCCGCGGCTCCCGGCTGGATTCCAGGCATAGTTTTCCGGGGAGGCCTGGGTCACCCTGGGGGTCACCCGGAGCAGGGGCTGGGGAATTGAGGTCTGGGAGAGGTGCCACGTCTTCACTCACCCCACCCGCCGGTCCAGACTCACCCCATCTCCAGCAGTGCAGTCCGAGGATGCTGCCAGTCACGCGGACACTACTAGCCGAGTGCCGGGATCCTGCACGCCTCCACGGCAGTAGTAGCTCAGAGCCCAGGGTCTCCTGGTGCCTCCCACCCCCACCCACAGCAGAGGCGGAGCCTCTCCCCAGCGCCCGGGAACAGCTATTTTTAGAGCTGTAGGGAAAGGGGGAAGGAGGGAATGCCTCTTTGACTCCGTTAACAAAATCCAGCATCCAAGTTCGCAGGCCTTGGTGGGCGGCAGGACAGACTCCTTTGTCGCCATCACTTCACTTCCACATCTCACCCACGGCAGAATGCAGCCACTGTCCTAAGGCAAACTACGGCAGCTGCTGCTGCCCCTCACCCTCTGCAAGCATCTCTGCAGCCCGCCAAACTAAAGGGATTTGGTCAAGGCCCAAATTAGGAGATGTTTCAGAGTGCTCGGGTTTGGCAATCGCTTTCCGGATCCCTTATCCGAATCCCAGAAAGCTAGGGCAGGAGTTGGGAGGAATTATTTTCTCTCTCCTGATTACGGGCTCTGCTTCCTTCTCATTATGGCTCATTAATTTTAAGTTGGAGTTGGGGGTTGTGTCTTAAGGCCTTCCTCTCACCACAGCTTCCATATGCCAAGCTCTGCATCTTGGGAGGCAAGAATGAAAGCACTGGAAATAAGTGTTGGCAATGGTGGGGAGAAACTCAAATTTCTGTGCTTTGTTGATGGGATACAAAATGGTATTGCTGCTGTTGAAAACAAAAGGGGGACTCCACGGAGAAGTTGCTTTGGGTTTCCATGTGATCCAGCAATTAACATGTTGTGTCTTGAATTAGAATGATTCCCATAGGCTTTGAATGCTTTGAATGTCCCCAGGGAGTGGCGCTGTTTAAAAGGATTGGAAGGATTGGGAGGTGTGGTCTTGTTGGAGGAAGTGTGTCGCTCCTGGTGAGTTCTGAAGTTTCAAAAAAAAAGATGCCAAACCCAGTCTCTCTTTCTCTCTGCTTTCAGATCAGGATGTATCTCTCAGCTACTTCTTCACCACGATGCCTGCCTGCTGCCATCCCCTTTGTGATAATGGACTAAGCTTCTGAAACTGTTAAACTCCCAATTAAATGCAATCCTTTGCAATAGTTGCCTTGGTCGTGGGACACTAGTATTTAAAATAGCACTATTCGGCTGGCAAGATGGCTGAGCAGGTAACAGCTTTGTCACCTAGTCTGATATCCTGAGTTGAACTCCTGTAACCCACACAGTGAAAGGAAAGCAAAATCTCCTAAAAGCTTTTTTCTGATATTTGAGCATACAGACACACACACACACACACACACAGAGAGAGAGAGAGAGAGAGAGAGAGAGAGAGAGAGAAAGAGAGAGAGTAAAATAAAATACTAGTATTATTCACGACAGCCAAAATGTAGAAACAAGTGCCCATTGACTGCTAATTGGATAAGCAACATGTAGTTTATACATATAATGGAATATCATTCACCCTTAAAGAGGAAGGAAGTACTGCCATGTGTTATAACATGAATCAATTTTATCTTTGTCTATTTAGACAACTATGATAAAATTGCTACAGTCCCAACAGGAAGTCTAAGATCAAGGCATGAGCAGATTCCATCTTTGCTGAACTCCTGTTTCCTGACGGACCCACAAGAGGGTCTAGTCGTCCTTTGGAGATTTCTCTAGAAGGGCACTGAATCCAGTTATGAGGTCATGATTGGGACTCATGACCTGATCCCTTCCTGGCGTCCCCGTTCATAATACCATCACTGCTGTTGTTTGGTTAAGTGTCCCCCAAATCCATATGGTAAAGCCTTGAACCCTAGCATGGTACTATGGAGAGCTGGTGGGACATTTACGAGACGGTACCTAGCTGGTAGACTTCAATGTATTCCTGCCTGGGGTGAGAGATTTCACTCTGTTATGACAGATTACCACAAGCAAAGCAATGGGGCAAACAACTCTGCCCTCTATTGAAATCTCTAGACCCGTGAACAAAAATAAACCTTCTTCCTTTTATATACTGAATATATATAATGAATAGCATATATTCCATATATATATGCTATTTTGGGGGGGGAGGGGTTAGTTTTCAAGACAGGGTTTGTCTGTGGACCAGGCTGGCCTCAACTTACAAAGATCCGCCTGCCTCTGCCTCTTGAGTGCTGGGATTAAAGGTGTACACCACCACCCAGCCATTATATACTGATTTTTATACTGACGAGATAACAGATAAGCAAAGTAAACAAGCTCGTTATAAAAGGAATGAGGCGTGTGGTTCCACTTACAGGGTGGCTTAGGGTTTCTATTGCTGTGAAGATGATCACAACACGCCGGGACCACAGCAACTCTTATAAAAGAAAACCTTTAATTGGAGCTGGCTTACACTTCAGAGGTTTAGTCCATAGCATCATGGCAGGAAGCATGGCAGCATGCAGCAGACATGGTGCTGGAGAGGTAGCTGGGGGTTCTACATCCAGCTTGGCAGGCAGCAGGAATAGAAAGTGACACACTGGACCTGGCTTGAGCTTCCGGGACCTCAAAGCCCACTCCCAGTGACATACTTCCTCCAATGAGGCCACACCTTCTTCAACAAGGCCACACATACCTCCTAATTGTGCCATTTCCTGGGGGGCCTGTGGGGATCATTTCCATTCAAACCACTACACAGGACAGACCGGAGGAGAGTGTTTGCCAGGGTCAATGGAGATGGGAAGTAAGAAGTTGTATAGTGATATTTTGTGTTTTAATAAACAAAGCTTACCTAAAGATCAGAAGGGCAAAGCTAAACACTAGAGATCAGGCAGTGGTGGCACACACCTTTAATCCCAGGATTTAGGAGGCAGAAGCAGATGGGACTAAGTGAGTTCAAGGCTACCCTGGGCTACACAACGTCAATGCAGAAACAAATCCCCAGGTGGTGAAGGCTCACACCTTTAATCCCAGTACTAGGGAGTCATAGTCCCTTAATCCTAGCACTAGAGGGAATAGAAAAAGAGAGGAGAGAGAGGCTTAGTCTGCTTAGTCTGCAGTCATCAGCCTTGGTAGAGGTAAGACTTCTCTAGTGGCTTGATTACTTTGTTTTTCTGCTTTTCTGGTTAGACTCTCAATATCTGTCCCTGGTTTTTATTATCCATACTATTGAGTTGTCCTTGATGAGTGCAGAGTTTCAGCTGGGAATGGTGAAAAACTTCCAGGTATGCCAGCAGTGATTGCATGACAATATGAGTGATTAACATCCTGAATTTTACACTAAAAATGGCTAAAACAGCAAACTATATTAGATAGATAGATAGATAGATAGATAGATAGATAGATAGATAGATAGATAGATAGATATAGATAGATGATAGATGGATAGATAAATAGATGATAGATAGATAGATAGATAGATAGATAGATAGATAGATAGATAGATGATAGATAGACAGATGGTAGATACTTAGATAGATAGACAGATAGACAGATAGATGATAGATAGGTAGGTAGGTAGGTAGATAGATAGATGGATGGATGGATGGATAGATAGATAGATAGATAGATAGATAGATAGATAGATAGATTTACCACAAATTTTAAATGTGGGAGGAAATGGTGATCAGAAACCAGGAACAAATAAGAATATCTATATTATGTCCTTCAATAACAAATATTGTTCTTCCTCCCTTCTACCTGAGAGTGAAGTGTCCAGCTTAGAAATCAAGAATAAATCCATATCCCTCATTCCCAAACTGTGTGATCCTAAAAAAGTCACTATAACCTCTCTGACTTTTTTTTTCTGCTGTAAAGAAGAAAAAATAAACTCTTAACTATCAGGGTTGTAAATGAGCACCAGAATCTCTTGGCTCAGCTCAGGCCTGGGTGGTCCATGGTATGTCCTTCTGGGCGCACACTGAACGTGCTTGGCTATTGACTTCCCAGCTGTCTTCTCACTATAATCCTCAAAGTTTTTGGAAATTAGCCAAAGGTACCTGTGTGTGATTTCCACCAGCCTCAGTTTCCCCGTGAATAAATTGGTTGCCTTCCTTTGCTGAGGCAAAGTTAATGTGGCAGTAGACATGGCAGGAATGGTGCTGAAGAAGTAACTGAGAGTTCTATATTCTGATCCACAGGCAGCAGGAAGAGAAGAGGGAGTCACTGGATCTCAAAAGCCCACCCCGAGTGACCCACTTCCCACTTCCTTAAACAAGGCCACACTTCCTTTTTTGGTTTGCTTTGTTTTCATGGTTTTGGTTTTTTGGTTTTTTTGTTTTTTTTTTTTTTTGAGACAGGGTTTCTCTGTGTAGGTTTGGAACCTGTCCTGGAACTCACTCTGTAGACCAGGCTGGCCTCGAACTCACAGAGAATCGCCTGCCTCTGCCTCCCAAGTGCTGGGATTAAAGACATGTGCCACCATGACCCAGCTCCAGATAAATTTCTTATGCAGATAACAATCAAAGCAGCTCAAAATACCAAAAATAAGTGACTGTTGGGTGTTTATTCCTAAATGTGACATATATATCATAACTCCTTATCCCCAAGACTCAGGGAACATCACAGAAGAGAAGATGGGAAGATTTTTAAGAGACAGAGATCAGGAAAGATTTCTGTGAACTAACATCTTCTGGACGGAACAGGGCCAAAGAACTCATGGGTCCACAGGAGCTGTAGTCGATGACCCAAGATGACACAAGATCAACTCAGTCACCCGTGAGAGAAGGAAGGGACTCATGAGGCCCTACCTTTACCTGTGGAGCTATTGTCAGTCAGTGGATGCTGAGACAGGGAGAGTCAGCTTTCTTTAACAGTATGGCCTGTGGCAGGTTGCCCGTGTTTCAGTGGATGGCGTCCTACAGTCATGTACAGACAGGCAGCTCTAATTGGATGTAATTTAAATGCATTATACTCATATGTGAAATTACAAAAGAATATTTTTTAATTTAAATAGTACAATCAAAAAAGGACAGACTGAAAAATAGCAGCATAATAATAAAATATTAGTGTTCTAAACATACAGAGTGGTTACGGATCAATAAAAATAGAAAAATATCCCAACATTAAAAAATGCTATTATATACTGTATAGAATAAGAAAATATAAATCCCATTAAACATAGGTAACAATCAACCTTTTCAAAATGAACAAAATATTGCATTGTTCTGTTTTCCTCAAACACTGGAAGTGTTTTAAATTCACCCTTTTCTACCATACAGATGGTATTCCTTACAATTATTAATTTATTTTGCACATTTATTAATCAAAAACTCATTTTACTGCAAAACAAGGGACTCTCTAAACATCAAAGTATCATTATTGCCTCAACAAAAAAAAAATCCGTACGAGTAGAACCCAGCCTAAGGAATCTCACATGACATTGCTGTTGACTATTTGGTCTCACTGGAAACTGTATATATGTTTGAGATGTTCAGAGGGTTTTCACTCAACTCCCTCAAACTTCTGTGTTCAGGGCTGTGAGCTGGAAAGCATTCTTCAGAGACAGCAATAAGAGCCGACCTGCTCCTTCCCAACAGGGCTAACATGAATTCTCATTTACGAAACACTGAACACCAACCAGGGTTCACTGTCTCAGGGACACAAAGAGAGGGCATCATCGTGGGGGAGAGGGACACACAACCTGACTGGGGAGTCAGATACCAGAGACTACAGCAAGGAATGGAATACATAAATCCAAGGCAGGCCACAGGACTTGTGAACGTTTTGATTTGTTTGGTTTCTTTACATTGTGTGTGTGTGTCTGTGTCTGTGTCTGTGTCTGTGTGTGTCTGTGTGTGTTTGCGCGCATGCACACATGTACACCACCGCAAACACATGTGGAGGTCAGAGGTCAACTTGCAGGAGTTGGTTCTCTCTTTGTACCACATGAGTTCCAAGGCTCATATTCGGGTCATCAGGTTTGGCAGCAAGCACCTTTGCCCAGTGAGCCATCTCTCCCCATTTTTAAATAAGATTATCAGAGTCATGCTTCTTGAAAATGGAAATTTAAGAATAAAAGGCAACAGATGGCTGTGGAGTCACATAAGACATCATAATTTTGTGTTTGGAAAAAAGTATAAATTTTTCCATAAAGCAAACAACCAAGAGAGAAATTTTAGAAAGCCTTGGCTAGTAACCGCTTACAGAAAAAAATCAACAATATTAATTTTCATGCCTCTAGAGAGGCAGAAGTGTATTTTATTTATGTATTTGTATTTTAATTGAAAAATAAAAAGTGCATGTGTTTATGGTATACAACATGATGCTTGGAGGAAGTCAGTTTTCATCTGAATCTAGGGAGAAGCAGATTTAAATTGTTCGAGCTCATCATATGCTCTGGAGCAGCTGCTGCGGCAGGGCAGATGTGTGCATCGGAAAGCGATGGTGTGTGGAAGGCAGGCTGGGGATGGGAGGAGAAGCTCCTGAGGACAAGCGGCCAGTAGTTAGGACGCATGTGCTGAGACCAAGACTGACTGGTTCACCCTCATGTTTGGCCCCTAAATTAGTGCTTGGTACCCAGGAAAACCGATCAGCATTTACTGACTTAATGGATTAGTGAACACTGCTGTAATTTACATGTGGGCTCCTGTGTTTTAAGCTCATTCTCCAGTGTGACAAGTTGAGGGGTGGTAGAACATTTGAGAAGAAGGGGGATGCAATGAACTCATGGGAGAGTTCCATCATCAGAAGGAATGAATGTGCCTTTGATGGGATTGCAGTTAGTTCTTACAAAAAGAGGAAGCCTGCGCTGGCCATGGTGGCACTCAGCTGTGATCCCAGCCCTCTGAGGCTCAGGAAGAAGGACCGAGAGCTTGAGGCCCACTCAGGATAGACAGCAAGACCTCCCCCCTGACCACTCCCATTGGGGTGCGTGGCAAGGAGCCTGGTTCCTTCACTTTTCTGGCTTCCCAATTCACCATGTGACCTCTTCTCCATGCGTCCTGCCACTATTAAGCCCTCCTCCATGCGGGCTTCACTAGAGGCCAAACAGACAGAGTCATCTGAGTCAAGATTCCAACCTCCAAATCTAAGAGAAAAATAAATCTCTTTTCTTAATAAATTTACCACTTCCAGTATTTTGTTATAGCAGCAGAAAGTGGATTAATACAGATGTCAAAGTCAAGGGCTGAGTATGATGCCACACGCCTTTAATCCCAGCCCTCAGGAGGCAGAGGCAGGTAGATCTCTGAGTTGGATGCTATTCTGGTCTACATAGTGAGTTTCAGGACAGCCAGGACTGCATCAAGAGACCTTGTCTCAAAAATCAAATCAACAACAACAACCATGTTCCTTTCATTCTGATGGGTGTTAAAATTAATCTCACAATATTAAATAAAATAGAACATAAACAGACCTATTAGCTACCCCACCAGCCTGCCTTGCAGCCTCAGTCTAGCCAAGGAGCTAAGGGTACATGGTATTTGCACTTATAAAGTACTTACATAAAGGCTTTATGAAATGCATTTTTTTTCTTTCCTCCTTCTGCCATCCTAGTGTCTGGAATAACCAGATGATGGGCTGGAGGTTCAGCAGCCACATGGAGCTTGGACTACAGACGCTAGGACACCAAACAGGAAGATTCAAGCCTAGGCTTCCCATGGCCACTGCTAATCTACCTGTCCTAAATGCCCTACTTTTACACTTGCTGTTCCACAAAGGATAAATAAGCTTCTGGGTTTACAGTCACTTTTCTTTGGAAGTATGCTGTTGCCACCAGAGAAAGTTAATCCTGAAGATGTGGATTTACTCCTAGCCCCTAGAGACGATGGAGACCTAGTGAGAGCAGGGCAGCCCTGAAGCGTCCATTTCCCCTAGCAGCAGGAGCCCTCTATCTGTTACCCGTACCCGGCTTCCTGGACACTGCCCCTTCTGTGCCTTGAATCAGAGCCCTGTAAGTTTTAGGACAGTGCTTTCGATAGAGATTTTCTGCCAGGGTGTTGCTTCCTCTGACCACAGTCTTGCCCTCTTGATTCATGTAGTTCCATAAATGCAGGGCATAGGAGTTGTTGAAGCTCGGCTCTGTATCCCACACTTGGTAGTAGAGCCTCCACTGGGGATAGGGGATAGGGTAAAATCTCTGGGGATGAAGGAAGGAAATATTCGGACACTTCAGGTCACCCATCTCTTGGAAGTCTTGGAGTTTGCACCACACCTTTAACATCCTTGTCATCAGTTTGGGACCTTGGTTGCCCCAAATGCCTGAGTTATAGTGCTCAACAAAGTTCTCCATGCAGGCCCACAGAAAGGGGTGGTGGGGGAGGAACCCAAACACTCCATTACTGGAGTGCTGGGAACCCTGGGCTGCCAAGAAGTTCTTCTCGGGGATGGGCCTGATGGAGATGACATCGGTGTCCATGTAGATGCCCCCGTATTTCCAAATGATAGCCAGGCGGGATGCATCCGAGCTGACGTGGAGCCAGTATTTCTCCTTACTGCTGTTGACCTATGGGAACAGGTACAAATGAGCCTGCAAGCAGTAAGGGCGGTTAGGAAGGACCATAACAAGGTAGAGTCCCCAAAATTTATTTGACTGCAAGCCAAACTTTATAAATTTCTCAACCTACCTTCACCCTCCAATTTCCCCTGAAGTAACGAGTTTGCAGCAATTGGTATCAATGCAAAAATTTTTAGCAGCTATTGAAGATTAAAAAAAAAAAAGGTTTTCTTTCATCAAAGCAGTGGAAAGATAGAGGCAAGATTCAGCAGGAATTTCACAATGAACAGTGTGAGTCTATCTTCCATGTGGGTGACAATAACCACAAAGGTGAAGCTGTGAAGGATGGATTTTTTTTTAAGTCCTCAAAATGTTGAAGACTGATATGTTTTAAAACAAATAAAAATAAAAACAAGCTAGGAAACTCGGAAAGAAAATCAATACACTAGTTGAGAAATTGGGGGAAAGAAAAAGAATCTGCCCCTGCATGAACGCATGCCTCTGTTTGCTTGAAAATTCCTTCAGTGAAGTTTGCTGAGGACCTATCTAGTATGCACCAAGCACTGTGATGTTGCTAAAAGCATCACAATGAAAAAAACAGGAAAGATCCCCACTGGGAGGAAATCAATAATAAAACAAATATAGACTGCATTGGGTGTTGATAAGGATTATGAAAGGAATAAAAAGACCAGTGGGGGGGGGACTATAAAAGGATGAGAAAGCGCACAATGTTACATTAGGTTCCAGCCGAAACTTGAATGTTGTAGGTGGGTGCGCCTGCGCGGTGAAAACATTTGGGAGAAAGGTCTAAGCTGGAGCCGTCAGCAACTGCAAGGGCCCCAAGGCAGAAGAAGCATATTGACCATGAGGCAGAAGCAGAGTGGAGGAGGGAGAGGGGCGGGCAACGAGAACAGAGCTAAGTACAGAAAAGGGGAAGATCATGTAGATGGCATCTACATGGGACCAAGTTTTGAAATTATTTGGCAGGTTGAACAGAAAGGGGGGCTAGAATCTGAATGGGTTTTCCAAGGGTCACTTTAGCTGAGATGCAGACAAGAGTCTGGGCCAACGATGGGAATGGATGGGGGCAGAAGCAAAGAAGCAGGCTAGGCACTCCTTGAGGTAATCCAGCCTTGGACGAGGGTGATAATCTGGTGGGAGTGAGAGAAATGATCAGGGTTCATATTCCAGATAAAAACAGGTCAGCCTTCGCTGTTGGGTAGAATGATGGGTAAGTCGGCAGAAAGAATCACTGTAAATGCTCAAATACAAGCCAAACAGAAGAGGAACCCAGAGGAATAAGAATAAATCAGTAAACATCATAGTTTCCCCCTTTGGCATGGTAAGATTTTTGAATAAAAAACCAAATAAGTTTTTCAGAATTTAAGTATATCAAGTAAAATATTAAATGAAGGCCTTTGGTTCTGGTTTTTAAAAGTGAGTTAAAATTCTACTATGAAGAACAAAGGCAAGCTAGCAAAAATTTTGATAAAAAAAAAAACCAAAAACCTCGCATTTCCTGGAAACCGCCCATAATCATTTCCAGTGGCTGAAACCTCAGAAACAGTTCATAGCAGGCACCTATCAGTGATCATTCTGAGCACTTTATAATCTGCACAGATCGAGACGAAGGGCGTGGTCATTCTCCCTTTCAGATGAGAAACTGAAGGATCGAGATGCCCCACCACTTGTCCTCAGGTACCAGCTGAATGTGAACCTGAACCACCTGTCGTCAGACAGCCATTCATGCAAAAGAAACAATCAGCCTAACTTGGGAACTTAGGGGTTGTGACTGAACTAAGAGACATGGAGCATCAAAAGCCTTAGAAAAGCAGAAGAACCCTGCCTGGATGTGAGCACTAGCCTGCCATCCTCCTGAGACGGGGTGAGTGGCAGAAGGAGGACTGAGAATGATGCCTATGCTGATGCTGGACATCTTCGAGAGCTACAACTACCTATGGGGTTCATATAGCCAACCCAGCAGTCCTTAGGAAATGATGGCACAATGGGCGCTAACAAGTGCCCCCCGTTTATCTCCTGTGGAGGCCCAGCTGGGACAGAACATGTCATGACCCAGTTCCCTCAAGGGTGTCATGGCATGAATGCTGTAGCTACACACCCTGGCACAGAACCCTACAGACCCAGCTGGAGCAGACACCTAAGGGCTATGCACAGCAGGGCCCACCTTACTCCTAAAATGTGGCGTGTAAACATCTAGGTCCATCTTAGCACAACCCGAGCTTTGCTTCAAAGGATTTTGGTTCCAAGAAGTCATTTATCTATTACACTAAAAGAGAGTTCTACATAAGGCTGACGTTTCCTTAGTTCAGAACCATAATGAGGCTTTAGTATTCCTCCCGAGTGATTCATCTGTGCGAAAAAGATAGAGCTTGCAGCATGTCCCAAAATAACATGCTTTGATATTTATTTTTCCAAGGAGCAAAGTACGGTTTAGAGAAGAACAGTCTAGCCCAGGTATGGGAAAGGTTCTGCAGTCCTAGGGCACGAACTAAGCTGTCTGTCCCGTCTATTCCTGGCACCCACCTGCCTTCCTGGCCTGTTCCATACCCTGCTGCTCCTGGGACAGTGACACCTACTTTCCAGGAACCCTGCTGCTGACAACTGCCAAGACTAACATATGGACACTTAATACATTTGAATTGATCCACTTCCTCCTGGCCAGTTCCAATTTGATATTTCCGGGCTCTTAGAACAGATGGGACATTGGCATCTAAAAGTCACTGGAGATCAAAGTGATAGCGATCTCAGAAACTTCCCTCAATCTCAGCCACTGCCAACCCAATCTATAAGAAGTGTTCCCCTGGGGGTTACAGCTTAGTCTGACAAGTGGTAGCAACTAGATCCAAGCCTACCAACTGCACACCAACACACCAGACCCCCGCTAAAGAGGCAAGACAGGGCAGGGGAGGGAAGGGGCTTCTTCTCTTTTTATGAATAGGCTATTGTTCTTTTTATGAATAGGCTAAATAATTACCGCCCCCAAGATATCAAGTCCTGATTCCTGGGAACCTATAAATATGGGGAGAGGATGTTTGCAGATGTGATAAAGTCAAGGATATTGAAACGGGGTGATGATTCTAGATCATGCTGTTGGGTCCTCGAAAAACTATCACAGATGTCATTCAAAGAATGGGGTGGACAGAGACTGTACCCACACAGAGGTAAAAGGGGGTTTAAAGGAAAAGGCAGCAAGTAGATGGATGGGCTATAAGCCAAGGGGCAGCTTGACCACCAGAAGCTGTTAAGAAAGCTGTGACTGTGGCTCCCAGAGCTGAGAGCCTAAATGTCTGTTGCTGAGGGTCACCAAGTCTGAGGTCCTTTGTTAAGGGAGCCCTGGCAAACTAACACAGTGATAGATACAAAACCCTCACTTTTGCTACTTGGCTCACAAAGCTTAAATATCTGCTGACATTTGGTCCAGGGTGGATGAGCATTTAGATAGAACTTCATATGACAAGCAAATGTTATGACACCAACTTTTAAATTATTTGTTCTGAAAAATAACTTTCTGCCGGATGGTGGTAGCACATGCCTGAAATCCCAGCACTCGGGAGGCAGAGGCGGGCGGATCTCTGTGAGTCTGAGGCCAGCCTGGTCTACAAAGCGAGTTCCAGGACAGCCAGAGCTGTTACACAGAGAAGCCCTGTCTCAGAAAAAAAAAATTAGAACAATTTTTGTTATAAAATCAATCTTTCTGAAAGTCACTTCTATTTCAATAATACTCAACCATCTGTTGTAATAACTGGTTTCTTTAGCTTGTGTTTGCCTATTTGTTAAAAGGACTTAATTTTTTAGAATTTTGTGGTTTTTTTCCGACAAAGTTTCAAATAGCCCAGACTGGCCTACAAGTTGCTATGAAACCAAAGATGACTTTAAATTCCTGATTTTCCTACCTCTACCTCCCATGTAGTAGGATTACTGGTGTATGCCCCATGAAGGCTTCCTCCGTTCTCTTTAATGCTAGAGATGCTTGCATAGCTGAAATCATTATAATTGCATTATAATGGAAAGGACACTTTCATTCTATGCTGTTTTATACTTCCCATAAGAAGTCAGTTAAAACCCAAAAGGAAAAGCTCAGTGATGCCCTATCTAATGGAACCCTTAAGTAACTGCACACTAATTTTCTTAAACACTACCCAACTGCGCATCTTCTGTGGGACCAACATTACACTGAAATATTATTTCCTTATTACGACATACTGCTAAGAGGAAGATTATTGGATTCCTAGGAGTTCTGGGGGCTTCTAGATCATTTCTCCCTACAATCCACTCTCGTAGAGCAGCATGCCACTGAGCCTTGCTGAATTCTCAACCGACATCATTTCATCTTAGTTTCCACCTCTGGTGTTGAAAAGGTTTAACATAGATGGGCTTTAAGGTATAGGGAAAAAGAAGTGCTCCATGTACCTAGAAAAGATATTTTTAAAAAATTCATTTAGTTCAGAAGTGCCTCCAAAATACCGACGAGACTCAAAGAAATAAGACTCGATGCAAAGGAAACCAGCACAATCACTTAACCGATGTGTCTCCCATTTACCTGAATCAGAAGTCCAATCTATGAGGGCTAGATTTGATTCTTTCCTGAGCCCCTGTCCTCAGGTTGCCTGTCTACAGTGAGTGTATTGGACCCATTTTCTTGCTGGTTCTGTTTCTCCCTTCCAACACAGACTCCCTCAATGCTTTGCACACTTACTTTGGTGTACCATGAAAACAAGGGTGTGTCTTCAAACAGTTTTTTCATGTCCAAAGGGACAAAGAAAACATTGTCTATGGCTGAGAGCAGGGAGAAGGCTGGGTAGCTGGCGTTAGGGGTCAGCTGTGTGGCATTGCTGAGCTTTTTCATAAAGAAGATGATCGGCTGCTCGGGGTAGATTTTGGCAGCAGACTCCACAGCACAGGTGACCAGTGGAGGTGGCTCCACTCTTTCAGACGTCTCTATGAACACGATGCTTCGTCCACTGCGCAAGAGGCCATCCGGCCCCTGTGGAGATGTGAAGAGAGGCAGGCAGGCAAAGAAGCATTGAGACCTCAGGGTGAGTTGGTATAGCAGGCCACAGGCAAACATCAGGACCAGCGACAGGGAGAGATGGAGTTCCTTCAGCATGTCCTCCAGCTCTCCCAGCCTCTCCTTAAGCAACACAGTTCATCAGAATTCACCCTGGTGATCCTAAATGAGATAGCATGAGAGAAAATGAAGAAGAATATCACTTATTGATAAGATGAAGGACGTCTCAAGTGAAATATAATCAAGTCAAGCCTGGAAATCTTATAAAAAAATTCATCTTAGATTTAGATTTATATAGGAAGACAATTTAATATATATACAATCAGAGCACAAAGTATCTTAACAGAAGAAAAGGAAAGCAATCATCATTTTTACCAATCAATATTATTCTAACAAGTCTAACCAAGTCAATAAAATAAAGGAAAAAAATCACTAATATAAATAAATGTTAGAAGAGGCCAGTGTATTACCAGTTTCCCAAACTATGACCACAGAGAGAGAAAAATTGAGTATAACGTGTTCAAAAATTAACAGAATTCAGAAGAAAATTAACCAAGGCTCTAAACTAAAAATTAGAAGGTTGCATTGTGAACCTAGTGCACCAGCTCTGGAGCTGTGACTCAAACCTGAATCACTCACCACCAAAGGCCAGCCTCCGGTTGTCACCGCAGTGGCTCCCTCCCTGCCGAAGGCAGCTTGAATTCAAGCTGACTCCAAGACAGCAGGGATCTCGATTCCTTAAAGGCCTTCTATGTAACTCTGTCAGAGAACTCAAATCCAGGAGCCCAGAACTCACTTACCAGTCAGAGACTCACAGTTCACCAGTCCTTGAGGTCTTAGAAGTGAGGACACATTTTTCCTGTATACATTCTGATAACTCACTGCCCAATCTTCCAATTTAACCACACAAAGGAAAGTAAATCATTGGCACAAGATTAAGACTAAACCTAAGAAACTCCCCTAGGAAGCTCCTCCCTTCACTAAGCTCCTCCCCCTCCCCCTGAAAGTAGGTGTGTGGGGATAATAGGAACTCATGAGACTTTTCAGATGACCCACACACTTGGCAAGCCTGCTTGGGATCTGTCATGGGAGCGCCAAGAGGATCCTGTCAGGTGGAGGAAGCTAGATGGCTGCATGATGTTGGTGCAATCATGAATCTGCTCAGGTTAGCTGGAACCAAACTCATGGGCAGAGTCTTGGGAAAGGTTCTTTACCAGACAGTGTGTAAACTACCCAGATTTCTCCTTTGTGATCATGATTAAATGGTAATGGTTTGATGAAAAGAAGAGAAAGCCTGTTTGCACCATCAAAGCAGAGGACAAACTCCAGGATCCCAAAGGCCCGGGGATGTACAATGAGAACGGATCCCCAGGTGTCAGCTACAATGGCTGCAGGAGGGGTCTTTTTTGCCTTGAGGTACCATTGTGGGCTAGGAGACTCCTCTCGCTCTCACAATGTCAGCTTGATCACCCTCAACTAAGGTGGGTTTCCCCAAGGGATCTTCACCCTCCATGGTTGAGTTGCAAGGCTCCTAATGTGGGCATTCACCAAGACTTTTCAAAGCTGTTCTTTGAACAGGCAGTGGTAGCCTTTAATCCCAGCACTCAGGAGGTAGAGGCAGGTGGATCTCTGAGTTCGAGGCCTCCCTGGTCTACAAACAGAGCACGTTCCAGGACAGCCAGTGATACACAGAGAAACCCTGTCTCAGAAAAACCAAAAGAAATGTAGGAAAGAAGGAAGGGGGAGGGAGGAAGGCAAAGAAGGAGGGGGGGAAGAGAAAATCTTCTCTGTTCAGAGAATCACCTGTCCTCAGCCCAGAGCTTCCTCTTAGGCAAAAATAGGTTCCCCTAGATGCTGTAGTATAATCAAGTATGTTACTGGACAAACTGTGGATCCAGTCCTACATTAAGGGAGCTGGAGCTGTCCCATTTCTTGATATCTCTGGGTGGTGTGAGAAGTCCTTCTGTCTATGTGTTGCTTTTATTGATTAATGAACAAATCTGTTTAAGCCAGTGGCTTAGCAGAATAAAACTAGGCAAGAAAACTAAACTGAATGCTGGGAGAAAGAAGGTAGAGTCAGAAGCCAGGCAGTGGTGGCACATGCCTTTAATCCCAGCACTTGGGAGGCAGAGGCAGACAGATCTGTAAGTTTGAGACCAGCCTGGTCTACAAGAGCTAGTTTCAGGACAGGCTCCAAAGCTACAGCGAGAACCTCGTGGTAAAATATAAAATAGTAGAAATGGGTTCATTTAAGATGTAAGAGATAGCCAATAAAAAGCTAGAGCTAATGAGTCAAGCAGTGATTCAATTAATACAGTTTCTGTGTGATTATTTTGGGGCTGGGCAGACAGGAATGAACGAATAGCCTCCCACCAACGACATCTGGGTTTCTTTGTTTGAGCATCCTCAGAACTAGCTCTTTGTCCTCCTTGTGGTCCTCCTTTAAGAACTGGATTTCTTCTGTGGGCCTGGTTAACTCTGGGCTCAAGGCAATCTGTCATCTTTTGAGAGTTCTTGAAGTTGAATAGATGTGGGTGTTCTTTGGTACCAATGGGAGGAAAGATTAGTGGTCCTGCTGCCTGCTTGAGGCTAACTAGAGAGATGGCCTTGCGCAAGTGTTAGATTCCTTGTTCCTAGTTGGGACTAACTGCTTGTACGTTGGCGTAAACAAATGAGCTAGTGGTCAAGGCAGAAAACACTGACGTGGTTCGTGGTCTTTTCAGGGGGACGTGGGTGTGAGTTTGAGTGAGGCAATGAAATTTCAAGCATCACAAGTAGGTCTTGCTGATTGCGCACCAGGTGGAGTGCTGCCTGCGTCTGTCACAGGCCAAGAACTAGGACCCCAATAAGTGCAGAAAATAGCCTGCTTCAGGCTCGCCTTGGCTAAAGAAGCAGCCCTGACTTCCCACCAGGGAGAAGAGGAAAGACAAGGTCCCTGAAGATGGAGCTGGGCAAAGTGGTGCACACCCGCGATTCCAGCACTGGAGGGGCTGAGGCAGGAGGATCGGGATCAGGAGTTCAGAGTCATCCTCAGGCACATAGCAAGTTCGAGGCCAGTCTGAGATCTATGTAATTCTGCCTTCAAAATGAAGCAAAAAGTCATGTAGATGGTATTTGGACTCCTTGATTAAAGCATAAAGCTGCTCGTTCACCTGGGTAATTATTTTTAAATTTATGAATAAAATTTATAGCCCAGTGAACCTTTAAGGAGAAAATCCTCACCCTATGTGAGTTGACAGGTTGTATCCAAAAAGCAAATCGCAGGTCTCCAGGAATGTTTAGGGTCACAACTTGATGTCCTTCCCTGGTCTTCCTCAATCATCTGAATCACTCCACATGGAACGTCCAAGGATATGTAGACATCCTTTCTGGAGGGACCCAATATGACTTCTTCCTTCTGCTACATCCAGCTGGTTTATGTCTAGTCAGGAGACTTCATGGACCCCCAGCATCCACAAAGATGAATTTCAGGAAACCATCATCCACGGAGCTATAATTTACACTGAACCTGGATGTCCCCCTACTTATCACTCCCACCACAAAAAAAAAAAGTTGTTGCTCTTGACACTAGCCCCAAACTTCACAAGCAATCCCTAGAAACATCTAATTGGATTTCTTTTTATCTGGTAGCCAGTAAATCCTATGGATTGTGTGTGTGTGTGTGTGTGTGTGTGTGTGTGTGTGTGTGTGTGTGCGTGCGTGCGCGCGCACATGTGTGTAGATATCTTTCCAGGGACAGTTGTTCCCTCAGCAATGGCGTAAGGACTGGGCTTCTGTATATTCACCTGATAGAGATGAACAGAGAGTTGCTGGCCTCTGCGCAGCAGGTCCGTTGGAATATCCTGCTGAGAGTTCCATGCGAATCTGGGTAGTATCTGCTTTCTTATGAACATCTATTTTCTGAGTAACATCTATTTTACACAATAGAATTCTTTCTCCAGTAGAGTGCAAGCCAAATACAACAGACTATGAAGCCCGGGTAACAGTCTTGGTTGATGAAGTGTTGAGAGGTATAGATTTACCAATATACCAATTAAATAAACAAGATGGGAAAATAATTCTGAATACAGTGCTATTTCTATTTATATTTCGGAGGCTGTTTCTTGGATGCTGGAGCTTTGAGGGGGGCAAAACAAAGAGAAAAACCATGGAATCAGAAGGGAGCTTTTTCAATCCTTTGTGCCTAGGCATACCCTTTGATAATGTCAATCAGAAATAGTTCAGGATTTAGAGCAAAGCACCCTCTTGCATAAAGGACCCACTGTGTCAGGCCAGGAAAGTTAGAAGGATCTCTAACAGTAAATGTTTATTGACTTGAATTGAACCTAAAAAGTACACTTAGCTTTCTGTAGCTCCTTTGAACTCGGGTTTATTGTGAAAAGGAAACGCTTAAACCAGTAGCACTTGTCCTATTTGCTTTGGCCTTTACTGCCACAGTTCCGGTTTTTAATATATTTGTCAAGCAAGTAGGACTGATAAACTTGTTAAAACATTCAGCTACAAGCGGCCCAAGACAAATTATACAAGGTGATAGCTTGTCCACGCGGCCAATTCCTTTCTTCAAGCCAACAAAGCCCCAAAAGGGCTTTGACTGGCTAGATGTGAATAGATGGGGAGATGGCTAGCCACGGGCCTCATCTCACCGCAGAGGGGCAAGAACCAGTGTAGTTCTTGGGAATCCATGAACAAATAATAAAAGAAGTAGTGCACACTTAGAAGTTATGATATCATTAAACCCTGAAACTATCATTTTAAACTAGAAGTCAGGGATTTTTAATGCCATCATACCTGGCAAAACTTTGTAAATTATCTTAGACTCCCAGTAAAGTGGTCCTAATCTTTCTCTCTTTTTGATTTGGTCATACCTAAATCAAACACGCCCTGATGCACAAAGCCTTGAACAGCTACTGAGAGTCTTTCTCGGTTTGTTTTTACTGTGACAATACACGTGACTGCCCCCTGCCTCTAACATTTATCTGCAGATAAAAACAACTGCTGGGAAATAGGGTAAAATAAGTGTTCTCGGTGAGCCACTCACATTCACCAACTCTTTCTAAGGTTGTGTGGCTGAGCCCTGTGATCCAGAGGTGAATGAATTCCGTCTTGCACAAGGGAAATGGCGACATCTTAGACCTACCCACACCGTCCATGTGGCACAGAACTGTCTGAGGGACTGAGCGTATCTCAATACAACCGACAGACATTGTTCCAGGCGCCTGTTATGTCACACCTTCACCCCGAGTTTACCTAATCTCAATGTGATGTATTTGGAGGTCAAACTTGGGAGGGGTCATTAGATTCAGATTAAATCTCCCTCTCTTTGGTAAAAGAAGCAAAATAACTTTCTTTGGAGTGGAATAATTACGCAGATTAAAGGAGAGATGTATTGTGAATGCTGACAGCCGGCACAAGTTCCAGGGTATGGGCCAGAATAAGACCTTTGTAAGGAGACCAATCTCTATCACTCTTTCTCTCTTTCTCTCTTTCTCTCCTTCTCCCTCTCCTTTCCTTCCTTCCTCCCTCTCTCCCTCTCCCTCTCTCTCTGTCTACTTCCAGAATGGTAAGAAAGAAATGTCTTCCGTTTAAGCCACCCAGTGTGTGGAATTTTGTTGTTGCAGACTGAACCATGTCAGAAAAGCCATGGTAAGCGTCTACATGTTTCATGACAATCTGTTTTTTAGCTCTAGAGGATATTAAACCTGCTCTTAAGAATTAAGCCCTAGAGACCAGAAAGATAGCACAGAGGGTAAGGCACTGGCTTCAAACCCGGTATGTACGGTTCAGTTCCTGGAATATACATTCTTTCTTGCTGCTGCATGTAAGGCAGCTTCACCTCCACCTGCTGGTGGAGATTAATAACTCCCAGTGGCATAATGTCTCTTAAATACTCTGGTCCCTGAACACAGGATGTCCAACATGTCCTGCAGATGCCTGTGAATCGGTGGGCCTCTTGCAGTGTCGCCTGGCAAGACTCCTCTCTGTTTGGGACTAGAAACTAACGCTGATGAGCTCAGGGCTTCATTGACAATAAGGACAAAGATCCCACTAGGCCATTAGAAGTGACAGTCCGTAGGACAGCTTTTAGTTCCTTGCTTGCTGGATCCTTCCTACTAATAACAGAACACCAAACAGACGTCTGAATTGACACTAATGTACTGCATCCCGAATGATGGCATCCCTTTTTTGTTGTTGTTGTTGTTGTTGTTGTTTTTCTCTAAGCCAGCACAGCAACTGTCAGATCATTCCAGAAAGTTTCCTCCGTTTGGTGTATTTTCCATAAGAACCAGTGGACCCCCCTGTTATCATCATGGTAAGTTAGTGGGCAAATGCTATGGCCTGTGAGATTCCATGCTTATGAATCAAGCATTTCACAAGCTTCAGATGATGCTACCTTTGAGGTTTTGCAGACTTGAAAATAAATGTCGTTCTTCTGAGGATGAGCCATTAGCATTTCCAATATATGTTGCTTTATTTTATGTACCAACTTAACTGGGCTAAGAGGTGCTCTGAGAGCTGGTGAGCATCATTTACGTGTGTTTCTGGGGGTGTTTCCAGAGGTAATTAACATTTTAATCAGGAGACTGAGTAAAGATGTACTTCCTGGGTAAAACGAAAAGTTAAAGAGTGAATCTGCCCTTCTGCCCACCCTGCCTTTTTAAACTAAGACATCCATGTTGTTCTGTCACTGGACATCAAAACATCTGGTTCTTGGGTGCTCAGACTCAGAAATTCTAGCCTACTCTAGTGTCCCCCACTCAAAATCCTTTTTTTTTAAATTTATTTATTATGTGTACAAGATTCTGCCTCAGTGTATGCCTGCATGCCAGAAGAAGGCACCAGATCTCATTACAGATGGTTGTGAGCCACCATGTGGTTGCTGGGAATTGAACTCAGGACCTCTGGAAGAGCAGCCAGTGCTCTTAACTACTGAGCCATCTCTCCAGCCCCCTACTCAAAATTCTTGGGCCATTTTACTTACATTGAATTGCATACAAGTATTCTTTGTTTTCTAGCTTGCAGACAGCAAGTTGTGGACTTCTTGATTCCCAACCGTGCCAGAGAGACTCTCTTCTTGTCTATCATCTGGCTAGCTAGCTAACTATCATTTACCTACCATCAATTATATGTCTGTCCATCTGCCTACCATTACCTACCTACCCACATGCTTATCAACCATTGAACCTATTTCTCAGAAGAACATATAACCAACAGAAGAGACCTCAAGTAGCTGACCAACCTTGACTCTTAGTTAGAGTTGGTTTTCTCTATAAATATTTCCATACCAAGGATTTTGTGTTGATATCTACCTCTGACAATTTGGACAGTCAGAGGCAGTAGAAGTGAGATTGTGTTTAGCCGTTGGGCCGTTGAGTTCATACCTGGTCTCAGTATTTGCCATGATAGCTATTCTGTTCAGTTTGCTTAGCACACCAGTTCTGGGTGGTGACAATGGCTATGCCACCAACAGTACGTCAGTGTTTCTGTGAGCTGTCTTACCAGTGTTCCAGTTTTCATTTCTCTAATAAGTGATGAATATAAGCATCTCCTCGCCCATAAGCTAACTGTTTTTCTTCTTTTGTGTGATTTTTTCATGCATTTAGCTTATTTTTCTATTGGATTCTCTATCTTTATAATTGTGAAACGATACTTTTTTATAGACTCTGCATGCCCCATGTAATTTTTAAGCATTTCAGCGATCTTGTACCAGTATGCCATCTGGATAATTACAACTTTGGTCGCACATTTACCATACATTCTTATTTTAATGTAATAAGTATGAGTCTTTTTTTTTTTTGAGGATTTGTGGTTTGGGCATCTTTCTGAAAAAGAGCATCATTCCTAAGTCAAAAGAACATTTTTCCTTTTCTATTTCTCTCTCTCTTTCTTTCTCTTTCTTTCTTTCTTTCTTTCTTTCTTTCTTTCTTTCTTTCTTTCTTCCTTTTTAACCATTTCTTGGTTCACATTATGTTTATTCCTTCATCTGTCATCTTTATGGTCATTCCTTTGAGCCAAGGAATAATTGTCCCAAGAAATTGGAGGTAGACACAGGAATGCAAATAACAGAATCATTAACTGCTTGAGTAAATACACACATATTTTTGTTTCTGTTTTATTTTACTTTAGCTTAAAAGATGTTTATTTTGATATTTATTTATTTATGTTTTTTTGAGACATGATTCCTCTGTGTAACCCTGGCTGTACTGGAACTCCCTCTGTAGACCAGACTGGCCTCAAATTCAAAGATCTGATTGCCTCTGCCTTCCAAGTCCTAGGAGGTTTATTTTTAAATAAAGTTTTAAATACTTATTTTACAGATGAAATCCCCACCCCTTAAAAAAAACTGGCTCTATACATATGTTTGTTGTTGTTTTGAGACATGGATTTTTTAATAAAGACCCTGCTGTCCTGGAACTTGCTATGTGGACCAGGCTGGTCTAGAACCCACAGAAATCCACCTGCCTCTGCATCCTGAGTGTGGGGATTAAAGGTGTGCACCCCCACACCTATCATATACATTAGTTCTTAACCTTCACTCTAAGAAGAATACACACACACACACACACACACACACACACACACACACACACAATTGCTTGTCTCATCACCTTGCAGCACTTTCAAACGTCGGTATAATACATTTTTAAAAGTACACATTTTTAAAAGGACTAGGGAGATGGCTCAGCAGTTAAGAGCACTGCCTTCTCTTCCAGAGGTCCTGAGTTCAATTCCCAGCAACCACATGGTGGCTCACAACCATCTGTAATGAGGTCTGGTGTCCTCTTCTCCCCACAGGCATACATGCAGATAGAACCCTATATACTTAATAAATAAATAAATTCTTTTTAAAGTACATATTTGGATCCTGGCATGGTGATACACACCTTTAATTCCAGCACTTGGGGTCAGTGGGGTGAGGGAGGTGGATCTGCAAGTTAAGAGGCCAGACTAATCTACATCTTAAGTTCCAGGAGAGCTAGGGCTACATGGAGATAATCTGAAGAAAAAAAAAGAAAAGAAAAGAAAAAGAAAAAGAAAAAGTGTTTCCTTTTCTTCTAAGAGGATCTGAGTTTATTTTTAAAGCCTCTAAAAAACACTACAATATAATCTACTACTTAAATACAATCAAAAACAATATAAGGTAGTGTTTATAACACATATAAAAGTAAAATATGGTGGGTGAGGTGGTGCACGCTTGTGGTCTCAGTACTGGGGAGCCTGAAGCAGGTATATTGGGAGTTTGAGACCAACCTGGGTTACATAGCAAACATGTGTCAAAGAAAAATAAAAAGGATAATGTATGATTAAGCTAAATAAGGTCTCACAGGGTAACATAGAGATGTACTACTGGAATGTTCTTGTACTATGTGTGAAGTTTTATTACCTGGAAAGAAAACATACAATTATAATTTAAGGAGATACACTTCAATCCAGAAAGAATGCACTGAGACCACATAACAGAGCTCATAGCCAGAAAAGGATGTGAAAGATGAATAATAAGAAAATTTTAATTTTCTTTTTTTTTAAATCTAACTTTATTTCATGCACATTGGTATAATGATGTCAGATTCTCTTGAATTGGAGCTACAGACAGCTGCGAGCTGCCATTTGGGTGCTGGGAATTGAACCCGGGTCTCTGGAGGAGCAGTCGGTGCTCTTAACCACTGAGCCATCTCACCAGCCCCGAAAATTTTAATTTTCAAAAAAGCCAGAAAAGGAAAAAATGGAAAATGACAATAAATATAAAAGAAATTAGGGGGTTATATTAGTTGGGGTTTCTATTACTGTGAAGAGACACCATGACCACGGCAACTCTTATAAAGGAAAATACCTAATTAGATCTGGCTTACAGTTTCCAAGTTTAGTCCGTTATTCTAATGGCGGGAAACAGCAGTGAGCAGGTGGACATGGTGCTGGGGGAGGAGCTGAGAGTTTTACATCTACACCTGCAGGCAGCAGGAAGTGAACTGGTTCCAGTTTTGGACACCTCAAAGCTCACCCCCTAGTGAGACACCTCTTCCAACAAGTCACATCTACTCCAACAAGGCCAGATCTCCTAATAGTGCCGCTCCCAATGGGTCTACAGGGGCCATTTTCTTTGAGATCATCACAGGCTGTATATTACATACTCATACCCAATACACATACCAAACACACAAATGTCAAAAAAGTCAATCCTATCAATAACCAAAATACCAAAATAGAGAGAAAAGAATAGTTTGTTATCAGTAGCTGTACTATTCTGAGACTTCTCTGGGAGTAACATGGACTAAAGTACACAAGTGTTCACGGGATATTTTACTTTTGTGAGTCTCTAGGGCCTTAAAAATTGGGATGAGTGGTTTGGAAGACAGAAATTTTGAGGTGATCCGTAAGAAGCTATGTAAAACCCTCTGTAGTCCTGAATTCAAATGGGAAATATCAGGCCAAGCATCATGATGCACCTCTGTAATCCTAGCACTCAACCAGCCAAAGCAGGAAGATAATTGTGAGTTCAAAGCCAAACCTGGTCTACATATTGAATTCCAGGCCAGCTAGGGCTGCACAGCAAAATCCTGCCTCAAAATAACCCGTCCCGTCCAAAGGATTAGTATCAACTTTGATATGTGCACATTTCCTAGCTCTGTCCATCGAATGAGCATAGAAATAATGTCAATCAGCAGCAACTGGCCATCTTTGTACTTAGACTGATCTTGAGCCATCATGTCTAAGAGAAACAAGGCTGTTGGAGGGAAACAGTTCATTCCAGTCCATTAAAGAAAAAGTATAAGGCAGGTGAATCTGAAACACAATTTCCCATATAAAAGCAAAAGAGCTAGGAACAGCCTATCTAATGACCCAGGTCCTACCTAAGCAAAACAAGGCACTATATGTTAAAGATATAATAAGCTTGATTGAATTTCTTATTGAAACTCTTCAACTATCTTAAAATCATAGGCAAGGATTTTTTTTTGTCTTGTTTGTTCTGTTTTGTTTTGTTTTGAGAAGGGTCTCTCTACGTAGTCTTGGCTGACTTGGAACTCATTATGAAGACCTGAGGCTGACCTCAAACTCACAGAGATCTTCCTGCCTGAGTGCTGGGATTAAAGATATGCACTACCACACCCAGCCTAAGGATTTTTTTTAATTAATTGACTAGTTTTGAGTTGTACAGGGAAACAAATAACTGCCTTAAAAATTAGTAAAAAGCAAATGTTAATCTCCACTATAAAATTACACAGTAAAATTATATATAAATTTATATATTAAAATAGTAAAAAGCAAATATTAATCTCTAACATAAAATTATGCCATTGATTTCTGAATAGAGAACTAATATTGATAAAATATTCCAGCACATTCCAACTAACAAATGAAAAATAAATGGTTGAATTAGACTATTACTACTTTGCAGCTCCCAACAAACCAATGAATCTAAACACTGGGGTATCAACAGCTGTTATCACATACACACACACACACACACACACACACACACACACACACACACACACACAACAAAAACCAGATGCTTTGTGCCTCCTGGTGGAGAAATATGGTACCACTACTGTCCTTTTGTTTGTTTTTTTGTTCTTCTTCCTCGGAGACTGGGTTTCTCTGTGTAACAGTCTTAACTGTCCTGGAACTCACTTTGTAAACCAGGCTGTCCTCAAACTCATGAATCTGCCTCCCAAGTGCTAGAATTAAAGGCATGCTCCACCATACCTGGACACTATTGTTCTTTGCAAAGGGAATCTACCTTCATCTAAGGAAACCTTGGATCCCAAGGGCAGTTTGTAGGAAATATAGAGGATAAGGTCATAGAATCTTTATCTGAAAAAAAAAAGGTTTTTTTTTATACAAACAAAAACAAATCAATAGAGGGATCCTGAAGATTGAAAGATATTTTAAAGACATGGTATATTTTAACAAACAAGTCTATTGTATCTAGAATGGCACAAGGGTGAGAAGTTACCAAGAAACACTGAAATGGTTGTTGTTCAGGATAGGGTGGAGGGTCCTCTGGGAGGAACGGAAGGTGTTGTAGTGAGGAGAGGCTGCTGGGATGAATGTTAACTTCCAGAAATTCGGGGTGGCCTGAGTAGTAATTACAAGTGTTCATATTGCAATAGTTCATTAAGCCATATATTTAATTAAGGGGATTATTTTATTGTGCATTATTATTTCATTATTCAATTTTCTTTTACAAAGCAGCCCAAAGTCCCAGTAATTACAGATTCCTTACGAGTGAGAGATAATTCACACAGAAAAAGAAATCTATCAAAGTATCATTGTTCATCTGTTCTTCACTTTTTTCGGTTTCCTGCATTATACAAAGAGTGTCTTTTAAAAAAATAAACAAATACTCTTTTTTTAGATTTTTAAAAAATGTCCAGGGTGCTTTGCCTGCATGTATGTCTGTATGAAGGTGTCAGAACTGGAGTTACAGACATTTGTGAGCTGCCATGTGGGTGCTGGGAATTGAACTAGATCCTCTGGAAGAGCAGCCAATTCTTAACTGCTGAGACATCTCTCCAACCCCAGTGCATGTCTTTATATTGTTTTTTTAAATAGATTTAATTTTATGAAATATCCCAACATTTTATCAATTAAAAAAGTAAGAGATGATCAAAAAGAAAAAAATATTAATTTCTTATTATGTGAAAACTCCCACAAATCAACAAGAAATTAAAGTTTAACATAGAAGGAAATCAGGTAAAAAGCTATCAATGGTCATTCCAAGATGAATGATAACTCCCAAATAGTTTTGAATATATGAAGGCAATTAGTCTACAGGAGGGCTCATTAAAAGGGTGTCAAGGGTCTGGAGTATTCCTCTTCTGTGTAGAGCACGCGCTGCTTTTTAGTGGATATTTAATAGGCATTTCTGAGAGGACAAACAAATGGCTAAAAGAAATGTAAATTCTGGTTCAAATTATAATCAGAACACTTCTGTTACAATAACTAATATAAAAATATTCATAAAGTGCCAGTAGTTGGTATGGGAGAATGGTCTGCATTCTATCAGTTATAGTTTAAATAAATGCTGGTTGGTCAGTAGCCAGGCAGGAAGTAAAGGTGGGACAACCAGACAGGAAGTAGAGGCAGGTCACTGAGAACAGGAGAATTCTGGGAAGAAGGAAGCCCATTCCTCTGCAGTCCTGTCCAGACACAGAAGAAGCAAGATGTGACTACACTGCTGAAAAAGGTACTGAGCCAAGTGGCTAACACAGATAAGAATAATGGGCTAATGTACATTATAAGAATTAATAAGAAGCCTGAGCTAATGGGCCAATCAGTTTATGATTAATGTAATTTCTTTGGGACTTAACGAGTGCAGAAACTGGGCAGGACAGAAACCTCAAAAACAAGTAGTGGTTTATGACTGTATACCCAACTCTCCAGAAACTGGGACAGGAGGATGGCTGTGAGTTCAAGGCCAATCTTGGAAATAGCTGAGATCCTGCTTTTAAAAAACAATAAAAATATTGTTTTGGTAGAAGTGGAGAAAACAGATCCTCTCTCTGCTGGTTGGGATGTAAATTAGTACATTCCTTGGGGGAAACAGTATATGGATGATCCTCAAGATGTTAAAAGTAGAAGTGGCAGAAGAAGGAAGCAGGAGGAAGGAAAGGAGGAAGAGGAACAGGGCCAGGCTGGAGAAGAGAAAGCTCTGGGTGGCATGGTACTCCCGTTCCTCCAGTCGCTGCCCAGGCCCCTGTCCCTGCCTGTTCAGGCTGAACCTCTGCCTACAACAAGCAGACACTGCCTTTTAACTCACCATCCTGGAAGATCTTGGTGTCCACTGCTAATCTGATAAGGAAGCCTGTGCAGGTAGCAACAATCAAAGCTACGTCTCTGTCACAGTGTTGTGAAGAGTCTCAGTACCGCAACCACTATGAATTCTTGTTGGGTCCGGTTGGTGTGTACCACCACCACCATCACCACACCGTTATCCTCATCCCAGAGACGATATAAAATCGGTTGCCCACGGGGAAGCCCGCAATTGCTCATCACTGCCATTTTGCTTCAGAGTTTTACGAAAAACTATTTACCTCCTCGTTTTAAAGAAGTGGTGAACAACCTCCAACTCTTTCTCCACCCGGTGGCACAGAGCCTTCCAGCTACTATAGCAGCGCTTGCTGCCCCTTCAGCATGGCCCTGCAGTCTCTTGTGTGGATAAAGTCCTCTGAAGTGCCAACTGACAGTGCGTGCAGCCCCCAAAGACCCTGGAGTGGAGTCACTGAAGAGGGAAGGATCTCTCTGCCTGGGCTTCTCAGAAGAGTCTGGGCATTCCCACTTGCCACGCCTGTGGGCTGCCGCTGAACACCATCTATGAACAGGACCCACCAAAGTCCAAGAGCAGCTACTCTCCCAGATACAACAGGCTGTACCTACATCGGAGAACTCGACAACAACCAGGATAGGAAACACCCATGAAAGAAGTCATAAGGTAACTTTGTCCCTTTGATTTTCCCTCCTGTCCCACTTTTCCCACATCTCCAGGGACAAATTTGGGGGGTGGATGATTCCTTCTCCCCCACCAAAGCATCGTGTTGTAGAAAACTGAATGGCTGATTCTGGGACTCATTCTGCATGCCCTCCCCCCTACCCCCCCCCCCACACTTTTCATCTACCTGCTCATCTGAGTTTCGTGTGTCTTAAAAGCCCCCAAGGACTGTGACTGTACTCTAAGATGCTTCTCGGTAACAGAGTAGCACTTCGCTGTGTCTCAGACGGGGAGAGACAGTTTATATTGGCCCTGGGTGAAGGAAATCCTCGGACCCTGTAGATGGTCACCTGTGACTCTCAATGTCATTGGTCTAATCCTCTGGAGGGTGGGAGCCAATGGACAGGTTGGTAAAGGATTTGCTGATCCTTCCACCAAGTCTCAGGTGGAAGGTACGCACCAGCGCATCACAGAAGAGGCCCTTCTCAGTAGGCTCTGACTGGCTTCAGCCTGCCTCAGGTGTAGAAAATTATACTGAGTTCTCTGTGCCCTTTAAAAAATAGTATTAGTAGAAGTCAGCTGGCTGCAAGAGCCTTACCTGTCAGTGGGCGGGCAGGCAGGCAGGCATTCTATAGACAAGGAAATGCTTCAGTTCTCCCCTGCTACGTTCAGAGGGAACTCCGGTTCCCCAAACTCCAAAAGGCAGTCCAAATATCCAAAAATTAGCTCATCCTGGCCTACAGGAGGATTTCTGGGGGTTAGATAAAAGTCAGTATTCCTCTGGAACTTGTGAAACTGGTTCCCATCTACCAAAAAGAGTCATTTCCCTTACCTCTGACAGAAGGGACTTAGGGCTACCTGTGGTCTATCAGCTAATCTCCAGGCTTCCTCAGTAACACAACTACCTGTCATACATTTCAAAATTCAAGGAACATCCTGGCCCTTCTCACTTCCTCCTCTACCCTAAACTCCCCCCAGCACACTGGCTTCCCTCCCCGCTGCTCCTCGTTCTCTTTATAATCCTGCTAGGCTGTTTTTCTCTATGTTCCTGATAGTCTCACCGTGTTTCTTTTCTCCCCTCTCTCACAGGCAGTCCTGGTCATGTTCAGTCTACTGCCATGTTCAGTCTGCTTCTTTCTCTCTCTGTCTCTCTTCTCTCTTCTTTCTCTCTCTCTCTCTCTTTCTCTCTCTCTCTCTCTCTCTCTCTCTCTCTCTGTGTTCTCTCTCTTTCTGTCTCTGTCTCTCTCTCTAGTCTACAATAAAAGCCTTCCTTATAGCCACACCATGAGGGTTCACGTCATCCGTTTATACATCCTCGACACTGAGTTTCCAGCCTCAACTACTGTGGAGCCAGGAGGAGAGAGTGTGAACAAGCCTGCTTTCGGTGGCTCTGGTCCTTCTGTGAGCTGAAACCTATGCCTGACAGCCTGCAGAGATGTAGTCCCCTCCATCTCTGCCCTTTGTCTACGCCCACAGGTGACCCGTGTTCCCAGCCATCCTGAGCACAATCTGACTACTGAGCCACGATGAAGTATTTTAAAATGGCTTGGTAACAAAGCTAAAACCAATTTGTTTATAAAATTTATTTCCTAGAACTAAGTTTGACATTTTAGCCAGGCAGTGGTGGCACCCAGCCTTTAATCCCAGCACTCAGGAGGCAAAGGCAGGTGAGTTCTGAGTTCAAGGCCAGCCTGGTCTATAGAGCGAGTTCCAGGATGGCCAAGGCTACACAGAGAAACCCTGTCTTGAAAATAAGCTACAAATAAATAAATAAATAATAAAAATGGCATTTTAATAATTAGAATATCAAGATGTAGTCTAATAAGATAATTTAAGCTGTATGTCCTTTTTTTCTGTTTAGAATGGTAACATCTTTACCCCTTAGCGCATGGCCGCAAGAACTGCAATGGTATTTCTGGGTTTTCTTTCCTTACTGTAACTTTTAGACATTTCTTCTTCTTTCTTCCTTATCTGTATTATTGATACAGATTTATGCTTCATTATTATCATTTTTCCTATTATTTGAGACAAGGTCTCATGTATCGCAGAATTCCCAATCCTCTTGCCTCCACCTACCGAGTACTGAGGCTACAGGAGTACATCACCATACCCTGTGTATGTGATGCTCAGGATTGGACACACACCCACTCCAGCCCTCATCTCTCCAACTTCTATCAAGCACTCTATCAAGCTACATGCCCAGCCCACATCACTTTATCTTACTGTCCTGGGGTATAGGAATGCTTATATCAACTTTAGTCTGGAGTTTGGGTTTTCTACCTAAGCCACCAGGCCATCTGTGTGCGGAGCTCTTTATTGCAATGATTGCCCTCGACACTTTCTTTTGTCTAATTTGTTTGGTTCTTTCCAAGACAATGACTCTAGACTGCAGTGGAGGCAGTAGGTGGCCTTGTCTTTGATAAATGCTTACCACTTGTGAAGTAAATTAGATGGTGGGTTTTAATTTTTTACACTTTCAGAAATAGGGGCTCAATTTTGTCAAAGACCTTTTCCTCATCTATGAAATCATCACAGTTTGTTCTTAGACCTACTACCTCTATTGTATGACTAGGCTTCACAGATAGAACCACCCCTATTGTGTGTAAGGCTCAAGCCAAATCATCTTTAAATGGACTATTTTTTCACTGCTTTATAAAGTATTTAAATGTGTGTCTGCACTGTATGTGTGAATGATACCCAACCAGGGAAGCAATGGGTGTCAAATTCCTTGGGACTGGAGTTACAGACAGCTGTGAGCTGCCATGCGGATAGTAGGAATCAAATTCAAATCCTCTGGAAGAGAAGCCAGTGCTCTTAACTGCTGAACCATCATCTCTCCGACCCCAAGGCTTGTTGATATTTTGTGAAGCTGACCTTTTCAGATCACCTATTTAAGATTTGACATCAGCATTACACTTGCTTCATAAAAAGAAGCTGTTCTTTTTCTACAGTGTGGAACAGTTTTTATAACAGAAAGGATTATCTGGCTTTAAAAGTTTTCCGGAGGAAACTGGACTATTCTGCTCCAGGGCCGGTACTCATTACAGAAGAAAACCCACATGTAAACATCATAAACAGTTCACTGGGCACATGCTGCTGGTCAGCTCGTTGAGTTAATCCCCAAGCCCAGGTGGCACTCGGAGGAACACGGGATACCACCTGCGGACACTAACTACTCAGTGTCCTTGGGAGTGGCCAAACATACGTGTTCCAGAGCCAGTTACAAGGGAGCAGTACAGACAATGAGACACCAGCACCATGGACGTCAGGGACAGGAGAGAGGCTGAGCTCTGGACCATTTGATGAGACACCAGCACCATGGACGTCAGGGACAGGAGAGGGGGGCTAAGCTCTAGACCATTGGCTCCTCCTTAAATAGCCTGCTGGCTACAAGTGTGATTCCATGTGGTTCACTCCTCCGAAGGTATGAACCCAGCTCAGTCTTCAGATTGCCCGCCACCTGAATAGAACATAACTCAAATTTGTCTCTGCCCATTGGCTGTGGTGACAGGTAGCACAAGCTGTCATTTGGGTTATAAAGCCACCAGGTACTTTATGGGAATCATTTCTGATAACTTTCATATTTACTACATTTCAACTATAAGCAACATCAATAAATCCTATGTTCCTAAGCAATTCTAACCATACATTCAACCAAGCATAAACAATGTTATAAGAAAAGTATTTTTGCATCTTTCTTTGTGTTTGCATACTTTCAAAATTTTTTTTGTGGCAGTGTCTTTTTTTTTTTAATTGTCAGTATTCTGTCTGCATGTACACCTGCAGGCCAAAAGAGGGCATCAGATGGTTGTGAGCCACCATGTGGTTGCTGGGAATTGAACTCAGGACCTTTGGAAGGGAAGGCAATGCTCTTAACCACTGAGCCATCTCTCCAGCCTCATGTCAGTATCTCTTTACATAGCCTGGCTGATATGAAATTTGCTTCATAAACCAGGTTTACCTTTGAGATCTGCACAAACTGTATTTGCATATTTTCTTGACTGGGCAAAACTAGAACATTTTTTGTTTGCTTTTTAGAATTAATATCTATTAATTTTGGTATTTTGTCTTATATGTAACTATTTTCTGCTTTAAGAAATTTCAGAGCTGGGCCATGGTGGTAGCACATGCCTTTAATCCCAGCACTTAAGAGGCAGTGGCAGGTGAATCTCTGAGTGCAAGGCCAGCCTGGTCTACAAAACTAGTTCCAGAATAGCCAAAACTGGAGAGAGAGAGAGAGAGAGAGAGAGAGAGAGAGAGAGAGAGAGAGAGAGAGAGAGAGAGAATTTGGTATAGTTTAACACTCCAAATTGCCTCAGGCGTACACACGTTCTTTTACTTGTTAAAAAGACGTTTCCAGAGAAAACTATGATTTGAATTTGTGGAATTCAAACTAGTGGGGTAAATTCAGTTTCAAATACCTTATTGTAAACAAGAAAATAATTTTTAAATGAATAAATGGAAGGAAGCAAACACAAAAGCCTCAAAGTCCTGAAGCTTTATGGCAGTGTCAAATGCTGCCAGGACGGAAGTCGGCCACTTCAGGATTTCCCTGGATTTGGACTGCAGTGGGATGAGAATGAGACCCTTGGATTCACGAGTCTGTTCCCAAGTCCAGAGGTAATGGCCTCAGGCAGCCCATTTATTGCAACTAGAGGAGAGAGAGAGGTATATGTTCCACATGGACCCTTGACAACACTTTACCCCTGTCAGTCTATCATGCAGCAAGAGAGAGGGCATCTAGACAATCCTGTTGGTAATTAATACTAAACTGCACTGTGCCAAGGTAACTTGAATATAGCTACCATGGTTACATAAAAATTTAGGCTAAAATACAATATGCAAGAGCCAAAAGGATATTAATTTCAGCAATTAGGTGGCACTTTATGCATCAAAAACATTTACAAGATCCCTATCTTGATTTATCTTCATAGTCCCTTCCTAGAGAACAGTGTTTCTAGAGTTCAAATGTAGTTAAGTACTGACAAAGTGGAAGTGAATAATGTCTTCAAAACATGGTCATCAATCAAATTTCATATGAAATTTTAATAAGCTTATATCTGAAACATACAAACATAATCCTAAAAACAAAGTCATATATAACTAAAATTCCATCATTTCATTATTACAAAGCCCAGTAATTTATCAAAACTTCAACCCTAAAAATAGGGTGCGGAATCACATACTACATACGTCACTAAGGCAAGTCCCTGTCTTATTCATCATCACCACCACCATCATCTACGGCAGCATAGATGGCTTGATTCCGCCTCTTAATTTTCTTTCTTTGCTCAGGCTCATGTTCATTACTCAGCCTCTTCAGTGGAAATTCAGTCAAGGACTTTTCATCCTCCGACTGCACAGCCTCAGCAGGATTTCCCTCCCCACCAGTCGGAGAATGGGATGCATCATCAGATGACACAAACATGGAGCTTGGCAAGTTCCTGACGTCAGAAAAGCTCGTGGAGAAGTCAGAAGCTTGATGGGAATAAGGTTCTACAGAGGGAGTGGTCATGTCACCATGAGGACCCTCCTCCTCCTCCTCCTCCAGCATTATTTCATCCGGATTAAAGGAGGACAGAGCAGACGTGTCTGTGCTGTACTCACTCCGGTCTTCTTCAGACTCATCGGTCCCCACATCACCCTGCTGTTCATACTCTCCACACAGACGTTGCTCTTCCTTGTCCTTCTGAAGCATGACATTAATGTCTGTGATGCCAAGCTGGGCACAAAATTCAGTAGTCTGCGGATTGATCCTGTGAACCAGTTGCACTTGTGATTGTGGCTTACTAGGATCATAACAAGCTGCTGTCATACTGAAGTTACAGGGAACTTTAGGGTCATGGTTCAATTTTTCCATTACTTCCTTCATAGCTTCTTCGGTTGCACTATAATCCCACCTGTAACAATTAGGGCGATTGATTTGTAAATGTTATAACTTCCAAACAGTAAAAAACCCTAAGTATTGACTCCAATTATAAAAATTAAAAAAGAAACTAAAAATTCTATACAAAGCTTCAGAGAGGGCTCAGTAGTTAAAAACACTGGCTTCTCTCCCAGAGGATCCGGGTTCAATTCCCAGCACCTACATGGCAGCTCATAGCCATTTCTAACTCATTTCAAGGGATCTGACTCCCTCTTCTGGCCTCTATAGGTGCCAGGCACACACATGGTGCAAAGACATTCATGCAGGGTGGTTACATATATATATGTATGTATGTATGTATGTATGTATATATGTATATATATATATAAAATAAAAATTAAAAAACTCACATGGTAAAATTATAATTAACTTAGCAAAGAATCTTCAGAAATAACAACTCTAAGAAAAAATTTTACTCATCCCTCCAAACAAGTATGTGTGTGTGTGAACCAAACCTTTACCAAGCTATAGTCTGAAGAATGCTCATACGCTTATATACTCATACACTCACTTGGGTTGATGCTTAACAGACCTGTTCGTTTGCCAGCCATGGACAAAAACTTGTAGCCTTCTTCAATATCAGTCAACCTTGAGTACAAAGTTGGGTTCCCATGGCCAGTGCCTGCTGGGGCTGCTGTGGGGAGTGGTCCAAAGTCCCCCCAGTCAGGCCCAAATTAGAGACAATAGGCAACTACTTAACCTCACAAATGGTCATCAAGCAAGCACTTGCTAGGAGGCTTGCCAAATGCTCAGCTCCCCCAAAAAACTGTCACCTCACCCCCTCCTTTCTGCAGACAAAAGCAAACTCTTCAGGGACCAGAATACAACACAGATCAGAGACAAAATTGTACACAGTGCAGAAGGCAAGTTCTAAAGTGAGCAGAACTACCTTGTATGCAGACCATTGTTTTCAGGCATATTCCATAGGTTCCCGGTCACATTAATCAGGTCATCAGTGGCCCTGAGAACAGTAAGCCATTCAATATCATACTCTAAGTACTCAGGAGCACTGGGATCATGTTCTATTTCTAACACCTATAGGACAAAATCAGATATTTTAGGTAATTTTTTTATGTTTAACAGTCCAATAATTTTAAATCTAGTTAATTTAAAATGATAACAAACAACATCAAAGAATTCTCAGAAAACATAAATTATAAATAGCACAAATAAATTCTGAAGTAAAAACTATATTTTTAAGATTACTGAAAGAGTAAAACTTTTATAAAATTACTATTTTCTTATTACCTGAAGAAAGTCTCTGTGTGGTAAGCATTTGTCCAAGGCTAAAAACTTGGTTTCTTTGCCTGCTTGCTCTTTATCTGTGGCCTAGAAGAGACAAACCATGATGTAAGAATGTTAAAAGCATCACAAGTAATCCATATACCGAATAGAGCAGAAATATGCTGAAAAGTTTTTGTGGTCTGATAAACCTCTCCACAGATGCAATAATCCAAATCAGACCAAATCAAATCAAATTAGAAAAAGTCTAGGTTTTTTAGCACTCCAAGATACTAGCAGTCTGGGGTAGCATTCCAGCCCCCAGGGATGGAGATGGGGAAGGAAGGCCGGAAAAACCATGTGTTTATTCTTTGGGTTGCAGTTTAAATACCCTGTGGGAGTGGTCTTGAGCATCTCTGAAGAGGGGTCACTGTTTTGCAGGCTTTCTTGGAGGTGGAGTCTGGACTGAGGCAACTCCTAGGGGAGGGGGTTTGGGATGGAACTTTTACCCAAACATTTCAGACTCTTTGGGTAGGGGTGCCAGGGCTGGGGTGAAGCTTCTACCCAAACACATGCTCCCAATTCTGTGCCAAAAGAATGATTACCAAATAAGAAAGAAAGAAAGAAAGGAAGGAAGGAAGGAAGGAAGGAAGGAAGGAAGGAAGAAAGAAAGGGGGAGAGAGAGAGGAAGAAGGAGGAGGAGGAAGAAGAGGAGAAGAGGAGAGAAAAGAAGAAGTAGAAGGAGGAGGAGGAGAAAGAGGAAGAGGAGGAGGAGGAAATAAGAAAAAACAAAAGAAAAAAGGAAAAGGTCTATATCCACTTGGACAATGGAATACAAAGCACTTAATCACTATTGGCTGCCGTTTCCTTCAAAACTCAAAACAAACACTGACGACGATGACGTCAAATACTGACGTGTGTTACACGAATGATTCACGAAAACAAACAAATGAAAGAAACCAGCTGCTAAAGATTTGTACTTTATGATTCTTTTTATATGAATTATTCAGAAAAAAACTCAATCCAAATCAGTTATCATGTACAATTAAGGATGCAAAGCTGATGGGCTGGAGAGATGGCTCAGCGGTTAAGAGCATTGCCTGCTCTTCCAAAGGTCCTGAGTTCAATTCCCAGCAACCACATGGTGGCTCACAACCATCTGTAATGAGGTCTGGTGCCCTCTTCTGGCCTGCAGGCATACACACAGACAGAATATTGAATACATAATAAATAAATAAATATTTTTTTAAAAAAAAGGATGCAAAGCTGATACCAATATAGACACAAAGGAATCTGGGGCAAGATGGACATGTTGTAAGACTGATCTGTGAGCCAGGCTGTGGCACATGCCTTTAATCCCGGCACTTGGGAGGAAAAGGCAGGCAGATCTCTATGAGTTCAAGGCCAGTCCGGTCTACAAAGTGAGTTCCAGGACAGCCAAGGCTACACAGACACCCTGTCTTAACCCCCATTCCCTGGTACCCCCAAAAAGCTCAAGAATGGTGACACAAGTCTCTAATCCCAACATTCAGAAGGCAGAGGCAGCCAGATCTGTGTTCAAAGCCAGCCTGGTCCACATATCAACCCGCCGCCCCATCTCCTGCTGTCTTTTAAGTAAAAGAAAGCAGTGAGATGTGGAAAAGTGAGCTGTCTACAGGTATACTTGGACATCAAGCAAGCGTGGTCACTGAGTGGCCACAGACAAAGTGAAGGTGTAACTTCTACCTTCCTGGAGTAAGACCACAGCAGAAAGTGCTTTGGGAGTGTTTTCAGACACAAACCATCTCAGGCAAGTTGTTAAAGTAGGAAAGTAGTTTGGGAAGTACTACACATCACATTCTCTAGAAAGTGCTCATTAATGCATTAAAGACCCTGAGAATTCTACAGAAGACTTCAAAAACTCTCCCAATGCTAACTTGGCATTTTCTAAATGGTGTCCAAACCCCCATCCTCCAAAAACCCCTCGAGCAGTCATCCTGTACCCCCGCCTTCTCACGAAAGCCTTACTATTCTGATTCTAAAATCTCTCCAGCCTCCACTTCATTCTCTGTGCGTTTTGCCTTAGCTAGACTCTCCTCCTTTGCTAAGCAGCATCCTGTCTCTGTTGACATCACTCCATTCCACTCACAAACCTGCCAATTAGTCTTTAGAACGACCACCTGGCTCCATCAGTCTCCACCTTTCCCATCACCTTCTAGCTAACACCCAAACTCTTCTTTTTTCATGATGTACTCCATAGGGAAACAAGCCAGAAAATACAGGTTAACAGCTGAAGATTTCTGCAAGTCTTCTGGAGACCTCCTCAGAGTTACATCTAATGGCCCAGTGAGTACCATCTCTCTAGAATGGCTGTGATATGCAGTGCTTCCCAAAGCTACTGGACCAAACCCTTCTCTATGTTGGAAGTATAATGCTTCTGAAACCTAGTTTTATTTGAAAACATTGTTAAAGCCCTTTCTGATGTGGACTTACTCTAGAAGAAGCAGGTGCCCAAGTTCTGCCCAGAAAGCAGCTTAGATTCTGTTCAGGCTGTATCTGTCTCTACACTTGAGAGACAGGAACTAGTACCAAGTGCACTGCGCTCTCAGACTGTTAAATCTGCAAACATGCTGGTCCCTCTATTAAAACACTCAGACTATTTCCTCCTGATAACCTCTGGATTCAGCTCAGTCCTTTGGAAACTCCTTCTTCATCAGTGGACGAATCTGACCCCAGCAGTCTGCCTTGGGTGCCTTCAATCACCTCAGCGCTCTCCTACCACATTTACCCTGCTCTGTAATTGCTTGCTCATTTCTTGCCCACACTGAGTACTGAGTAACTCCTGAGGGGCAAGCTGTATTTCAATCTCTGGCTTTACCACTCTGCCCATGGTGCCCACTTCATGAATGTTCAGTAAGTGTTTATTAAAGATAAGGGCCGATGTTTTCTGTCCTACCTGGTGTCGCATCAAGGCTGCAAATTTCACATGAAGATGTGCAGAAAACCAGTATGAGGGCTTTAGGTGTTCCAACAGCTCTGAGGCAGCAGGACTCCCTAGCGTGTTATTTTCCACTTCTTGGCGAAAAAAAGATTTGGTCTTAAGAAGCTGCTTCTTATTTCCATAATGATATATACTTCTTGGCCAGTCATGAGATAAGAATATATCTACAGGCTGCTTCAACTTGAAGAACAGAAAGAAAATTCTTAAAAAGAGACTAACCAAAAACAATCAATCACTTCCTTTCTACACTACCATGCTCCCGCTCTTGTAGATGGATAATCTAGCTTTCTGTGTTATTTCATCCTTAGGACACTTTAAGGAAATAAAAATACTAAGCTCCTCATTTACCTAGACAAAGAGAAGCAGCTTTCCCTGTGCCTCAGAAATTATTATAATTCCTGTAGCAAAGGCAGGGCAGCAGAGACACTTTCATTACTCTGCCAATCAGCTGAGGCCTGCCAGCTTTCTAAAATATATAACCACGGCTCCTTTTCCCTGGTAGACAAATTTATAATTTTAAGCTGGGCGGTGGTGGCATAAACCCTTAATCCTGGCAAGCAGGAGGAAGAGACAGACAAATATGAGTTCAAGGCCAGCCTGGTCTACAAGAGCTGGTTCCAGGCCTGCCAGGGCTGTTACACAGAGAAACCTTGTCTCAAAAACAACGACAACAACAACAACAAAAAATTATAATTTTGAAGATCTAGAGAAAACCAATTTAGTAAGATTTCCAATGCAATTAATGCAGTAAACCCAAAAACTTAACAGGAATGTATATGGGTGGCAGAGGGCTTGCATGGTCAGTCTTCGGTACAGACTCCTAGATCACCAATTGTTTTCCTAATGTATCCACATACTACAAACTAAAAAGTCTCCCTTTGCTAAATAAATTAATATCTAGAGTTGCTTACATGGAAAACACAAAATGTATTCTACACTTTACTTACTCTTCGGCACTATCAAGTAAGTAATATGAAACAAGTATTTGGGAAACTAAATTGAACCAATAACTGTTTAAGACAATATGGAATGTAGGTCAGATACAATAGTCGCTGAATGGATGAGAACTGAAGAAGGGGGATGACTCCACACTAGAGAAATGGGGGATTTTTAGATTGATGAAGGGAAAGACACCCAGAAGGAGAGCACACACACATCACAGGAAAGGTGTGTGAGCATACTGCACACCGCAGCTCTAGCAATGGCGCAGGACATGACCACTGAGACAGGCTCTGCTGTAAACTACCAGGGAGTCCTGGGCAGGCTTCTTGTCTGGCTATACCTTGACTTGGTTTTCTTAATTGGGGAAGGCAGAGTGAGAGCTACCTCATCAAACCTGAATGGAATTATATGAAATATCGTGTGTGAATCACTCAGCCCAGTACCACCCCAGCAGTGGGTTCTCAAAAACTTAGCTTCACCCATTCATCAGTTAAGTCAGTACTTGACACCATCTTCACAATTTCTCATGTCCGCTATCATCTTTCCCATTAGTTCTTTTCTATTTAACAATGTTATTTAGTTACTTTATCTAATACTAAAATTTAGTAACATAAAAGTTTGTTTTCTCTGTCTTTTTCTCTTCTGAGATAACATTCTACTCTGTAGCCCAGGCTAACCTCAATTTCATAATCTTCTTGCCTCACTCAGCCTGCTAAATGATGGGATTAGGTGTGTACCATCACACTGGGTGGAAATATTTATCTGAAAATATTACTTCATTTCAGCATATATGCTTTATCCTTAACCTAACATATATGCTTTATCCTTAACCTAAGTATAATATATGGAACCATAATTTAAATGTTTTACAACTGTTTATTAAATAAACTTATAATCATTGAAAATAAAAATTTATTCACCTATGAATCTCCTAAACACTATTCAAACTCTGAATTTTGGAAATACTGAATTGCTATTCTCAAAGGTTACAAGCCATTATATCAAACACATTTTGGTACAAAACTAAATTTATTTCAAGTCTACTGTTCTGTACTTTTCACATACCTGTTTCAGTTTGTAGACCTCTATATTTCTCACATGATATATACTCCTTATGGTAGATGAATTATAAGGGGGGCACTCAAAATGACCTTAAATTGAAGGGAAATAAACTACATTACCATTTTGTCTTTCCCAAAGTGGTCCCAAATCTATAATCGCAAGGATAGTAACAAAGAGCCCATCTTTGTAGTCCATGGAGAACAGATGGGGTAAGGAAACAAACTTGCAATTAACAGTTACATTAAACATGTAAATTTTAGTCATCAATTTAATTCATAAAATTTGTGGAATCTGTATGATTCTATGTCACTACTCTAACTAAAAATCAGTTAGATGTAGTGGTGACTACACTGTAGTGTACACAATGAAACTATTAACAAATGAACAGATTATAGATAACAAGACATGGGTTTCAAAAACATGTTAAACCTGGACCAACCTAGGCCCTCTACATATATGTGACAGTTGTGTAGTTTGATCTATCTGTGGGACTCCAAGCAGTGAGATCAGAACCTGTCCCTAATGCTTGAGCTGGCTTTTGGGAACCCATTCCCCATACTGGGTCGCCTCTCCCAGTTTTAAAAGGGAGAAGTTTAGTCCTGCTTCAACTTGAGATGCTTTGTGGACATCCATGGGAGGCCTTCACTTTCTGAACAGAAACAGAGAAGTAGACGGTGGGGAAACGGGATGAAAAGGAGGGAGGGGAAACTGTGGTTGGGAGGTAAAAGGAATGAAAAAAAATTATCGGGGTGCACCTTGTAGTAGTCAGTTCAAAAAAGAAGGCACCCCAAGATGAAATTTTAGGGCCTATGTGGAAGATCCAGGCTCTTTGATAAACTGAACCCCAAACAACCATACAAAGGTGTGCTTAGTGATTGTCACACAAAGTATTTTCTCATACCAAGGCCCCTAATCTAATGTATATGTCTTACTGAAGGGAGTATCACATGTCCCCATTATTCCAGTCCTTTATTATGTATCATTTGCAATACACAATAATACAAGAGCCTCAGACACACCCGAGGCATCTTGTGACCAAAGTCATGGGATGGCTGCAACGACACTTCAGCAAAACAGTCATTGTTTGCCACAAGGGCTCTTCAAGATTAAAGCACCTCTAAAAAGCATCTGTTTATCCTAATGTCTACCCCGGATACAAGAACTGCTAAATTCCTACAACAAAAATCTAATTAATTAATTAATAATAATAAAACACATTAAACCAGGAAGCAAGCTGCAAAAAAAAAAAATGCAAGCAATGAGCTACACTTACACAGTATAAAACGCATTAAAACTCCTGCATATTCAGTATTGAGATGAAACCATCAAGTGACTGATAAACACCCACTTGGACACAGCAACTCCCTGGCTATTGGAAGGGGGAAAGAAGAGCAGCATTGATAGTCAGATCAACAGTGAACTTCAACTGGACCTATATTGTCATATTTCTTAAAAATCAAAATTAAATGGCAAATTGATAAAACTAAATCATGAACATAAGGATACGCTATATAGTATCATACATAACTTCATGTGTATAAAATACTTAACTACAAAATTAAGAATAGTATTGTTTATACAAGAAACTTGATAAGTCATACTATAAATTTTGCTTATTTATTTATTTTATTCATTTCAAGCTCAATATATAAAAGTTGTTCACTCCAAACAATACCTTTTCGATAGTCATGAGATTTGAAAATGCCAGAGATTCCTCCAATCCTTACACCTCGGTATTTTACTACACCAGCCAAACCTGAAAAATTATGCAATTCAGTAAAATGTTATAGGCAAAAGGAATCTACTAGGAGAATAAACCATTTAGAAGCCTGGGATTCCATGTAGTCCTCAAATTATTTGAAAATATTTGCCATATTTTCATAAGAGTAATAAGGTTACTCTTCATACAGCATTAATATGCTGATGATACACAAGGCAGAGAAAGTCTGAAGCCAATCAGCCAAGAGACTGAGTGGATTCTAAAAGGACGAATGAGGTAGGATGTTAAAACCAAATAGAGGCACCATGGTACCTAGCTGAACATGCAGTAAGTGGCAGGAATTGGAGAGGGGAGAAAAATGTCCCCTGGTGGAGAATTTCACGGTAGCAATCAAGTCAACAGGTATGACGTATAAAGAACATGCAGTTTCTACATTTCAATTTTGACTCCTCTGAAAATTCACCTTTTCTTTTTGTTTGTTTGATTCAAGTCTCACTATGTAGCTATGGATTGCCTGGAATTCACAGGCTGGCCTCAAACTCCTAGAGATCTGCCTTGCTTCTGCCTCCAGAGTGCTGGGATTAAAAGCATGTGCCATTATGTCTGGACCAACTTCATCTTTTTATAATACTGAGGTTGTTGAAAGATGATAAATCAATAATGAAACTGAGAAACAAAACTCCCAAAGTTATGATTTCATCACTGGAAAAGCCTGAAAATTACTCTAGAAACCATCTACATTTAAATAAAGAGGTGAAAGGGTTGCAAACTTCAAAGATGGAAAAGGTAGAGAATAAAAGGAACATTACAAATGATATCATAAGGAATCCATTCAGCTAAATCCAGAATGCAGGAGATGCTAGATGCTACAAGGCAGTCTTTCATTTTCTACAACAGAAAAACTACATGGAAAAAAGGAAAGAAAGAAAGAAAGAAAAGAGGTCCCACTAGAGGTTAGAATAATTTACTTTGCTAGGTATAAAATGGTACTGCATGTGTTTAAAAATAAAATCATTCAAAATCACTCACTTAAAAATATACAAAAGAGTGGTACATGCTTTTAATTCCAGCACTCCAGAGGCAGAGACAGGCAGATCTCTGTCAGTTTGAGGCCAGCCTGGTCTACAAAGCATGTTCCAAGACAGGCTCCAAAGCTACAGAGAAACCCTGTCTCTAAAAACCAAAAAAGAAAAAAAAAATCTACAAATAAAATAATCTAGTGGGTAGGATTTGCTATAAGATATTCCAGTCATCTCCCACAGGAAAAGTTTAAACTATACTGAATAACTAAATACAGGGGTATAAGGTATAACAGAGTAATAGTTGTCAAAGCTAACAAATGGTGAAATTTACTATACTACCTGGTATTTTTGTGGATGTTGAATATTTTCCTTTATAAAATCTGATTCAATAAGAAAAAAAACACTGCAAATAGCAAAATTTTTGTAATCATGCTATTATTTAAACCATTAGAAGAAAGACAGATATATGTTCATAAATGGCCAATGAATATTTTAACTCAACTCTCATGATTATAAAGTTAATGGCATCCCCCAACACCATGTTTTCTAGAGGTTGCCCAATCGGTACAAATTTAGGCAGGACAAAAAAGTGTACATAAACACATACCTAAATAGTAAATATTTGGAGCTACCCAGCCACCATAGGGTAACTCTTGCAAATGGTTTGAGGCTTCATGGTTTCCTCCGATGAAGATTGTGAGAACTGGGGCCTTTTTCTCTCCAGAGTAATATCTACAACATAAGGATAAAGCTGTCAGGAGTCAAATTAGTCGCAGCTGAAAAAGCAAAAGAGGGTCAGAAGGAAAAGGCTGTGCTCAAAAACCGTCAAACGGCCCCCAGTATCCTCCCATCCCTGACCTTAAGAATGAATGAAATCTTGAGCTCACGCCAGTCTACACCCATTAAGGTCAACAACTTTGTGAAGTGCACAGCAGACTATTCTGGGCGTCTAGAACTCAGTAAGTCCAGTAAAAACCGGATCATTAAATTAACTAATCCTAGAGTTCTAGCAATTACAAAGTAAGTATCTAAAACTGTTGGCGCCTCCCCGATCCCTGAGAAGGTGTCTACGGAAAGGAGGACACGGACATTTCCTAAGTGCCAGGTCCTCCAGGCACGGGGGTCAGCGGCAGGAGGAAGCTCACGCGAGGCCGCTCCTGCTGCCCGTCTCGGCTGCACGCCGAGGGATCCGAGGCCCGGCCGCGCGCCCCTTACCTGTAGAAGGTCTGCATGTGGCGGTACTTGGGCGGCACTGCCATGCAGCGCAGGTCGGCCTCGTTGCGCACCGCTTGGAAGTCGCCGCAGCACAGAAGGACATCCACTGATCCCGGGCCGCGCCGCTCCGCCAGCGCCAGGGTCTCGTAGATCTTGTCCAGTTCGCCATGACAGCAGCCGGCCACAGCCACCCGCATCGTGCCGACGAGCCGCGGAACTCCACCGCGACGCCCTCGACCACCAGCAGCCCGGACCCGACGGCAGAGAACACCGGACAGGTCCCACCCGGCCGGCTCCCGCCAACTTTAACACAGCCGCGGCGAATTCAGAGTCGTTATGTAACTTCCGGTTTTCAAGTCTCGCGAGAGAAGGGGTGGGAGCAGCCACCGAGGAGAAACTTGTCTGTCTTCGGGGTTCCGTGAGTCCTACAAGTCTGAAGAATCTGATAGTTTAAAACTAGAAAAGGACATAAAAATTCCAAAATTCCAAAAATTCTACCAGCAAGGATAATCACCTTAAAAATAAATTAGAAAGTAAAAAAAAATTTTTTCCGTGATGACATTAAAAAGTTTTAAATGCAACTTTGAAATTTAATGATTATTTTAAAACTATACTCCCTTGGAATTTCTAAAATTATTGTTATTATTATTGCTCAATGGAATGGAACTTTTCATACCAAATTATTGTTTGTCTTATAATGCAAGATGAATGAAAGCAGGTATCTCGGAACTTTTGGAGAGAAAAGGTGGAGACTAATCAATGGAGGATGAATAGCAAAGAAGGAAACCAGTAAAGAAAACAACTTAAAATTTAATTAAGAAAAGAAAATCAAGGTGATACAGAGACCTACATGTTTAAACAACTGAAAAACTTAATCAAGAACATAGGTCAGGCTGTGGTGGCGTGTACCTTTAGTCCTAGCACTAAGGAGGCAGAAACAGGCAGATCTCTGTAAATTTGTGGCCAGCCTGATCTACAGAGTGAATTCCAGGACGACCAGGATTGTTATTCGAAGAAACCCAGTCTCATAAAACAAGACAACAGCCACCCCCCACCCAAAAAAAAAAAAAATCCACAGAGAAATTGTCTCAAAAAAGAAAGAAAAAACAGTTCAATCAAGGTTATACAGAGATTTATAAATATATCTCTACTTCTTTTTCCTGTGTCTTCTCTGTTTTGTTTGTTTGAGACAGAGTCTTTCTATGTATCCCTGGCTGGCCTGGAACTATGTCGATCAGATTGACCTGGACCTCAGGAATCTGCTTGCCTCTGTATTTCTGGGATTAAACATGTAAGCTGCCATGAGTGGTTGTTTGCTCATTTAAAAACAAAACAAAACAAAAACACAGAGAAACAATGTTGTAGGAAGAAAGACACTAAAGTTAATTCTAAATAAAGCAAGACATGTAAGCCACCGAGGATAGTTGAAAGGTTCTGGAGTGATGTCCAAGACTAAATACAGGAAGCCAGAGAGGCTGCTGGTTAGAGGTGGTTTTTATGTTGTTAGTTTTTGTTTCTTTATTTCTTTGTTTGTTTTTAATATTATTCCCCATCCTGGGTATTGGGTAGATCTCCAAATAAGTTAGGATGCCACTTTGGAGGGCAGAGAGCTGGAATGTCTGAAAGAGAAGGGCGGTGAGATGCTGTTGTGGGAATTCTTCCCCTGACAAGGTCAACAGTAAGCACCCACATGCAGAAAGTCACTGGAACCAGCACCAATGCTATAGATTTGTTAAGTTATTTTTTTGTTGTTGTTTTTTGTTTTTCAAGACAGGGTATCTCTGTGTAAAAGCTGTGACTGTCCAGGAACTCACTTTGTAGACCAGGCTGGCCTTGAACTCACAGAGATCTTCTTGCCTCTGCCTCCGAAGTACTGGGGAATCAAAGCCATGTGCCTGCCCTGCCCAGCTTGTTAAACTCTAGAATGAGGAAGACTCACACTACATAAGTGAGAGTTTGAACATGACTAGATTTTATGGGAAGCTCTTAGTGATGAGCAGGCATCAGCTCACATCAAAAGCCTGGCTGTAGGAGCCAACACTCTCTTTCCATGGTAGATTTATCTTTCATTTTTTTATGTTGGTTCTATGTTGTTTGCAAAGTCATAGAGAAAATAAAACCATACTTACTGTCTTTAAAGATTATATACAGAAACATTGTGCCCAGAGTGATTTGGGGATGGTTCCTCCAAATTTAACAGAAAGACATAATTTTTGTGATATTTAAATTGACAAAGAGGATAGAAAAAGATAGAAAATGAATGTCTTTAATGAGTCTTTTTTTAAAACAGGATTTCTCTGTGTAGCCCTGGCTATCCTGGTGACTCCACCTACTTTCTCCCAGCATTCAGTTTAGTTTTCCCACCTAGCTCTCTCTATTCTGCCCTATCACAGCCAAAGCAGCTTCTTTATTCATTAACCAATAAAAGCAACACATATACAGAAGGACTTCCAAGATCATCTCCTCTTTTCTGTCTAAATAAAAAGGAAGGTTTTTAACTTTAACATAGTAAAATTACATAACAGTTATCAGGCAAGAATTATAGTTACAATATTTATATATACTTTATTTTTATCATAACTAAGGAAAACTATAACTATCTAGTCTTGAACTCCATCAAAGACCCCAGAAGGACATAATATTACCTAAGTTAACAGGAAGTCCATTGTAAGCAACTTACAAAACTCTAGAATTGACAAAGACATCTCACTGCCTGGGCAGTCACCCAAAGTGCTTCTGGAACATTGGGGCATTCATCTTTAGTCTACAGGCCCATAGTATCCAGCAGATTTTTTCAATGAAGCAGGGAATTTCAAAGACAGTTCTGCCTATATTGGCAGCTTGTCAGTCACTTTCTTCTGTATCCTGCAGAATGTCTGGCAGACTCTTTCATGAAGCAGGAACCCCGAAGGACCGACTCACCTTTATGTAAGTTCAGCAGTCATTTTTCTGTGGGTTCTGCATGTCTAGTTCATACAGTATAACATCAATCAGGGAAGAGCAGTTTCTTGCCCAAATGTCTAACAAACTCCATAAGGAGCCTCTTTGATGCCCATCATTCACATGAAGTAGATTGGTGCTGCCAGAAGCAGATATATCTCATTGTCATAAAAAGTCTTAAGCTCTTAAAACATTTTAAATGTCATATTCTGTAGTCTTTGAAAGATCTGAAGATTATATAACCATCTGAAATATATCTTTGTACATGTAAAAAACTTAACTAACATGACTATACATTTGACTATTATAGATGACTATCTATTAACCTATATTTCTTAATTATACATTACATTTTTCAATGAGCTGCACAAACACAATACCTTAATCAAGAGCAGAAATAAACATATAACAAAATTGACCTTAAATTTTTACCAATAAACCAAGATTTATACCAATGCAAAGTATTCGTCTCTATAGCATATCCCCCTTTAAATATAAGCAAACATTTATAAACAATATTTTGGGTGTAGTTCTCTCCAAACCGATTCCTGCTTTTTCTTGGGCAAATTAGTTTTGGGGGTTCATAGAGACCTCTCGAGGGTTCTTGTTCCATCAAACCACATTAGCCTGGAAGGAATCCACAGATTCTCATCCTCTGTGGAAACAAAGACAGAACCTCTTTTCTAAAGCAACATATCCTTATACCCAAATTTTGAATTCAAGATACCTCTAAAGCATATATGTTGGTTTAGCTTAGGAGCCTGTACAATGTAATGTTTCTCAGTACTGGATCCTTCACAGTCAAAAAAATTAAAAAAAAAAACCACAATAATATACATATCCAGATTTTCTGTATATTCCATCTTTATATGGCTTATTTTTTATTCCTTTATTCTATGACCGTATATACTCTGTCTCTTTAAAGACTTTGTTTTATTTTTTAAAGCCATTTATTTCTTTTTATAACTGTCTATATTCTTTTTCCTCTCTCTCAAGCCTATGTACATTTATCCAACACTTTGGCTCATTCAGAGGTCTTTTTTAAAATGAATCTGTCTTTATTACCTATCTGTAATTATTTTCTGACCAGGAACACTTTTCTTTTTAAATGTGAAGTGGGTATGGCTAGGACCTATATAGATAGCCCTGCCTGCTTGCTCCGCCCAGTTCACTGCCTCTGAGAGCCATGCACACAGCCCCATTTTCAGCCACATAGTGGATCTATGTTGTCATTAAGCAAGTTGTAGCACTCTGTTCACAAACCCCATTTAAATGCTCCATAGCTGGAAGTCCCAAAAGAGTCAGAGCCATTTATGCTACTGAACTAGGGAGCTGCTGTTTTTAAAGAAGCCGCACAATTTTTACTGCACCTCTGTCTCTGTCTCTGTCTCTCTCTCTCCTCTCTCTCTCTGTATATATACTTTAGGATTCCAGCCAGGGAGTGATGCCACCCATAATGGGTCCTTCCACCTCAGCGAATATAATCAAGATAATCCCCTAAAGGCATGACTGGTTCCTCTCCCAAATAAGTCTGTATTCTGTCTAGTTGACAGTTAACACCAATAGAGGATATAGCTAAATTGGTAGTTTGCCTACTATGTGCAAAGCCCTAGGTTGGATCCCAAGTGGCTCTAAAACTGGGGATAGTGGTACAATCCTGTAGTCCCAGCACTCAGGAAGTAGAGGTAGGAGGGTCAGAAATTCAGCTACAGAATTTGAGGCCACCTTCAGGTTACATGTGACAAGAAGAAGGGGAGAGATAGAGAAAGAAGGAGGGAAGGAAGAAAGAAAGGAAGAGAAAGAAAGGTCAGCAAAGTAGCCTGACAACCTGAGTTCAATCCTCTGGACCCACATGGTGGAAGGAGAGAACCGACACCCACAGGCTTTCCTCTGACCTCCACATTCGCACTGTGGCACAAGTGTGCCTCTGCTCTCCACATATACATTCAAAATGAAGAAATATGTAAAAAAATCTTACAAATCATCTAAACACCATAAAATACTACCTGCAGCTACCATGTATATGTAAGCATTCAAATATAGATAATAAGTTAATTACATAAGATTAAATGGCTAGATAAATTTCAAAATTATGTTAAATCATTTTTAAATGCACAATTTAAAAAATTAAGTTGTAGTTGGGGAGTAGTTGAAAATGATATTGATGTCATGTAGAAGTCCGATTCCGACCTTAAGTGCCCAGTGCAAAGTGTTGCTTTGTGTGTGTGTGTGGGGGGGGTAAGTTCTCTCCTTCCACTGTGTTGGGGCTTAGGGACCAAATTTAGGTTATAAAGCTTGATGCCAAGTGCTGCACTTCTCTTAAAGGGTCCTTGGTGCCCCTGCTTGCCGTGAGCCCATCTGGGGAAAAAAAATTGTGGCTACCAAAAAACTGTGCTAGCCTTGGTTTATTTTGTGTCTAGAATTTCTTTTCAAGCTCTCTCAGGTTTTAATGTGGATGTAGTTACCCAAGTTGGTGCCATTCAATTGGCAGAGGCTGCTCGTTCATTTCTCAGCTGCCCAGACCTGAAATAATCACGTCAAAACTGTATTAATTGCAATAGTGTTTGACCAATATGTTAAGCGTACTTCTAGATAGCTCTTATATCTTAACCCATTTCCATTATTTTATATTTTACTATGAGGGTCATGATTTACCGGCAAGGTTCCAGTGTGTTTGTGTCCTCTGGCGGCTACATAGTATCTCACTGACTCCGCCTACTTTCTCCTCTTCTATCAACTCGGAATTCCCACCTTGCTCTATTCTGCACTTCTATAGGCCCAAAGCAGCTTCTTTATTAACCAATGGTATTCACAGCATACAGAGGGGAATCCCACACCTACTTTCTCCCAGCGTTCAGTTTAGTTTTCCCACCTACCTCTATTCTGCCCTATCACAAGCCAAAGTAGCTTCTTTATTCATCAACCAATAAAAACAACAAATATACAGAAGGACTTCCCACATCATGCTGGCTGATTCCAATTTTCAATGTTTTCTGGAAGGAAACACCATAGCAGTGCCTGCATTTAATCATATCTTCGCTGCACAAGCCCAGGGAAGCAGTCCTCATGTAAAAAGAAATTATGCAAGCAGGGCAGTGGTAGTACACATCATCAACCCCAGCACTCAGGAGGCAGAGGCAGGAGGATTTCTGAGTTTGAGGCCAGCCTTGTCTACAGAGCCTGGTCTATACACTGAGTTCCAGGACAGCCCAGGCTACACAGAGAAACCCTGTCTCAAATAAACAAACATATGGCAGCAAGGAACCGCTTGTTCGTCCCGGCTACCCAGAACCAAAATAATCACACAGGAACTATATCAATTAAATCATTGATTGGCTCATTAGCTCTAGCTCCTTATTGGCTAACTCTTACATCTTAATTTAACACATTTCTATTAATCTGTATATCACCTCGAGATCATGGCCTACCAGCAAAGTTTCAGCATGTCTATCTTCAGCAGCTCCATAGCATCCCCTGACTCCACCTTCTTCCCAGCATTCAGTTTAGTTTTCCCCACCTAGCTCTGTTCCCCTATAGCTCTGCTATAGGCCCAAAGCAGTTCCTTTATTCATTAACCAATCAAAGCAACACATAGACAGAAGGACCTTCCACACCACAAACACACACACAGTTTGGAGATGGCCATCTTAGACTGTATAGTGAGACCCTGTCTCCCTGGGGGGAAGACTATTTCTCCCATTCTCGGCATTCCTTAGTTGCTTATAATCTTTTGTCTAGGTTAGAGATCCTATGGGATTTTCCTCTTCCATGTTATCATGTTCATTATTTTGTGTTTGTTTTGTTTTCTGAAATATGATTTTCTTGTGTAGCCCTGGCTGTCCTGGAACTCAGTGTATAGACCAGGCTGGCCTCAAGCACACAGAGATTTGCCTGCCTCGGCCTCCTGCATGCTAAGATTAAAGGTGTGCACAGCCACTGCCCAGCAGCATGTCCATTGGTGTCATCCTTGCCTGTGCCTTGTTTTGTCAGCCAGCTCAGTGAGATTTCATGGGTGTAGCTTCTCTGACATTTCCAGGAGATGCAATCACACAGCACAATTCCTCTGGCTCTTTAGTCTTTCCACGTTTTCCAGCTGAGCCAGGACTGTTACAAAGAGAAACCTTATCTTGAAAACCAACATTAGTAATAATGATGATGATGATGATGAAGTCAGGAGGTGACTCCCGAGCCTTAGTTGAAGAGGCTCTGCTGTGGTCCTGAGTGAATGTGTATTATTGACATGAGCACGGCCATGTCAAGGATCCCAGAGTCTCAGACCCATGTAAATGACAAAGCCTCCCCTTGGTCCAAGTATGAGGAAAGATTGCCCTTTAGCTAAAAGCCGTGTATGCAGAAACTATCAAGTCTTAAAGGACAGGCTCACAACCAAAAATATGAGTTTTTTTCTATTTTTGTTCAAAGGTGTTCTAATTTTGAAAGATTTGCAATGGCTATGTAGATTGCTTTTGGTAGGAGATCCATTTTCACAATACTAATTTTTCTAATCATTGAGCCTAGAAGCCTTTTCATCTTGTGCCTTCCTCACTACTGTGGTGATATTTTGTTTGTGTTTTAATAAATAAATAAATAAATAATAAATCTTCTTTATCTGAAGATCAGAGTGTGGAGCTAGCCACACAAGTTCGCCACAGAGGCCAGGCAGTGGTGGCACACAACTTTAATCCCAGCACTCAGAAGACAGAGGCAGATGGATCTCTGTGAGTTTAAGGCCACCTTGGTGTACACGAGATTAAATCAGTCTAAAAGAGAACAGAGCCAAGTGGTGGTGGCTCATAGATGATGGTGGAAGTCACGAAATAATCCCACACTAGTTCAGAGTTATGAGTAATAAAGGGTTATTTATTTAGGGGAGACTTACAGATCACTGTCCTAGATAACAATCCTCTGCACGAACAGGGAACAAGAACAGTCTAGTAGCAAGAAGCGAGAGCGGAAAACAAGACAGCAAGCACAGACTTTACAACTACATTTACAGTATTAATCCCAGCACTAGGGAGGTGGAGATGGGAGAGATATGGCTGGGCGGAGAGAGGAATATAAGGTGGGAGGACACAGGAGCTCTCGGGATTTAGTCTGTGGTTTTGAAGGGATGGCAATCAGTCTGAGGAGTTGTAGAGACAGGATACCTCATTTGGTCTGAGGATTTCATAAATGTAAGAACTAGTGGCTGGCTGCTCTGCTTCTCTGATCTTTCAGCTTTCACCCCCTAATATCTGACTCTGGGTTTTTATGATTAAGACCAATTAGAATTTGCACAACACACTACCAGATCTTTTCTTTTTTTTTAAAACTTTATTTAACTTTATTTCATGCGCATTGGTATAATGATGTCAGATTCTCTTGAACTGGAGCTACAGACAGTTGCGAGCTGCCATGTGGGTGCTGGGAATTGAACCTGGGTCCTCTGGAGGAGCAGTCAGTGCTCTTAACCACTGAGCCATCTCACCAGCCCCCCAGATCTTTTTTTTAACTGGCATTAGAGCCTACTTCTTTGGATTCTGGCATATACTGAAGACCAGTTGAAGCAACTAACCTCATAGACTGAACAATTACTGGACTCTTGGACTTTGCATTTATAGCTAGTCATTGAGCCATTTTTGAATTAGCTGGACCTCAACCTATAAGTCATTCTATAATGCCTCCATTCTCTCTCTCTCTCTCTCTCTCTCTCTCACACACACACACACACACACACGCTAATAAGCAGCACCTGTTCATGGCTCTGCATTAGCTTCTGCCTCCAGGTTCCTGCCCTGGTTGAGTTCTTGTCCTGACTTCCTTTGATGATGAACTATGTTGTGGAAGTGTAAGCCAAATAAACCTTTTCCTCCTCAAGTTACTTTGGTAATGGTTTTTTGTTGTTGTTGTTACAGCAATAAAAACCTTAATACAAATATTATTATTTTTTTGGATATAGGGAGAAGTGTCATTCTTGTTTGTAGAAGTTCTGGAATGTTCCTTGGGCTTAACATGACCTTTACTGTCTTAAATCTACAACAGCTTCATTATTAACAGGAGATGTTCACAAAAGTGTACCCACTAACATTCCCTTTTATAGGGGATGGAGGGCTCATGAGGTGCTTGAGGCAGCACAGAAGTGTCTAACAAGGCTGGTTCCTTGAGTAAATATAGACAGTTAATAAGTGTTGAGGGGGTTTTGTGAGTGGCTGTTCTCTGAGCCAAGCAATTGACATCTTAGGCATTATGGTGCGCTAGGTTGCCAAGATCATCCCAGCTGGGTTGCTGAGGAGACACACACACACACATACACACACACACACACACACACACACACACACACACACACACAGGGTGGGGGGAGCACAGAGAGAGGTAGTCCTGAAGGCAGAAAGCTAATAGCCTGGGGAAATTCTCAACTAACATAGTGATGGACACTTGTTCCAGCCTCAAAATGGATAATCCAGAGGCATTCTGTGTATATTCTCAGAGGTGCTTGAGAAATAAGCAATTATTTCAATAGCAGACTCTAATGTTGGCTTTGTTTTTCTTTCTTTTCTCTTTTTGACTTGGGGATTCTGTTCTCTGAAAGTACTTCCAAATTAAACTACCTATACTCATATCTTGTCCCAAGATGAAACAAAGCCAAAAATGTGTATTTAATAAACATTTAACACATGCCTATTGTAGGCATCAAGATAAAAGACTAAGAAGATAAAATTTTTGGAGTGAATAGTATAAAGTTACTTCTCTCAAACATCTATAATCAATATACATAACAATTTCTCTAACAATATATTCTATTATATATAACAATGTGTAGGATATATTGTTAATAACAGTATATGGGACATACTGTTATATGTATAATAATATTTTTGTATTATTGGATATATATATAGAGAATATATTGCTAGATATATTATGTTACAGGAAAGAAACAACTGGTGCTTGAAGTTAAAGGATGATGCAGGCTGGGGAAATGCGCCAAGTACTCTTGCCACGGAGTCTGATGGTCTGACCTTGATCCCTGGAGCCCTGGATAAAAGGAGAGAATAAGCTTCCCAAACTGTTCTCTGGCCGGCATGTGTGTGTGCGTGCACACACACGCGCACACACACACACACACGCACGCACGCACGCACGCACGAAATGTAAAATTATTTTTAAGATAAATGTATTGCCTGGGTTAAAGAGTAAAATGTAGATCACATAGCTATAGAGACCATGTGCAGAGTTACAATCTGCCTGGTTGTAGCAGGCATCCTAGGACATGATTCTAGGTGCTAGGTGAATGGACATTTAAATAATTTTGTATTTATGAATGGTACTGAGCACTAGAATAAAAAGGAACACAACAAACTTGATTTCACCGATTATGATTTAGGAAAAGGTTAAAAAAATTAAATTTAAAATTAAATTGAAATGACATTATTGGATGAATAATACCTGGGCAAAGACTGGCAATGATTGTGTAGTTAGGATGACGATTACAGAATTTAGGATAGAATATATTGTTACAGCAGGAAGGCTCTCTTAAACTTCCAGCCTTCCAGAAGTGCAACATTTTGTAACAGACCTATAAGCAAGGGTGATGAGTGATACAAAGAACTTAGAAAGTACAGGAGGAAATGAGGAGCAGTGAGAAAGAAACGCTTTTGCTTTAACAGCTTACAGCTTTATCCAGAGGAGCGGTAACAACCTGTATTCGGGATGACTTCTCTTATCAGACTGTTTTCGTATGAAATATTCAGATCGTTGATCTTCCCCCATATGACTCAGAGGCTGGAAGAAGTCTAATATATAGGCAGCATAAAGCTTTCCACATTGCAGGCATGTTGTTTTGTCTATTGGTTCATTTATTCTCATAAGCCCTCATTTTACAGTCGGGTGAACGGAAATATAAGGAGACCAAGCAACCTGTTCAAGATAATGGTGCTAACTAAAGTAGCAGGGATTAAATCCTGGCGTCGTGGCACTACAGTGCCCATTCTTAACGCACTATACCAGAATAAGTGGGTCGGGTACACAATGTTAAAGCAGGTAATGCTTGAGCGTTGAAGCGTGAACCGACCGTTCTTATTGGTGGCATGAGACCGGGTTTTGAGACCAGTTTCTCCAGCCGTAAGATGAAGATAGTACCGAAACTAGGAGTTTGGTGCAGAGTAAGATAGTGAATGTGAAAGTGAACTTCAAACTACGTAGGTAATTCCACCTACTAGTGTTTAGGAAAGAGAACCTATAAACTGAAATTTACGAGCGCCGACAGCTCGTTTTGCCCGGGTGAGGCTCCGCCCCCAGCCGGCGGAAGGTGGGGCAGGCAGGCCTTTGCGCATGCGGAGGCCGCTGCCCGCGCCCACCTCTGACCCCAGCGAGAGTAGCTGCTGTTTCTGAGAGGACGATTCGTAAGCCGGGGTCCGGCGCGCTTAACCATTCTCCTCCCTTCTGCCCCGTCCTTCAGTGCTCGAACGACGCCCGGAGCTCGGTCGGGTTCTGAGCAGCTTATCTGGCTTTCTACAGAGGATCCGTCTGCTGGCCCCATCGGTGGCTGTCGAAAGTGCCGGCCTCGCGCCGGCGCCGGCAGCAGCCGGGTGGGAAGGCTCAAGATGGCGTGCCTGTTGGAGACCCCAATCCGCATGAGTGTCCTCTCGGTGAGTGACCCGCCCGGCGCCGGCCAACCCAGGCCCTGCCCACAGCTTTACCCCGGTGCCGTGAGCTTCCCGAGCATCACGCCCTGCGGTGGCCTTAGGTGGGGTACACGCGACCAGGGCCGAGCCGGAGGCGTCTCCCACTCGCGAGCTCCCATCGGTGCGGATTCCCAGGACGACGTCCGGCAGGCGGGGAGGTCGGGCTCCAGGCAGCCGGCCCATGGGCGCGGCTTGGGCTTGGCCGAGCATTTCCCCTGCCTCCCTCTCTGCTCAGTTGCTTCTCTGGACCCAGCTCGCTGCGGACGGAGGTTCAGGGCAGGCCTGGGACCGAGCGTCCACTCTATTCTGCCGGGCTGTGGCTAGAAGAGGTGTGAGCCCTTCAGCTGCCACTGCACGGAGCTGCCAGACTAGGCGTCTTCTGTCACGTCCCTACACCCAGGCACCTGCCAGAGCCGCTTGCTTCTTGGCAATGGGGGTTTCCGATCAGCTGCAACTCTTGCTTTAGTGTGTAGTTATTTAGACCCCCTTTTCTCTGTTCTGTTCCTGCGGTCGCGACTATGACACTAGAGAAACTATGTTTTATTGCCCGGTGTTCGTTTTTTCTTTAGGGAGGGCAAAACATTTTAGAAGGAGGAATCAAAAGGGGGGAATAAAAAGAAAAAAGACTGGTTTTTCACATCTTGATATGCCAAGAAGTCATACTATTTCTTTTCTTCTTAAGTTGAAAAGAACAACAACAAACCAAGGAGAAGACATTCACCTTCCACTGTATTGTCCTTAAAAGAACAGGACCAGCAATGGCGTGAACAAGAATGAAAGTTGCTGGGGGCTAACTTTGGAGGGTTTTACAACAGGTTTTAGCTGTTGGTCTCCAATGTTCATTTGTTGTTGTTGGAAATAAAGGAGTATGCAGGCAAAGAGTGAGTGATCGTCTACGAGACTTGTTGAAACTTATTGAGATGGTAGTTGAATTCTAGATGACTTGTTAAGATACCCACAGTCTTGCAACTCCAGCCGGTTCCTTTTTTTCTTCTCTGAACTCTTACACAAACACACTCACGTGTCCAGAGGCACCTAGTACTTCACTCCACTCAGGTTTAGAGCCATGCCGTAGCATGCTATCTAGAAAATACTCAGGTTACAATACAGTGCAGAATGTAATTTTGGGAGTCGGTCAACAGCTCTATCCCTGGACACGATATGCTGACTTGTTTATTTAAACTGCAACTAGAGAAATACTGTTCACCCAGTTGGTGCGCACATTAACCTGTTACTCCACTGACGATGGCCAGGGATGTTTTGTGGGAGAGCAGACCAATGACTTCTCTCACTGTATTTAAAGACAAAAAGGATGTATCGTAATGGTTCAGTTCCCCTTTGATTGTGTCTTTCAATTGCAGTTTTCCATTAGTTCATCTGAAAAACTTTTGGTTGTCACCACCCCCACTAGTGATTGAACCCAACCCTTTGCGCACACTTTGTAAAGTGCTCTTCCAGAATACAGCCCTAGCTCCTCCTGTGACTTCTTTACTTTTTGTACATTACCATCTTATATAGTATATATAATCAAAAGCTTCATTTGTCTCACTTTCCCAGTAAATGATTATGTTCTGTTTATTTCACTCAAAAACTTCTTGAAGAATATTTTCCGATTTGAGTTAGAATTTTCTTTAGCAAAATTTAGTCACATTTGGGAGTCTAAACTCACTCTAGTATTCCAGTTCTTCGGTCATAGGGCCTTAGAAAAGCAGAACTTTGGACAAATGCTTTGAAATGTCTGAACTTACTGATCTTATAGGCTAAAAGAAAAATGTTCCCTTCCAAACAGCTAACTAATGCACCGTTTCCATATTATTAATTAGAAGCTATCGGGATTGAGGAACTGGCTCAATGAATGGGTAAATTCCTTGCTTCACAAGCATGAGGACTTGAGTTAGGATCTCCAGTACTTACATAAAAAGCCACACATTGCAGTCTATGTCTGTGACATCAGTACTGGGGGGGCAGATCCTGGAGGCTTTCTGGCCAGTTGGTCTAGTCTGAACAGGGAACTTTTGGTTTAGTGAAAGACCCTGTCTCAAAAAGTAAAATAGAAGGAGGAAGATATCAGATGTTGACCTCTAACCTACACACACACACACACACACACACACACACACACACCACCACCACCACAACCACACTTGGGTGAATCCCTATATGCCAGTGAAGTACAAAGCCCTGTGTTGTGTACTTTAGCAAATGCAAGGGTCTCCAAAATGCTCTGGAGGAGCTCATAGTTCTGATGACTGGAGTGTGGTAACTAAGCTGACTAATGGGAAATCATTAAATTGTTTTAAATGATTTCCATCTATAGTCCATTATACTTTCTTCCTGAGAGACCTCAACTGCATGCTTAACCTTATCTACTCAGTCCACACATCTACATTATCATCTTGACTTTCCGCCTACATCTAGTCTCAAATCTTTGTGTGGATGTCATCCATAATATCTAATGAGGCATGTTCTTTTTTCTGAGAAGACTTAGCCATGACTTCCCAGTTTGAGACTGTCTTTCACTCATCATTCTGTTAAACTTCGCCGAATCATCTTCATCTCTTTTTTCCCTTGTACTTCTGTTTGTTATTAGTGTTGCTCACATCTTTTTAAATGAGGGCCCTCAGTCAGGACACATTGCTTTGTATATTCACTATCACAGTGTCTTTAATTGTTATATTTATTTATCGTGTGTCTGTATGTGTGTGGGGGTGAGGTACATGTGTGCCACCGAGCATATATGGAAGTCAGAGACAATTTTGGGGGAATGGTTCTCTCATCATGTGGGCTCGGGATCAATTTGAGGTTATCCAGCTTGGTAGTGTTATTCTGCCAGCCTTTGGTTATTTCTTGAGAGAACCAGTAATATTGCTGGTCTTGAATTTGTAGGCTCCATCTATCCTCCTGCCTCAGCCTCCTGCGTAGCTGAATTACAGATGCACCTGCGGCATCCTGCTTTAGTAATTTTTCTGCCTCAGTTCAAGTTCATTTCTGCATGGATTTCATAAAGAATACTTTGGGGACCACTCCTTAGTTTGAATTCTTCAGTGGGCTCTGACTTTGGAAGGGGTAATGTTCATAGATAATTCTGAACTTCAACATTGTTTGTCTTCCATAGGAACCATCCATTCCATATAAGTAGATTTCTTAGGTTGAAGTTGATTATTACTTCTTCCAAATTCCAGTAACATTGCACACTCATTGTATGTAATTGAAGCTTTGTATATATTTTTGTTGTTGTTTGTTCTTTTCTTACTTATTTTGAGAGACAGTCTTATTGTAAAAGTTAGACTGGCCTTGAATTCAGGGTCCTTTTGTTGGCGCTGAAGAGATGGCTCAGCCATTAAGAGCACTTGTTGTCCTTGCAGAGGACGCAGGTTTGATTCCCAGCACCCACATGGCAGCTCAGCTCCAATTCCAAGGGGTCTGACACCCTCTTCTGACCTGTGGACACCAGGCATGCACATGGTGCATAGACACACATGCAAGCAAAACACACACACATAAAAACACCTTAAAACAACAATATCATTGTTTTGCTTCAGCCTCCAAAAGTACTGTTTACTTTTGGAGTAACAAAATTACTGTTTCATGTAATGTGTTTTGATCTTCTGATATTTGCTAAGTACGGCATTAAGTTAGGGAAAGCAGTGGTGAGCTACATGTACCTCTCTGTGTATTTGGAGATTTTAGTCAATTATAACACAGAATCATGGAAAGTTTTCCTAGAGACACTGAGCTGAGAGTTCAAGAATGAGTTAGAACTAACTAGAAAAAGACGACAGAAGAGCATAGCAGTCAATAGATCCCCTTAGTTATTATTCTGCAGTAATTTTTTAAAGAGTAAATTAGTTCAAAGATAAGTGCTTGACTTTTTTTTTCTCTTAATCCTATTGTTAGGACATTTTTTTTTTTTTTGTAAGTACAAGGTACGTAATAAATGCTGTTGAAGGAGGTGGATGGATTCAGCTGTCTTCGTACTGTACCATGGCCATTCCTGTTTAACCTCGGCCCTTCAGCCTGTTTCTTTGTGTAGTCCTGGCTGTCCTGGAGCTCACTCTAGAGATCAAGGTGTCTTTGAACTCAGAGGTCAGCTCAGCCTGCTTCTGTCTCCCTAGTGCTGGGATTAAAGGTGTGGGCCACCACCTTTCAGCCATAAATTGTTTTGTATTTTTTGTATTTATTTTTATTTTTGAAATAAATATAGTCTCACTGAAAATTGCAGAGAGGGCGTGTGTAACTCTAACTCTGGTTACCCATTGGTTATATTTTACATAATTACAGAACCAGGAAATTGGTATAGGTATGTGAATATTTTTGTAACATTTTATTACTGCTGCTGCTAAGATACTATAGTATCCATCACCATGAAGATTTCCTTCATCTAAATCTTTAAAGTCACACTCCCATCCTTAATTTCTGGTGGCAACTACTTATCTCTTTTCCATTAAAATTTTGTAAGCTTTCTGCATGGTTCTGTAAGCAGAAACATATATTTGTGGCCTATTGGGATTGACTTTTGTCACTCAGCATTATGCTTTTTAGAGTTATCCAAATTATTGCATATATCTGTAGTTCGTTTCCTCTTGCCAAATAGTATCCTATGAGTGGATGTCCAAGCATTTATTTATAATCAGTCATCTATTGAAAATTTTTGTTTCTAGATTTTGGCTATTATGACCTATTGTGGACAGTCTCTGACAGGTTCTTTATGTGGATATGATTGAAAGAAATATCTAGAAGTGTAGTTACTAAAAGTATCATTTTACATATGATAAATATGTGTTTAGTTTGTCAGGAATCTGATGAACTTTTCAGATTTCCATTTTATATTTCTGTCAGTAATGTATGAGAGGTTCAATTTCTCAGTCCCTATCAACATTATTGTTAGCTTTCATTTTAGCTTCTCTAATAGCTGTGTACTGGTATACTGTTCTTAATTTGTGTTTACTTCTTTAATGAATAGCAATGTTGAAATCTTTTCATGGAGTATAGGGAAATGTTTGTGTCTTTTTAAAAAATGTTCTCTAATTGGACTGTTTGCTTTTTGGTTATTGAATTTATATGTTTATTAGGTGGATATTTACAAGTACTTTATGTGGTCTTTTCTTCCTTTAGCTATAAGTGAAAAATGAACCTTGGGGCTGGTGCTTGTCTCCCAAAAGAACTTTGTTCTTAACCTCATGCCTTACACAAAAAGTAACTCAAAGAAGATCAGAGGTTTATTGTAAAAAATTAAAGAAACAAAACCAGCCAACAAAAACCAATGCTTTATAATAAAACAGGAGGGCTGGAGAGGGCTCAGTAGTTAAAAACTAGATTCCCAATCAAAAATAGAGTAAAACAGAAAAAAAATCCATGGAATCTTGTATTTGGTGAAGAATTTTAGACCTGTTGAAGCAGTTGATAAGTTCGACTTAACAAAATGAAAATTTGCAAAGACCTTGTTGAGAAAGTGATTGCTGCAGGCGATGGTGGTGCACATCTTTAATCCCAGCACGAAGAGGCAGGGGGATTTCTGAGTTTGAGACCAGCCTGGTCTACATAGCTAGTTCCAAGACAGCCAAAGCTACACAAAGAAAGTGTGTCTCTCAAAAAAAAATAATGATTGCATTTGATTTGGTTACTTTATAATTGTTTGAGGGAGGCATGGTAATAAGATGCCTTTGAACTTGCATATCTGGTATAGACAGCTCAGGAAATTGTTGGTTTTAATCGGTTCCTTTACAGTCTTTCCCAGAGGTCAGTGTGCCCATTTTAGATGAGCAGCTTTCTTTCATTATATAGAGTTTACAAAGTCTAGATTTGACTCTGAAATCTCTGTTTTTATCTGTTCAGTTCTTGACAGTTGTTTTCTGTTTGGTGTTGCCTATTGCTGCCTATTGATCTACTCTCTTGTGTGGGCAGTTTTCAGTAATAAAAAACTCTGTGATGTTAAACCCAGCTAGCCTCTAAGCATAACTTCGCCTTCCTTTGGTTTGAGTAATAAATACAAAAATGAAATCTGTTCATCATGTTTGCAGAGTTAGTGTATAAAACACCTCAGGGTTTGTAGGGTTTGTGCAGGGTTTGCCAGCAGTGGTCCTAAAGGAGATTGTTGATATGAGCGTCTTACTTTTTAGTGGCAATGTGTGGCATATGAGGGCTGCTTATTTCATGTTTCAGGGCATTTTGTGGCCACCTGAATTCAGACACTTGTTGCTCAGTAAATCTTCTAACCTATGAAGACTCAGAAACTTCTTAATACAGTCTTCTGTTGTATCTGGGAAACTAGCCTTTGGATTGTTTCTTGGATTTTGACTTTCTACCCTCCAACCCCCAGTCCCGTGCATGCGCTCCTCACTGAACTTCATCGTCTACATTTTGATTTTCTTTTTCCTTTCTGTTTTTTTCAAGACAGGGTTTCTCTTGTGTAACAGTCTTGGCTGTCCTGGCCTGTTCTAGAGCAGACTGGCTCATGAACTCAATGAGATCTACCTGCCTCTGCCTCCCGAATGCTGGGATTAAAGGCATGTACTTTAACCACTGCCCGGCTACATTTTGATTTTTGATTTAATGGTTGTTTTAAAGTAAATACTATCTACCAGGTTAATTTGTGGGTAAACATTATTATTTGGCAAAACATAAAGTCTGTTCCCTTCTCATTCACTGAGTATCGGTGCTGTGATTCCCTGAAGCATGGTGATGGGTTTTAGCTTCTTAAGGATTAGTATTACCCACCCTTTTCACAGAAGATCATGTGTATGCCTAAAGAATCACATGGTTTCTAGGGGTTCGAGGTTTCTGTGAAGCTTGCACGTTGGTCCTGAGTTAACTCCTTTACTTGTCCCAGTGTCAGACACCAAAATGTGCTATTTAAAAGCCATTTTAATTAGTTTGGAATGGCAAGAGTAAAATTAACAGTGTTTAAAACTCAATTAAGGTTTCATGTTTGGGACATGAATCTGAGGAATTTTAACTTTTTTTTTTTGTCCAGATTTTGTCAGTGAACTCTCCCCCAAAGTGAACTCTGGCCACTGTAAGGGTTTTGTGTAGGAGATGGTATAATGGACTTTGGAATGCAAAGCTAGGTTAACCGGAGAGTCACTCTAGAAGAAAGTAAGATAATTGAGGGTTTCAGCACAGGCAAAAATGGAAAAACACATTAGAAGTGTCTCATGGTATTGACATAATTGTTACAGGCTACAATGTAGATGACAGACGGGTAGATCCAGGGAGAAAATATAATGGAAAAGTTCTTGCCTACTGTTAGATGTGAGGGCTGAGTGTAAATAAGCACCATGGATAGCTCCATGGCAAGGCCTTTTTTCCCTCTGAGAAGGGGAAGCAAATGAGGCCCTTGTAGTCAGGAGGCAGCCTGTGCACACAGTACTTTTGAGGTGCACTGAGAAAGACTATACCTAGGATCTTGAAGTCACTACACTATTGCAGTCTTGAATAATTTTAACTATTGTATGGTACAAGGCAACATCTATTTGTGACTAAGTAGCTCACTTTTTTTTCAATGCCTATCATCTCTGAAGTAAATTGGTACTACCTTAAGCAGATGTGTCTCATTTTTATTAAAAGCCCTATGTTAGCAAAACATTTTATTTGTCATTCTGTAGGCCTTTGAAGTGTTTGAAGACCACCTATCTAAAATATATCTATTTCTGTTTGACCTTGAAAACATATGTAACGCATACAAGTTTGATTGTTATAGGTGACTATTAACCTGCATTTTTTCTTCTTCTTCTTCTTCTTCTTCTTCTTCTTCTTCTTCTTCTTCTTCTTCTTCTTCTTCTTCTTCTTCTTCTTCTTCTTCTTCTTCTTCTTCTTCTTCTTCTTCTTCTTTCAAGACAAGGTTTCTCTGTAGCTTTGGTGGCTGTCCTGGAACTAGCTATTGTAGACCAGGGTGGCCTTGAACTCACAGAGATCCGCCTTCCTCCCGAGTGCTGGGCTTAAAGGCGTGCGCAGCCACCACCCAGCCCCTGCATTTTTTTTTCTTTTTCTTTTTGCTTTTATTGAGCTATATATTTTTCTCTGCTCCCCTTTCTTCTTCCCCCTACCTTCTTCCTCCACTTTTTACCCTCTCCCATGATCCCCACACTCCCAATTTTCTCTGGGTATCTCACTTCTTTTATATCAGGATTGAGAAATAGGCATTTGCTATATCTTAGACGATTTCATCCCATGATCTCCACACTCCCAATTTTCTCAGGGTAGCTCACTTTTTTTTAATGTCAGGATTGAGATATAGGCATTTGCTATATCTTAGACGATTTCATCCCATGATCCCCACACTCCCAATTTTCTCAGGGTAGCTCACTTCTTTTATATCAGGATTGAGATATAGGCATTTGCTATATCTTAGACGATTGCATTGGCTGTCTTATTGGTGGCATGTGAATAACTTAGCTAACCCAGAAAGTATCTCTGTCTTTGTGATACTCACAGTCCTTTTAGCCTCTGGTGCTGTCAGAGACAGTCTTAATTCTTTAATTGCCACGTTATGCTGTTTTGCACCACAGGTCTCTGTAGCTTATTCATTCTGTCTAGGGGCATCTAAACCTGCACTGAAGAGTAAGTGCATAATTATTTTAAAAAGGTGAAGAAGCATTCAAGATTAAATAGACCTATATGACTTTTTGTGACTTGGACTTAAAAGGATAGATAGACATCATAGTGTTTGGTTTCGAAATATGATGCTACTTTTTTTTTTTTTTTGGTTCTTGTGAGCACCAAAGCAATTGTTAATAGTGTATATCAGGGCCATAAAAATATTATTAAATTAGAAACTCACTACAGAAAAAAAAATAAAAGGTGCTCCTCATATGACCTTTATTCTAACTGTGCACTGGCTTTTCTCTTATGAGAAGTTCTGTTGTGTATGAGTAATAGAGAATATTTTACCTGAAAAGAAGCAGACAGTCTTTAGTTCATTCTTGTCAACTTTTATTGGGGAAAAACTGAGAACTGGATATATTAACTTTCCCACTGTGGTATGCTGGGTACGCAATTGGGGCAATGAGCTGGTCCAGGGATGAGGCCCCTACTACCAAGCCTGACAGTGTGGAGTTTAATCCCTGGGAATGATACCTGCAAGTTGTCTTTTGACCTCACACGTGCACCATGGCCATGTGTACCGTGGTGTATGTATGTGCCCCTCCTTAAATAAATTAAAAAACTCAAAATTGTGGTCTTGGATTTATAGTTTAGGAGTTTATGTCCACATTTTATGAACACTTATTGAGATACTTTTCATAAATTCTGTTGATGTATAAAGCCTGGTTTCTGTATTTATTGAGAGATAAGGGTTCCAACATAAAAGATCAGAGTTATGTATTTAGTATATCCGTGATGATGTTCTGAATTAAAGCAAATCATATTTTGGTAGTCTCAATTGCTAGACTATGTGGTACATTATAGATGGGGCCCAGGTCAGCTGTCAAGTGTCATTTTAGAAACTGTCTGTTACTTAAGGTTATAGGAAAGTGGAGTTTTGATTAATCTGGAAGGGAAGGATGTTGTGAAACTTTAGAAATAACAAAGAAGAAACTTGTAAGAAAAAAGTCTAAGGATAAAAATATTTGCAAATGTATTATGTGAAGTGTCTGAAAAGATTATCATGAGTCTGGTTGGGTTCTAATGAACCAGAAAAGCATAAAACAAGACAAATATAAAACAAAACACAATGCCTTGGGCTTAAGTAGTATGGGGCGGGGCAGGATTTTTTTTTTTCCCTCCTTTTGGAAGTGAGTTAGAACTTTGAATTACATAGTAAGGGCAGGATAGCGATCTACACATGAAATGTCTATCTTTGTTAATAATGTCCTTTTTTGGTATTATTTCAGAAGAGGCTAAATTATTCTCTCAAAATTAGGGGAGACTTATTTAGCATTTAGTTTTGTCTGCTGGTCTGATAATTTTTTTTTTTTTTGTCTGAAATTAACTCTTGGGCAGAGAGATACTTATTTTCCCATAACTCTTCAAATGATAGTGAGGAATGAGGTAGTATTAAGGTTTTTAAGTCTTTTATGTTCTTAAAAGAACACAACTCTGTTGTAAGAGCCTGCTTGTTTGATTCCGGCTGCCCAGCAGCTCAGCCCGGAAATAATCACACAGAAACTATGTTATTTAAATCACTGCTTGGCTCATTAGCTCTAGTTTCTTATTGGCTAACTCTTACATCTTAATTTAACCCGTCTCTTTTAATCTGTGCATCACCACGAGGTCATGGCCTACCAGCAAAGTTTCAGTGCCTCTGTCTCCAGCGGCAGCTCCATGGCGTCTCCCTGACTCTGCCTTTCTTTCTTCCTGCATTCAGTTTAAGCCCCTCCCCCCCAGCTCTGTTCTCTCCTCAGGCCAACAAGTTTCTTTATTAACCAATGGTATTGACAGCATACAGAGGGGAATCCTATATCACAACTCAAACCAGGAGAGAAATGTGTAATTTGAAAAGAGGCATAGTTTAGTAAAATGCCATTCTCAGTATTGGTTTTCAGTATTATTGAGTATGGAATTCCTGGTTTCTCCAGGGACAAACATAAGCACAGTAAGTGTCCAGGGCTTTAAAATGAATAACTGAGAATATCTGACTGGTCTGAATAGAATTTCTTTGATATTTCAGAATATTGATGTAGTAACAGAAGTTGTTTTTGTTGTTTTTCTCAGATTTTTTGGAGACACTGGAAACTCAGATTTTCATTTTACACTATCTGGGGGATGGAAATGCATTTCTGGGTTCCCTCTTTGACTGGGTGGGTCATTACAAGCTGTGACAATTAGTTGTTCCCAGCCTTACCAAACTCACTTTGTTGTAGTGATAGATGTTTACATACTGGTATCTTTGTTTGTAAATGAAAGTGTTAGCTGTACTCGTGTATAACTTGAAAGTTGGCATAATAGCCTCGCTCTAGGAAATGAAAAAGAAAATTGATTTAGGATGCCTTGTAAAATTGTAAATCTGCAGGTGTATTTATACCAAAAATAATTAAATGTTTCCAAATGTGCATATTAACTACTTGTGTGACAGGCACACATAAAGGCTTTAAGATTACTTAAATGGAATCCTTAGTGAGTTTTATGTAGCCTCTGTAATGTCTGAATTTTTGGTAAAAAGTCCTAATAAGACACAGTATGACCTTTATAAAGGTGCAGCAGTGATTGTACATTAAGATAAAACAAAATATACTTTAGGTTTTTATGTAGGATGGAATTTGATTCTAAGTTCAGATAATTAAGACTTGTTTGTTTTATCTTGGTAAATGGATAGTGTGGCTGTGGGGAGGTAGAATGTAGGTGGTGAGCCTGCCATCTCATGGCATATACCATCCTTAGTCCTTGTCCATTAGATGTCGGATGTGTTTTTACAGATTTATAAAATACAGCCTAAGGAGTAGTTCTTCTACTTTGGAACTACTAGGCTTTCCAAATGGCTCTAATTCCCATTGCTTCCAGCTTGTAACAGTGTGGTTACAGTAGAGGGGCATGAAAATAGAAGTGTATGTAATCTTGAAGACATAGGTGGGTACTGTTATCTTTTTTCTACTCCATCTACCCGATTGCCTGAACAACCATTTAAATCTTTGTTGTAACTTCAAAAATTGTTTTGTGTTCCCATTTATATGGGAACATTATGTCATTTTAATACTAAATTGAATTTTCTTTTCTAAACATACCTTGTGTGTTATTTTCCCTCCTTCATCTGATAAATTAATATTAGTCTTTTAGATTAATTGCTCTAAATATTGTCTTTCAACCCTCTCCCCCCTTTTAAAATCGTGGGTTTTGTTTTGTTTTTTGTTTTTTTTTTAAGAGAGTTGTTTGGTTTTGGTTTTCAAACAGTCTCAATATTAGTTCTGATTGGCCTGGAACTTACTGTGTAATCCACCTTGGCCTTGAGATCACAGAAATCCTCCTGAGTTCTGGGCTTACAGGTTTGGCCACCACACCCAGCTTCTGTTGACTTTTACATTGACAGTCCCACTTGCTACAAGTTGCGCTTGTATTTCACTCACTTGTACTGGGACTGCATTGTCTCAGGGTAGGAAAGCCTGTTTTATCTCTCTTCCCAGCTTCTAGCACAATGCCTGGGAAATTAGTGATAGGAATGGATTTCAAACTGCAGTAGGTTTAAAATGGAATTCTCTTCAGAGTTCAGATATCATGGGTTTTAGTTTGTATTTCTTGTGTCTTTCTATAATCTTGTCTTCTTCTAATATGATAAACATTGTGAACAATTTGAAGTTTATATCAGATTTTTTTATTAATTGCTATTAAATTTTGCTTAGTTGTCATTGGTTTAAATTTTCATTTTTTATGGGATCAGAATTCCACAGTGAGGAGGAGAGGACTGGAGTGATTAAGAGCACTAGCTGCTCTTCCAAAGAACCTGGGTTCAATTCTCAGCACCTACATGGTGAATCACAGCTGTATGTAACTCCAGTTACAAGAGATCTGACACTCTCAGTGCAGGCAAAACACTAATGCTCATAAAATAAATATAAATACATCTTTAACAATTCTACAGTAGAATCTTTTTAAAAAAATATCTTACATTCCTGAAGACCATACGAATTAGAAGTTCAATAAGAAATGTGTTTTAAACTGTAACTAAAAATGTGTTTATTTTTTTGCTAATTATGTAGATTCTGAGATTCAGCTGCTGTTACTTGAGGACAGGTGTCCTTGTCTGAAAAGCTTGACTTTAATCATGAGTATGAGCAACTCCAGGGCATTAGTAGACTTAGCCAGTTGTTCATTTTCTTTTCATAACACACACACACACACACACACACACACACACACACAAATAGAATTCTTTAGAAATCAATAGTGTACATTCACCGTGTATAGGGGATTTTTGCATATTGTCTCATTTAAGCTATACTCTTAGCTCTGTGTAGCCATTTTATAATAGATACAGTCACAAAATTTAATTTTTTTGTCTGCCAAATTATCTAATCTTTTTATTATTATTCCTTGTTTTTTAAATTGATTTTGTTGAGCTCTATCACAAAATTTAATTTTGCACACACTTACATAGTGGTAAAGCTAGGACTCAAATAAATCTTTGTTTTTTCTATTCCATGGTATAAATAATGTTATATTAACATAATAAGTGTAGAAATAAAAAAACCTAAACAGCAGAAGAATAAACTAAAGAATGGGCAAGTATATTGAGCAGATACTCCTTAAAGAAGAAGCACAAATGACCAGTAAATACATGAAAGAAATGTTCACCATCGGGGAGAGGCAAATCAAAATGACATTAAGGCCCCATTTTAAGCCAATCAGAGTAACTAACATTAAAAAAAATATTGATAAGTGTGAGAGAAAGTAGAATGACTGTCACCAAGAAAATACAAATATTTATGTGTGGGAAACAGGAACCCTTATACACTATAAGTTATTCTACCTACTGTGGAAATGAGTATGGAGGGTCCTCAAAGAATTAAAAATAGAATTACTATATGATCCAACTATATCGCTCCCAAGTGTTTTCCAGGGAGTCAAAGCTGTCTTTCTGTAGAGATATAGGCATACTCGGGTTGTTTTGCAGCGCTCAGACTAGGGACACACTGACAGCATGGGTAAAGAAAGTGTAGAGTACACACACACACACACACACACACACACCTATTTTTTTATTCAGCCATAAAGAATAAAACCTGTTATTTACAGGAAGATGGGTGTAACTGGAGATCATTCTGTCAAGTGAGATAAGCAAATTCATAAAACAGAAAAAAACCATGAAAATATAAAGGGAACCGTTAGAAGTGAGTAAGGGAAAAGAAGCGGGTGTAAGAGAAGATAGAGATGGGTCTAGATCAAGGTATCTATGTAGGAAAGTGTCACAGTGAGACTCATTGCTCGTACAGTTGTGTACCCACCCCAGTGAAAAGTAAAGAGGCTAAAAGTAAAACAACACAGAGCAAAGCAGTAATGAAATAGAATAACTTTGATATCTTTTTTTTTAAAGTTGGCTTGTTATTTTTTTTTAAAGACTTACTTATTTATTATGTATACAACATTTTGCTTCCATGTATACCCACACACCAGAAGAGGGCACCAGATCTCATTCCAGATGGCTGTGAGCCATCATGTGGTTGCTGGGAATTGAACTCATGACCTCTGGAAGAGCAGTCAGTGCTCTTAACCACTGAGCCATCTCTCCAGCCCCTAACTTTGATATCTTACTAGCTATAAACATCTTCATTCTCTGGTAAACTAATAGTTTAGCTTATTTAGCTCTAAACTCAAGTTGGATACTTCATTTTTAAGTTGCCTTTATTTATAGCAACTCTGGGCTTTAGCAAACTGTCATTTCAGACTCCTGAAGAGTTTTATTTATTTATTTTTAATGGATTTTTAAAAGAGAATGACTTGAATTCCTCTTTGTTCGTGGGTGGCTCAAGAGGTGCGCTTAGAGCCTGTTCTGGTTTGCCTGTTAAAATCTCTGACCAGTTTTCTGAGATATTGAGGAAATGCTTCTCCTTTATTGCTGCTAAAGAAGTCTAAAACTTGGGTGATTGCACAGCCCAGGTTGTCTCCAGCACTCTCAATTTGTTTGTGTTCTGTGCTGACTATTAATTTCTTTTTTATCTGTAAGCAAGTCATTCTGATTTAAATGATACCTCAGTGGCCCAATATCTATTTGTGTGTTTGTGTGTGTGTGTTAGGTATGTGCCAAAATTTAGCTGCTTAAAAACAATATTGATTGTCTCTGAGTTCCTTACTTGGGATGTTTTTTTAGGGATTCTCAATCCTAGCATATCTGAAGCCAAAATTTTTATTTGTGATAGCAAGTCTTGGAAGTAGTGTGTACTTTATATAGTGCAGAAAAAAAATTATTAGAAATACTTGGTTCTTATTTCAGTTTCCCAAAATTTACAACTGAAAAGGTAGACTCACATACCTACAGGGAACTCCAAATATTCTGGAAAGTTTCCTAATGGTTTTAAACATTTTTTAAACTTTTAATTAGTTTTAAAATTGATAAAATTCCGTTTCTGTCCATATTTCAAATGATAAAACCAGCCATGGGAGGCTGGTGGCTGCCATGTTGCCGCAGCAGCTCTTTCCCAGCGTCCCTGTGTAGATCCTTGTGCCACTGCTTTCTCCTTTGCTCATTCTGCTCCAGCTGGAGTGGCCTCCTGTTCTTTCACTGTGACAGACACAGTTGTTCAGAGCCTTGTGTTTGTTTCTCTCGCTGTCTGTAACGACCTGCCCTTATTTAGGCCTGTACTCAGATACCACCTTCTTATCAGTACTTAGTACCTGGCCTCCTTATCTTCATTCTTCGCTTTTCATTCCCAGACTGCTCCCTAAAGCAACAAGAACTATGGGGGGAGGGGGAACCCATCTACTGAGAAAAGCAGTGAAATGCAAGAATTGCTCTGTGCAGGCAAGGGCATGAATATGTTAGGAAGTACTCATGTCCTCTGTATTTGCTTTCTGTCATATTGACTTAAGGGATTATCTTTTTGTGTACATGGTTGACTACTTATTATTGGAAGCTTGTTAGAAGGCTCTTCATTCAGTGCCCTTGGTGTCTTCTTTGGCATGTAACAGAACTTTCAGCAGAAGGCAATGTGAAAAGCTCAGTGGTGAGCCACATCTCAGTTACCCTTGGTCATTTATAGGCTGCAGTCTTCTCTAGCCTTTCTGTTCTTGCTCAGTACCAGCAGCTTGACAGGCTACTTGTCGGTGTGTTGACTTTCCAGGTCCTGTGACTGTGGTCTGACATTGACTGTCTTCCCATATATCCACTCTGTTGCACAGCACTCATTTTCTACGACAGTTCTTCCAGTGTGTTACATAAACATCTGTTTTCATATTTCTAGTAGGAAACACAAAACTGTAAACCGTGGGCATGAGTTCTTCATCTTTAGTGTGTTCCTCACTGCTGTGTTTGGTGTGTTGAATGAACCAGGTACAGAACAGGAAAGAGTTGCTCTTACAGGAGGGAATTTTGAATAGCCCAACAATTTTGGAAAATAATTACACAGTTGGCCAGGGAAAAGAGCACACTCAAAACTTTATCATTTAAAAACTTACTAGAAAGCTGTGGTAATCAACACTGGTACTGGCACAAGACTGCAGATTAGTGGAAACGAAGAACAGAAATAAATCAACTTGTGGCCTTCCCTCAGCCCCTGTAAATACGATTTTTATCAGGACACCAAGACACTCAGTGTATAAATAGTGTCTTTCCCCAAGAGGTACTGGGACAACCAAATTTTCACACTTTTTTGAAAGTGTGAGGAACTCATTTGAGTTAAGATATATCACCTATGTACCATAGCTTTTCCTTCAGTTGGTTTTAAACATACTGAGAAGCAACAGAAGATACACAGCTGTGGAGTAAAGGGGTGAACTGTAAAACCAAATGTCAGCCTCTGGGTAGGAGAGTCTCAGAGTTGGAGAAATCCAGAAGAGCTCACTCTTGGAAAGCCAGGAAATGGGTGGGGAATGGGGAGGTGGCTTAGTTGGCAAAGTTTTCACTTCAAAAATGAGGACCTGAGTTCAGGTCCCTGCATCTAAGCAGTGGGCATGGTGGCATACGCTTTAATTCTAGCACTGGGGAAGTGGATCAGGAGGCCCTGAAATTGGTAGCCTTCAGGTTCAGTTAGAGACTCTCTCTAACTTAAATAGCGTGACATAACTTGTATGTTTGTTTTACAGATTTGCATAGTTTACCCTAGCTTAGAATTCTTTTATCTATCTATCTGTCTGTCTGTCTGTCTACCTATCTATTTATCATTTATTTCTGTTTTATGTGTACGGATGTTTTTCCTGTGTGTGTGTGTGTGTGTGTGTGTGTGTGTGTGTGTGTCTGTCTGTCTGTCTGTCTGTCTGTCTATCTATCTATTTATTTCTGTTTTATGTGTACGGATGTTTTTCCTGCGTGTATGTCTGTCTATCTATTTATTTCTGTTTTATGTGTACGGATGTTTTTCCTGCGTGTCTGTCTGTCTGTCTGTCTGTCTATCTATCTATCTATCTATCTATCTATTTCTGTTTTATGTGTACGGATGTTTTTCCTGCGTGTCTGTCTGTCTGTCTGTCTGTCTATCTATCTATCTATCTATCTATCTATTTCTGTTTTATGTGTACGGATGTTTTTCCTGCGTGTATGTCTGTCTGTCTGTCTATTTATTTCTGTTTTATGTGTACAGATATTTCCTGCGTGTATGTCTGTGCATCACATACATGCCTGGTACCCACAGAGATCAGAAGAGGGTGTCTGATCTCTTAGAACTGGAGTTACAGCTGGTTATGAGCCACAGTGTGGGTGCTGGGAAGTGAACCCCAACAAGTGAAAGTGCTCTTAACCGCTGAGCCATCTTCCCAGCCTTATGTTTGTCTTTTGCTATTGATACAGTGTTTTTTGATTTATTCTTGTATTGGCCTGTGGCCTTACTTATCTAACTTTTCATGATCCGACCCACTGATCACCCTAAGATGCTTCCTTTGCAAACAAGTGAAGTGGGACAGACAGCTATTTAGAATCTTAACTTACACTGTTATTTTGAGGAAAACAACCCAACGGTGCTTTCATGCTCATGGAGGGCATAATTCATTTTCTGTTCACTTTTTAAAATATAAATGGAGTATAGAAATATACATTGACTTTGATTATTCTTTTGTCTGCAAAACTAAGAATATGCAGTTCTCCAGAGCTCATTTTGGTGGTATAAAAGTGTAAGTTGGAACTGTATTGTGGCAGTTAGCTCTTTCACTAACTCAGGCCTCTGTGGAAACTGGAGAAGTCTTTCTCCCCGTAAGACCTTATTGCTTTGAATAGCAGTACAGAAACACATTCCAGCAGACAGGAGAAAGTAAGCAGGGGACAAAAGTACTTTTTCCTAGTTCTTCAATGTGTTGTTTTAAATAATGTTACATACTGAAAATTAAATGTAAAAGAACACCCAGCAAAATAAATATTATAAGAAATTGCATACTAAAAAGAGCACATAGCACAGTAGAAACAAGAGGTTAACTACTTCTTTTTGAGAGAGGGTCTTACTGTATAGCCCAGGTTGACTTCCTTCTGCCTCAGCCTCTCTGCAGTTAGGTTTATAGGCATGTGCTACCTGGCTCCTCTCATTCTGTGATTTCTAACATTCCAACTCCACCAAGCGCCATCCAGTTCAGACTAGATAGCACTGTTGGAGTGATGAATTCCCCTGACTTTGAGTTGTTTTCTTTCTGCCGTACTGCCACCACCGTTACACTTTATCTTGGTCAGCTTGGTAGCAGTGACGGTCCCTGCGTCTGTCTGAGGGATTTCCTTGGCTCTCTGACCAGGAGCTGTTCTCCTATAGTGGATACTAGACAAAAGAATGGGCCCTCAGTGTCACTCACAGACACATGCAGCATTCAGCTGCCAGTGGAGCGCATGCTTTCGTGCTGACAGAGCTGGTGGGACTCGGGTTAGTTTATAGTGTAGTCAAGTGTCTTTTCTCCCCTAACCTACAGGTTTTTTTTCAGAGAGATTTAACAGACTAATTACAAAAAATAGTATCCTCCTTTAGTTCTAACTTTTAAATAAACCAAGTTATCCTTGTTGATTTCTAAAACTTCTTTACCAATTTCAGTACCAAGCTTAAGAGTGTTTCATGTCATAGACTTGGTTATTGTTGTTGTTTTCTTTAAATTGGGTGCTCTTAAAAAAGCTGGCGTCTTGAGCTGAATATTGTAGTTTCTAGTTATTTTGATAACAAAGAGAAAAAAAAATTCCCTGCTAACATTAGCATTTCAGGGAGCAAATAAAACGTGTTCTGGAAGGAGCCCCATTCACTTCCTTAAGGTAGACTGTTCAGCGATTTGGTGTTGTGGGTGATTTGCACTATAATTTGTGATTTGCATGGCTTCAGATGTCATTATTTTTCCCCTACTTTCTAGGAAGTAACAGCTAGCAGTCGCCACTATGTTGACAGGCTGTTTGACCCTGATCCCCAGAAAGTTCTCCAAGGTGTCATGTAAGTAGAATGCATTTAAGACTTTATCAAAAAGTCTTGTTTGTCTTCATGTTTTGTTCTGTCAAATAATGTAATTATGAAAATGCAGGCATAACTTCTTTTCTTTCATTTGGCTTTATTTATGTGATGATAGCTTGATGTTCATGACAATATTTTATTATATAGATTTATCTGTTGATAGTTATTAACTAACATGATTGACTTCATTTTTTTTCCCTAGAACCCTTGTCTTCTGTTTTAAAATCTTTCCTTTGGGTAATGCTTTTGCTTTTAATATCTATGAAAGCAAGGTAAAAATTGATAGCTAATAGTTGGAAAGCAGTAGGAAAATAGGTTAGTAGGATTTTGTTGTTTTTTAAACTCATCAACTGTCATCAGAATTTCCAAGTGATAAAAACCTAAATATCAACATTTAGAAAGCAGTCCTTAGGAAATTTAAGCTCTTGATAACAGAGAGCATGAATAACCTTCTTTAATGAGGGGAAACATTTTTAATCAACACATTGTAGGTGATTATTTTTAGGATTAAAGTTGGACAAATGGAATAAGATTTCAAGTAACTGAAAAGTGAATTTTTTGCCCTCTTGAGGTTTATAGGCTTTTACTTTTAACACATTGGTTCTGAGCAAGGAGCCTAAGGCTGCTCGTGGAATTGGGAAGCACAGGACCCACAGGCCTCTGCAAGGCCCAAGGCTCAAAAGAGGGTTAGGATGAAATGCCTTTTCAGACCACAGGCAGATGAGTGTCCTTCCTTTCCTCTCCCTTACTGATGTTTTCAATCAGAGTGTACTTTAAGCTTTATTCTTGCCCAGTCATGGTAAGCTGAAATGTTCTGCTTATTTTGATTATAGTTCTTTTTTTTTTTTTTTAAAAAAAAAAAAAGACATCTGACTGGGTGGTGGTGATGCATGCTGTAGTACTCAGGAGGCAGAGGCAGCCAGATAGATCAGTGTGAGTTCAAGGCCAGCCTAGTCTACCAAATGAGATCCCAGACAGCCAGGGCTACACAGAGAAACCCTGTCTTGAAAAACTAAAACAAAACAAAAATTACATGTATGTGTGTGTGTGTGTGTGTGTGTGTGTGTGTGTGTGTGCGTGTGTGTGCATTTTATGCATGCAAGTACCTGCAGAAGCCAGAAGAGGATCCCTGAAATTGGAGTTATTGGTGGTTGTGAGCCACCCAATGTGGACTCTGGGAACTGACCCCCAGGCCTCTGCAAGAGCAGCAAGTACTTTTAACTGCTGAGCCATCTCCCCAGCCCCTTGACTATAATTCTTATTCAAAGCTAGGAAAGCTGTCTAGAACTCACTTAAAATTCTTGACAGTATTTTTGCCTTTTGTTTTAGAGAAACAAGAAGAGACAATACCCCTCTGCCCATGTTAACTTTGCTTTTGTCCCCTTAACTTAAAGAATCTATGACAATTTAATCAGCTCTTTTAAAGACTAGTTTGAATGTTACCAGAAAAAGTGTTATAAAAACCTCCATTGAGTTTTGGTTATGACTATATAGGAAAATTAGTTAAGAGGGACATTTAAATAACATAGCTCTGTAGGTGAGACAGACACTCCATGGAATAGACAGCTCTGTAGATAGAGAGTACTAAATATTGCTTAGGATTCTTCAGTTTAGTTGAAAATGCTCATTGAGTATTCAGTATATATTAGAAGATGATACTTTCGTCATTATTACTGCTTGTTAAGAGAAAGCTAGATTTACTAGTCAGTGATCTTACCTGATAAACTTGTATTCTGGGTTCTATCTGATGTGAGTAACTAAACTCAGGTACCACTTGTGACTTCAGGAAAATTTTAGTTTACTAAAGACCACTATAGCTTTCGAAAAGTTGACAAGTCAGAGAGTCAGAGAGATGAAAGGACAAGGAGCACTACATTGTAACCAAGCAGCTTAGGTGTAATGTGATAGATAGCCTCAGTGCCTCCTGGAAAGCTGGCGAGTCTCAGACACGATTAGCTCCAGCGCTCAGGTTAGGCAGACAAAGGGTATTTGTTTATATGAGGGAGTGGATTGAGCATGAGCATTGGAGTTGACCAATAGTTAATTATCTGTTTTAAATCATCCAGAAGATCTGAGGAAAAGTTTATAGATAGGGTTAGATCAGTCTTTGTAAGACTTACCCTCAGATATTGAGCTAATGGAAAAGCGAGGAGTTTCGGTGTTTGCCTCAAGACATAAAACTATCATCAGAAATATGTGGAGACATCAGCTTTCAGTGCATCTCTAAGCATACTAGGATTCCCCCGTGATAGCTGAAGGATTGCAGAAGAGGGCTAGTTAACCCTTGATGTGTCTTCATTAGGTGCTGAGTATTGAACTCAAGGCCTTGGGCATGTTAGGCAAGCTCTCTGCCATAGAGCCATACTCCCAGCCAATAAATGTGGTTGGTATTGGAAATATGTATTTGTTGATTTTTTTTAAGGTTACTTTCACCTCCCTTTCCCCCGTTTTACTACCAGATCATGTTTTGCTAACCGTACAACTTTTTCTAGGATTGTAACTTTCAAGATTACAAAATAGTCTTATATATAATAGACCTCTTCTATCTAAAACAGGGACAAAGTGTCTGGGAGAGCTTATTTTGTGAAACAAAAGAGATGAGTGAACTGAAAACCTGAGTGCCCCTAACAGTGGCCTTAACTTCCTGATCTAATTTCCCCTCATTATTTGGGACACTGTTATACTATCTTTTAGACTCACAGTATCAGCACCAACTTAATATACTTAATCCCCAGAAGAATGTAACGCCTTTCCTGCTTATAGAGATAAGATGATTTGTAGTGTTCTATAGTATAGTATAGTATAGTATAGTATAGTATATAGTATATAGTATAGTATATAGTATATAGTATATAGTATATAGTATGTGCTTAGGTCTACTGCAGAAACCTGAGGTAGTTGATTTCAAGAACTGCTAGGGTGTCCTGAGACAACTTGTTTCTTGTGTTGATGACTCAAATACAGAGAGTACTCCTGGACTCGTTCTAAGTTCCCAAAATGCTGAACTTTTTTTTTCTTTGTATTTAACTCATTTAACTAGCAGAAGGACTGTAATCGACATAGAATAGACTTTCCTACATTATCCTGCTTTGTGAGCCCTCTTCCCATAACAGTTTGCTTACTCTCCTGAGGAGAAGGGATACTTCTGCCTGCCCAATGAATGCTAGGGACAAAATGCTTGGTTTCCTTACTTTAGCATAGTCAAGGACATAATGAAGCAGCTGTAAGACTTTCTGCTCTCTGAGCACAGCTGGGCAAAGTGATGAGAACTCCTTAGTGTGTCATCGGTGCTTCTGTATTCCAGCTTTGAGTCCTGAGCTATCCTGGAGGGAAAACCTCCCAGAAGCCCAGTAAAGGGCTCTTGAGCAGTATGGCCTAGAGTCCCCTGGGTCTGGTGAATCTCAAATTCTTCTTCAGTTCCTCAGCACTGGTCACTGGAGGGTCATGCTGAAATGGGTTCAATAGATACAAAACAAGTTTCTTGTATGTACAGATGGAGCTCAGTTATACTCCAGAGAACAGCCATCTGTTGTTTCTGTTGATAAGGAAACAGTCTCAGCACCATTTTAAGGTTAGGTGGTTCAAAGACAGTGAAAGGGGAGATAGGAGACATGTGTACACAGTCACATGGCCCACAAGTTTTTGCCTCAAATGCTTAACTTTTGACTAAAAAAGAATTCTCTTTTATGTATGTGACATATACACTCCTGGGGGGAAAATGTCATTTGCTTTAAATCTGTACAAAAAGTGTTTTCCACTCATTTGTAAAACTTTGACTGGGAGTCTCCCTGGACATCCTTGTATCTGAGGTGCCCTTGGGTGTAGTAACGCTCCTTCCCCACCTGTAGAGCTTTGCTCTTTAGGAAGTAGCCCTCTCGTACTCTGTACCAGACAGTTCTTATCAATTAAGGCAAGTACTTAAAAGCATTTTATTGGTACTTTTGAGATTGTTTTGCCATATTTATATTTTCTATACATATCCTTTGGGGCCATCCAAGAATATGAATTTATAGAAGTACTCTTATTTTGGAATACGATTTTACTTTGAAGTAAAGAATTCTGCTTTGTGTGGCTAGAATAAAAGCAAATATAAAAAATATACAAAAATGAATGTTTTATCTTCCTAGAAGATAATTGGATACCTAAGCAAAAATACTAATAATATGTAGTGTGTTGTTTCTAACCAACATACTGCAAAATGTATGACCACAGCAGTACACAGAAAGGATAAGGATGGAAATGTATTCACAAGTCTTTTCTGATGTTTAATGGGATATCATATGAAGAAAAAAATGTAGGAAGTGAAATACTGCATTGGAAATTTTAAAGACGCCATTAAAAAACAAAATCAAACCCAAAAGGGATACAACTAATAAACTAATTAAGCAGATAAAATGAAATCATAAGAAATGTTAAGGGCCTGGAGGGATAGGAGTGATTTAGAATGCTTGCTACTTTTCCAGAGGACTTGAGTTTGATGCCCAGCATTCTTGTTGGGCAGTTCATAACTACATGTAATGCCAGCTCCAGGAGATCAGGTACCCTCTTTTGGCCTCTGTATGCACCTGTACTCATATGCAGATGCGTGCGTGTGAGTGCACACGCACACACACATACACACGCACACACACACAGAGAGAGAGAGAGAGAGAGAGAGAGAGAGAGAGAGAGAGAGAGAGAGAAGAAATACCACATTGAAACATTAGGATCAAATAACTATTCTCCAAATCCTTGCCCTCCACCACTCATGATCATCTCCTTTATTCTAAGAATCTTCCTGTTTCCTAAGAAAATGCATGCTACACACACACACACACACACGCCCACACGTGCACACACACACACACAGATATGAATGAAGAGAGGGAGATGGAACAGAGTGGTCCTCGCTACAAAGTTAGGTAGGTTCCATTGGCTGGTGGTTTGTCTTCTGCTCCCAGAGCTGTATTAAAGGTGGCTAACATACTCTTGTATTCAAAGGATTGTTGCCCATGTTAGAAGCCAGCTTGTTTTTAGTGGAAGTCTTTACCAGGACTGAGGATTTCTCATCCTCACTGCCTCCTATTGTGCAGTCCTGTAGCCAGTTAATGGCTTGCTCTGTCTCTTCTCTTCAGCACTCTAGGTGGCAAGGGTAAGGGCTTGGGGTTTGTCACTCACTTCTGGACTTGCATAATCCAAGATGTTACATGATAAAGTGAATGAGTTGGTTTGATAATTTCCTATGCTGTCTCAGCATATTTGTTTTTTTCTTCTGAATTCAGAGACATGAAAAATGCTGTAATTGGAAACAATAAACAGAAAGCCAACCTCATTGTTTTAGGAGCTGTTCCAAGGTATGTTTACTCACTTATTTTTCTTACATTCATGCCAAGTTTGTAATGTTCTTCTTCAATTATAAGATCCCCCTTGCTTATCATATTCTTTCTTGTTTTTAAAAATAAATGTTTTAAAACACAAGTGCGTGCGTGCGTGTGTGTGTGTGTGTGTGTGTGTGTGTGTGTGTGTTTAGGGAGCATCAGGGTTCATAGAATAAAGGAACTAGTCGTAAGTGGTAGAGATTGAGGATTTAGGGAGTAGTTCTTTGGCACGCTGACCTCAAACTGGAATGGTATAATTAGGAAGAGAAGAAAGCTTTCCATTCACGAAGAACTTCACAAGGACTCTGAACGTTTTCGTTACGAAAATTAGTAAGAAGTCGTCCTTAGAACTACTGCTCTGAATTCAGGGTCCATTTCTACTTTGCATTTACGATTCAGTAGAACTTAGCATTGGGAGTGTTCATGTTCTGACCCACTAGGAAGGGCAGATAACATGGAGCATGGTGCCGTTTCTGTAGAGACCTCTTGCCTACAACTTTCAGGCTTATAGTTTGGTAAGCTGAAATATTCATCTTGTATAAAATAAGACAGTTTCAAGGCAGACAGGCGGATCTCTGTGAGTTCAAGGCCAGCCTGGTCTACAAGAGCTAGTTCCAGGACAGGCATTAAAGCTTCAGAGAAACTTGAAAAAAGAAAATGGAAAAAAAAGACAGTTTCTTTGATTTTTGTTTCTTGCTGCTTTTTTAAATTGAATTAGCAGATGATATAAATAAATACTTCTCAAAAATATCTAAATAAGTTCAGACAATCATATTTTTATTTTTAATTACTTTTTTGAGATTATAATATAATTACACCATTTCTCCCTTCTCTTTATCTCTCCAAACCTTCCCTCTTGCTCTCTTTTTCTTTTTTATTAATTGTTGGTGTGTGTGAGTGTGTATATACATATATATATATTAGTCTGTATAATGTTACGTGTGTGTATATACATATACACACAAACATATATGTTATAATGTGTTTTTATAACACACTTATATATATATAAACATAAACACACATACACACATATATATTTTCAGGGTTGACCATTTGATACTTGATAACCAATTGGCATGTTCTTTTGAGAAAACTTTGTCTTGTTCTCAGCCTTTCTTACTTGCCTGTACTTCTTTATCTAGGGTTGAAGCCTTGTGAGATTTCCCTGTCCATGCTAACTTGTCTATTGGTGTTATCCATGTTTAGTGTATCATGTGGTGAGACCTTATGGTGTAGATCTGACATTCCTAGGAAACACAAGTCTCATAACAACCTCCCTGTTCCTCTGGCTCTTACAGTCTCTCTGCCTACTCTTGTGCAGTGTTCCCTGAACCCTGGGTGCAGGGGTTGCTGTAAAAGTATCAGTTGGGAGTGTGCTTTACAACTCTGCCTTTTGATTGCTTGTGTCCACCATATTTTTATTATGTGGGATATATTTCCCACACTGCTCTTATCACACTGCTTTGTTATATTAGTTACCTTCGTTTACCAAGTCCCCCTTATTTTTTAGATTGTTGTATTTGCTTCAACAAGAAACCTCAAGCACAGAGCTGAAAACTGAATGTGCAGTGGTGTTAGGGAGTCTTGCAATGGGCACAGAAAACAATGTCAAGTCTCTACTAGACTGCCATATTATCCCTGCCTTACTACAAGGTATGTAGAGAACCAGTTTCTCCATATTGTGTTTACAGTACTTTAAATGCTGGGTGAAAGATGTGTCTCATGCTGGGCGGTTGTGGTGCACTCAGGAGACAGAGGCATGTGTATCTCTGAGTTCAAGGCCAGCCTGGTCTACAGAGTGAGTTTCAGCATTGCCAGGGCTGCACAGAAAAACCCTGTCTCAAAAAACCAAAACAAACAAAAATGTGTCTCACATGTAGTTTCTCTTAATAGGACTACTATCCCCAGACCTGAAGTTCATTGAAGCTTGCCTCCGATGCCTGCGGACAATCTTCACCAGCCCTGTCACTCCAGAGGAGCTATTGTATACAGTGAGTTTGGGGGATTTTTGAGTCATAGTTTGATTTCTTTGTTAATTTATTTTTAATTTGCCTAGTGTCTCCTAATTCATCATAACTGTTAGATATGGAAGTATCAGCTAGTATTTGACTTTCTGCTTATTTGGAATGTTAAATGTTCTTGACTTTGTAAATAAGCAAATGACAGTTTATACACTTTGAGAACTCCTGCTTTTAAATTGTTTTTATTGAGCTGTATATTTTTCTTCATTCCCCTTCCTTCCTCTCCTCTCCTCTCCTCTCCTCTCCTCTCCTCTCCTCTCCTCTCTACCCTCTCCAATGATCCCCATGCTTCCAATTTACTCAAGAGATCTTGTCCTTTTCTATTTCTCATGTAGATTAGATCTATGTATGACTCTCTAGAGTTCTCTTTGTTGTCTAGGTTCTTTGGGGTTGTGAATTGTTGGTTGTTTTTTGTTTTCATTTATTTGTTTTTTGTTTTGCTTTATGTCTAAAAGCCACTTTGAATAAGTATTCTATTTGTCTTTCTGAGTCTAAGTTACCTCACCCAATATGATGTTTTCTAGATTCATCCATTTGGCTACAAATTTCAAGATGTCATTTATTTTTTATTACATTGTGGAAATGTACCACATTTTCTTTATCCATTCTTAGGTCGAGGTGCATTAAGGTTGTTTCCAGGTCTTAGCTATTACAAATAATGCTGCTATGAACATAGTTGGGCACATGTCCTTGTGGTATGATTGAGCATCCTTTGGGTATATATCCAAAAGGAGTATTGCTGAATCTTGAGGAAGGCTATTTCCTAATTTTCTGAGAAATAGCCATGCTGATTTCCAAAGCGGCTGTACCAGTTTGCACTCCCACTAGCAATGAAGGAGTGTTCCTTTTACCCTACATCCTCTCCAGCATAAGTTGTCATCAGTGTTTTTGATCTTGGCCATTCTGACAGGTATAAGATGGAATCTCACAGTTGTTTTGATTTGCTTTTCTCTGATAGTTAAGGATGTTGAGCATTTTCTTAAGTGTCTTTCAGCCATTTTAGATTCATTTGTTGAGAGTTCTCTGTTTAGGTCTGTATCCCTTTTTTTTTATTGGATTATTTGTTCTTTTGATTATCAATTTCTTGAGTTCTTTATATATTTTGGAGATCAGCCTTCTGTCTGATGTGTGCTTGGTAAAGACTTTTTCCCATTCTGTAGGTTGCAGTTTTGTCTTATTGACCGTGTCCTTTGCTTTACAGAAGCTTCTCAATTTCAGGAGGTCCCATTTGTTAATTGCATGATATTTTTAATCATGTCTGTGTTGATTATGTGTAAATTAAGGGAGAATGTTTTTCTAAATTATGAAATATTTTGATTTTATGCCTTGGAGATTTTCTGTCATAGAGACAATAGAGAATTCAGAAGTGTTAAATGTCAGGCAGCAGTGTGGTATGGTGTGGGCAGCAGCAGAGCTGTTCAGTGTGCTTAGCTGGCTGGATCATATAGAGGTCAGCTGTCAGAGCTGCTGAGGCATTAAATAGATAGTCCAGTGAGGAAGGATGAGGGTTCTACTTTGGAATCCTATTTATTGAACAGGTAATAGAGTCAGTTATGTAACTTTCTTTATCATCTGTGAACTACAGGTACAGAAATTCAGTTGGCAGAGAGGAACACGTATGAGGAAATGGATTGGGGGTTGTTGGACGACATTGGTGAATCAGAGAGCAGTAGAAGAAAGGAAAGAGGGAGAAGCAGGTTAGAAGTGAGCAGAGTCTTGGAATCTGCCTCCTGCTCAGCCCCTCTTCCGTCTGCTCATTCTCAGACTCTGGGCTCTTCTGGCTATTTTGAGGTTTTAAGTTTTTTATTTTGTTCTTAACTACTCACAACACAGTGGATCATACTAATAGTGCTAGTCAAGGGCAGTGATTCTACTTTTAGGGAATTAACAGCCTTCTGTTTCCCTACTTAGCCCATCTATATCTTGGCGTTCTCTTTTCCTCACCTTCTGGTTTTGTCTGTAGAGCAGCATAATTTCTTTGAGAAATTAGTTAGGTTACAGACTCTTACGTCCCTCCTGCAGGCTTACAGAATCAGAATCAGTTATGGAGAATATCCTTTGGAAATTTGTGTGCACATTTATCTATGAATATGGCTCAGGAATGTGGCCCACTTTTCCTAGGAAACTTGAGCCAATTTTCCTTTTTTTATCTGGTTCAGTGTAAAAATACCCTTTCATTTTGTGATTCCTTTTGCATTACAAATAAAAGGAGTCTTGGAAAGCAGGATTCTCTTTTCCTTTGCCATCATGTGTCAACAATAAGTAAGCTAGCAGGCTTTTAAACTATTTTTCTATGTATCTGTTTTTGCCTGTGGAGTTCATGTGTGTGTACTTGCATGTATATGGGCATGAATGTGTGTGTGTGTGTGTGTGTGTGTGTGTGTTTGTATTTGTATTGGTGTCTTTGCACATGTGAGGCCAGAAATTGAACCCAGAGCCCATAGATTGAGCTAGCCTAGCTAGTTGGCCTGTTTTGGAGATTACATTGTCTGTCCTTAAACTGGGATTACTGGTGGGCTGCCATGCCTACATGGGTACTGGGAATCTGAACTCTGATCCTCCTGCTTGCATGGCAACTTGTACTGCAGGCACTTTACCCACGGAGCCATCTCTTCTGCCCAGTAGTGGGCTTTATGTGAGAAGTTTCTAATCATTTGAAGTGTCCTGTCTTGGGTACATTGAAAATAGCTAACTCGTCATAACTGTTAGAGGTGCTTACCATAACATCCCAAGATCCAAAATGACATATTTATTTTGTACAACACTTCTTCTGCATAAGCCATTTAATATTATCTGTGTTAATAAGTCACCTCATCACGTTTTGGTTTCAGAACTGATTTCTTCCTACTCTTTGCAATGATGCTGTTTTATAGCAAGAACATTGGTTACTTCCAGAAGAGAAATTAAGTTCCTTCTCTTGTATTTTATTTTCAAGGATGAATATGAAAATATCTTTCCTTATCCCCTGCTTGGATAGTTCTGATGGCCATGACACTTTCGTTTTACTGATCCTTAAAGATACTTTATTTAATACCATTAAGATAAGAGGCTTTGTTACGTACTTTCTTGTAAAAAGACTTTGTCACATATGCTTACTACCTAAGTTCCTTGTTGCTGTCTGCTCTTCCCTTCCATCCAGGATGCCACGGTGATTCCACATCTCATGGCGCTGCTGAGCAGGTCCCGCTACACCCAGGAGTATATCTGCCAGATCTTCTCACACTGTTGCAAAGTAAGAACTAGAGTAGATGTTCTCACTGTAAACTTGTTTGTCTTCTTGTACCAAAGAGCTGATTGTTGAAGCCTGACACACACTTGGTTTGCATTCTGACTGTGATTGTTATACTTAGGGGTGAGTGTGCTCTTTGACATCTTAGCATTATATAGGTTTTATTGACTTCAGTATACTTTGTATTTGTTTCCTTATTGAGCGCTTTAACCTTTTCACTTAAAGGAAGTGCTTGAAAGCTTCTATTTAGCGTAAAACCAAGTTACCAAGAAGGCAGCATGTTGTTACAGGGTGGAAAGGTCTCACTGCCGCGTGGAAAGAGTGCAGAGTGAGCAGCACCATGCACTATCCTCCAGAGTCCTCCATGTACTCAGTGTCTGAAAAGTCCAATTTCTGTGCTTTTAAAAAAAGGCTCCAACCTACACTGAAAAGTGCTATTTATTTTGCTTCATATATTGAATAGTCTCTTAGGTAACCATGGGTGATTATTTATCTGAAGTCTTTGACAATTTCTAAATACTTTCTAACTTGTAACCAGTTTGTTGCTTATGTTCTGGTGATCAGCCAGTGGCTGAGGACAGCATTGCCCATCTTCCTATCATGTGTAACACAGATGCCAGGTGAGGAGCTGCTGGCCTCAGGAAGGAGGGAGTAAATAGGAGCACCTCCCAGCGGGAGGGTCGCTGTCTGTGCTGTTTAGCATTATCTTACCAAATCAAATTAGTTCACCTGCTTCAGGAATGGCATCTACATTCTAATCTAATTATTTTAAACTCCATCTAATCCCTAACTGATTATCAGAGCCTAAAATATAAGATTGGGGGGGGGGTCAAAAATACTATAGATTTCTCATCATCTTTGTTTTGACAGTATGTAGGCCAACTCATAGATGAAACTTTGTTAAAATTTATTTGCTAACAGTGGGTTCAAACACACAAGATGTAAGTATTAATAACAACAGAATGATGTTTCAGACCCATTCCTGTAAGAAGTTTTTGGGGTTTGCACCAGAAGTTTCTCAACACCTGAAATTGCTCAGTGCTGTCTCAGCTGCTATTCCAGAGGAAGGAGCCGTTATATCACTGCTCCTTTACAGGGGGGATTTGTTCCAACCCCAACTAAGAAACAATTTTATCAGAGAAAGAAACACCTTTGCTAGTCTTTTTTTTTTTTTGCCTGATAGTTTAATATTCTTATTAAATGATCACATTTAAGTATTCTGAGATCTAACTGAACCTCAAGGAACAGTATGAGCTCATGACAACAGTAATGACTCAAAATGTAAGATCATCTTCACAAATACACAGTATCCTTATGCATCTTTGAAAATGTTGTCCATATGGTCTTTATATTGCCCTTAATCTCAAAAATGTTTTGCTTCCATGTTCCTTTTTTGCATGTAGGCCCAAATAAATAAAATCTGTAATAGAATTTTAAGACTCATTCATGGGGCCCACTTAGCTAAAATTAAGTGGAATAGGACTTAACCAATAGATTAGTATCAGTATTAAGTCAGTTCATAGACTTTGAGGAACAGACCTAAAGCACTGTGTTATAAACTAGTCATAATTATATGCTGAAATGTTGCTGAGTTATCAAGGTACATAAGGAACCAGTGATAATAGTTGTTAGATTCTAATTTCTAAATTGTTGCTGCTTTGTAAGCAGTATCTCAGATTTCTGAGATTTCTTTGGTCTTTAAGTCTGAAAGGACTTATGTAATCACCGCCTGGTGGGTGTTGCCTCTCTGCCTACCCACTAGATTCTTGCAGAGATGAATGAGACACTTGACAAAAATCCAAGGTGAACACTCTTCTCCAGTTGGCTTTCCTTGTAATTCTTTCCACACCCTGTGCAGAGGCTTAGAAAGAAGGAAGACCTTGTTTGGTAACAACTATTTGTTGCCATCTCTTGAGATTAAAAAAAAAGTAAGGCATCTCAACAAATAGGAAGCAATTCTGTACGGAGGATTGCAGTGTGCTGGATCTGTTCCCTGGCATTTGTCAATGCAGCTTTTGTTAGTACAACTGTTGAGAGATGGTTTGGACCTTAGAGAGAAATCAAGAGACTGAAAATCTAATAATCATAGAACATTTGTGTAATAGAAGTGGCATAGGACAAAAGAGAAAATACGTATGTACTGATATGTCTAAGATGCATTGTGAAGAGAATTTAAAGGGCTAGAGCAGTGTGTTCAGCATTCTACCGTTTGAGTTAAAATGGGATAAAGCATACACATGCATTGGTTTATATACAGTTTGTTCTTTTCTGTTCTGGGTTTTTTGTTTGTTTGTTTGTTTTGAGTTAGGGTCTCACTGTATAGCTTTGACTGAGAACACTATGAAGACCAGGCTGGCCTCAAACTCAAAGCTTTTGCCTCTGCCTCCGTGTTCTGGGACTAAAGGTGCACAGTACCAAACCTGAAGACTGTTCTGTCTTAGGACAGTCTTGTTTTATAGCCTAGGCTGGTTTTTAGTAGTGATCCTTCTGCTTAACTTCTAGAATAGTGGAATATAGTTAAAGGCCACACGCCCAGCTTCTTTCATATTTAAGAAATATCTTAAAGAATAGAAGATAATACATTATAATTTGGTCTTCTCACATCACAGAAAGGCTTGCTGTAGAGAAGAAGCAGAGAGGTACAAGCGTTTGAGGCAGTCCTCTTCCTATGTAGCCATTCAGATAATCTCCGCCAGAGTTTAGACAACGTTTTCTTATTGTTTAGTGTTACAGTTCTTTGTATAATCTAGACACTAATCCTCTGTCAGTTGACTAAGGTGTCAAAGATTTTCTCCCAATCTATGACTGTTTTTTCGCATAGTTCAGTTTCCTTTGCTGTACAGAAGCTTCTCAGTTTCATGATATTTAAAACAAGAGAGATTTATAGGAGACCTGTTTTTTACTTGGCTCCCCCATAATAATCTTCACCATCATGTTTATAATAAACAAGTTATTTCAAACCAGACACTTGAATGAAAACATTTAGAGCGGTGCCTGTCACACAGTGAGCCCTCAGTAAGTAGTACCCATAATTTTATCTACAGGTATGTAAGTGAGCGGGGAGAAAGGAAAATGTACTTAAAACCTATGCCTTGAGGATGTTCTCAAGCAGTTATAGTGGATGTTTTGCACCTTTACGAGTGGATAGCTGATAATAAGTACACTGTGCCGTTGTACTCTGTGAATTTATCTTTGTCACCTAAGTTTCTACATAAGCATACATCCAATATTATAGCTCATCCTCCTAAATTGTGATTTTCAACCTGTGGATTGTGACTCCAGCCCCTTTTGGGAGTGATTGCAGATCACATATTTACAGTATAATTTGTAACCATAGCACTGTTATAAAATATCAATAAATAAATTGGTTGGGGGGGTTACCACAACATGAGAAACCGTATTAAAAGGTTACAGCATTAGGAATGTTGAACTACTGAGCTAGATTCTTTTTCCCTTCTTTATTCTTCGGAAGTAAAGAGGGAGATGTAGACATGTTATGGTGGAGTTGTGGCAGCACTTTATGTACTAAGGTCTGTCTGCCTTGCTTTGGGGTTTGAATTTGTTCAAGCATGGGGCAACTATGAAATCTATGCTGTAGAAAGTGTAGTTTCCTTAGATAAGTGTGGTTTAATCAGAAGCATGATTTTTGTTAATGTGTTACTTTATTCTCTTTTCTTGCAGGGACCAGATCATCAAACAATTTTGTTTAACCATGGGGCAGTACAGAACATTGCTCACCTACTAACCTCACCCTCTTACAAAGTAAGATGAAAAAAGTTATGTCAGATTTTATCTTCATTTTCATTAAAAGAAAGACACCTACAAATTTTATTACTTCTAACTGTGATCAGTAGATTTCCATCCATCCATACAGGATGTTATCTTCCATCAGTTGTACAGGGTGCTGTATTCCATCAGTAGAGTAGTACAGGGCCCTTGTTACTCTAGTATGGTCTTCTACTGGAAAAACATTGTCCTTCCTTCATTTTTTTTTTTTTTAGAACATTTTATGCCATGAGTTGTGAATTTTCATTTGTGAAATAGTATTTCAGGTCTGTCTGATCAGTTTATAGTGCTAAACCCGCTGCTCAAGGTGATGCCTTCAGGTGTGCAGGAGCAGTAGCTAACTGAATGGGGGAGACTCTGGGTTTTATATTTGGAATCTTTCTCTAACTACAAAGACTCAAACCTGCAGTATACACCTACATACATATCAACATTTAGAATGTGTAGCACAATTAATAAAAACCAGAGACAGATATTGGGGTTAAGCCTGAAGATCAGAAAAGCAAAGCAGCCAAGCCACTAGAAAGCTCTTACCTCTTTGAAATCTTCAGACTGAAAGAGGAGTGAGTTCCTCTCTCACCCCCCCCCCCCCCATATTCCTCTCTAGTGCTGGGATTAAAGGCATGTACTACCACCGCCCAGCCTCTATGGCTAACTAGTATGGCCGCTGGGATTAAAGGTGTGTGCCACCACAGCCTGGCCTGTTTGGCTGACTAGTGTGGCTGCTTTGTGTTCTGTTCTTTAGGCAAGCTTTATTTGTTAAAATACAAATGAAAATATCACTATATGAATGTATTCTGTTTTGTGTTTTGAGTTAAGATGTCAAAAGTTTTCAGGCTTAATAATTTTCTTTACTGTTTTTATATAGAGATGGCAGCATTATAATTCATTATTAAACATTAAGTCAAAACTTTAACCATTCACAGTTGTTTATCTATCAGGCTGTAGAAATAGTGGGACATTGTCCTATGTCTTCTTAAAACTAAATAAGCCAGAACATAGAAGCACTAATTTTTGCCCTCTGTCTGCTTATGGTGACCCTGTCTGCCCTTTTGTCCTTCATTTCCTTTCTGGTAAGGCTCTACCTCAGACATCCATCATATGGTTATTGGTCATGGTGAAAGCTTACAGTATAGGAATAATATGACACCAGGTCAAAACTAGCCAAAACAGGGCATGGAGCTATGTACTGAAGCCGTTTCCTCTGCCTGTGTCATATAGAGACTGTCAGAACTTGGACATCAAGAAACACTTAATACCTCCCTCCAACTGTCTATGGGACTCACCACCCTGGCTCCCTCCCACCCTCGTGCCCTCTGTGATGATGATGATGATGATGACATCATCATCACTACTTCTCTGAATCCAGTCAGTTCCGACCATGTATAGGGCCATGCACTGAGGCATAGGCAACCACCCATTGCCCACATCCATACAGAAAAGTGAGTTTTCCTCAGTTACCAAGAAAATGTAGCAAGAAGTAGATATGATCAAATACATTATATGCATGTATGAAAATTTCAAAGAATAAAGTACTATTCAAATAAAATACTATTTTAAATAAATTAATTATAAATAAAATAGTGTTTTTATTATGTATACAGTGTTCTGTCTACACACCAGAAGAGGGCACCAGATCTCATTATAGATGATAGTGAGTGAGCTACCAATTATTTGTTGTTGGGAGCTGAACTCAGGATGAGCAGCCAGTGCTGTGTGTGTGTGTGTGTGTGTGTGTGTATTTTAAAGAAAACAAACTATCCTTTTTTACTATACATACCAATCCAAGTTCCTGCTCCCTTCCCTCCCCCCACTCCCTCCACATACCCTCCCACCCTACCCCAATCCAATTCTCAGAGAGGGCAAGGCATACTGTCCAAGGCCCTCCCCACTATATCCAGGCTGAACAAGGCATCCATCCAAAGAGAATAGTTTACCAAAAAGCCAGTACATGTAGTAGGGATAAATGCTGGTGCCACTACAAGTGGCCCCTCAGTCTACTCCAGCCATGCAACTGTCAGCCACACTCAAAGGGACTAATTTGGCCTTATGCTTGGTCCTTCCCAGTCTGGCTGCAACCAGTGCTCTTAACCACTGAGCCATCTCTCCAGCCCAGCAGTACACACCTTTAGTCCCAAAACCTGGAAGGCAGAAACAGGTGAATCTGTTGATTAAAGGCCATTCCTGGTCTACAGAGCAAGTTCCAGGATAACCAGGACTACAGAGAGAGAACCCCTGTCTCAGACAAACAGAAGAACCCAAGAAACAAACAAAGCAGCTATAGAGGTGCTGGTGGTTTTCTTGTTAATGCCCAGCCACATGCCCCTTGTGGTATTCCACATGGACTTTTCTAAAGAACAGAAGAAAGACCAACGGTTTTTTTAGGGAGTTGCTCATTTCTGCCATCCTCTACCTTCATTAGTTCCCCAGTTTTCAGTTTCCTTTCTTTTCTGCACTAGGTTTTTTGACCATAGCAAATTTTAAATCTTAGGAGTTTGTGAGGAAGCAAGTGTCTGAATAATATGCTGTCGTTAGCATCCTGTAGGCTCCACTTGAGGGCACATGCCAGTGCTGCAGAGCATTCCCAGGGGAGGGCAGGGTTGCCCCATTCCTGCCCTGCTAGAGCCTGTCGACCTCCCAAGGGTCAGGCTCAGAGTGAGGATGTGTATGGTCATCTGGTGAATACTCCACTGAGGAGCTGCCGGTGTCAACATAGACTCTAGCTTCTCCTTCTCGAACTTTTACTCTATCATTGCTTTGTGTTTTAAGCCCCAATTCCACCTCACACATTTATAAGAATACTAACAAAACAAAACAAAAAAAGGCCAGAACCCTTTGCTTCAGTCCTCAGTACAGAAACAGACATGTCCCACCTGAAAGGCACTTGGCAATTATTATTAAGCTTCCTCTTTCTGCCTTATAAAACTTCCATTTTCTATAATGCTTTTTAGAGTTGATTAGGTATTTTTCTGTCAACTTGACCTGCTACTTTCTCACTTTTTCCTTTTCTATTATTTCAAAACTGACTTGACTTGTGCTGTAGTCTTTGGATGTGCAGGTATTGCTATTATTTCTGTGGTGCCATCTTTTAATTTGTTTTTTCCCCCACAGTCCTAATGAACTTAAGCCTTTGAGTGCTCTTAGTTATACTTTGGCCTACTCATTATTTAAGTAGAATTAAATAATTATTCAGAAGAGAAGTTTAGATTCTTAAAAATTAAAATCGTATTTCAAAACTTAAATATATTTTTTTGTTTCTTCATTTGTCTTTACAGGTTCGAATGCAAGCACTGAAATGCTTCTCAGTTTTAGCTTTTGAAAACCCCCAGGTATCGATGACCCTGGTAAATGGTAGGCTGGAACTTTTGGTAACACCTATGTGATTTGACTTCTGAACTTCACAGATTTAGTGGACTTTCTTACTCTTTGTCTTCTGTTTTGTTTCCAGTTTTGGTTGATGGGGAATTGTTACCACAGATATTCGTGAAGATGTTACAGAGGGATAAGCCTATTGAGATGCAACTCACGTCAGCAAAATGGTAAAAGTCAGAACAGCACGGGATGAAAATCTGCTAACACTGGAATATCAGTGTACTAGCATAATCTGCTCACTTCACATCACCATCTTGTTGGGATTTTGAAACTTGAAATTCACTGGGCTGTCTTATATGTTTCTAAACTGGACATTTTTTTTTAAATACCTGGTATGAGTAACAAGGCTGAACTCTTAAATTGCTTACAGAAAATTATTAAGTCCTCATATGTTCTCCTTGTCTTTGGTGTGAAATAACAGAATTAGATCAGGTAGATACTCAGCTAGGAAGACAGATAAAGAGACATCAGTGTTGGTGAATACTATGTTGAACATGTGTGTGCAGAGTTCTGTGCTAAGTGTTTAATTCTGATAGAAAACTTAGACTTTTGTACTCTTTCTTTGTTTGGTTTTGGTCTTAAATTCAAACAAAGTATTTGTCTTTTGTTAATAATTTAACAATATGTTAAAATAATTTTGTTAAATAAATTAACAATATGGTAATAGATTTTTAAAAATGAAAAATATAATAAACCTGACAGTATGACATTACCACAAAAATTTCAGCCCTTTAGAATTTAAGTAAAATAATTCTGCTGTTTTGATGTGTTTTCGTCCCTGCCCCAGCTTCCTGAGGGACTTAAATTCAGAAGAGTTCACTATTTTTTTTTTAATTTTTAAAATCACATCTATTTATTTATTGTGTGTGTACATGTATATATGTACCACTGAGCACATGTGGAGGTCAGAGGACAACTTGTGAGAGCTGACTCTCCTCATGTGACACTGTGGGTCCCCAGTTGGTTCTTCTTATATGGTCATGTGGGTTCCCAGGATGGAACTCGGTGTATCAGGCTTGCCAGCAAGTGCCGTTACCTGCTGAACCATATCATTGGTCCATTTTGTTGGATTTGTTTTTGAATTTTTCTTTTAATATATTTGTTTTCATTCAAGGCTAGATACAATTATTGAGCAAATTGTTTCTCTGTAGACTTGAATCACTCACCAACCCACAGAGCTGCTATTGGGACCTCCAAATTCTCGTTTCTGATGGAGAGCTGCCCTTTCTTCTGATATTTCCACTGCTGATGGACTTGGACAGTTCCTGCATAAGACCCTTAACCTTTTATCAGTGTATTTTTTTAAATATTTATTCATTTATTATGCATTCAATATCTGCCTACATGTGTGCCTGCAGGCCAGAGAGGGCACCAGATCTCATTACAGATGGTTGTGAGCCACCATATGGTTGCTGGGAATTGAACTCAAGATCTTTGGAAGAGCAGGCAATGCTCTTAACCACTGAGCCATCTCTTCAGCCCCCTTTATCAGTGTATTTTAACATCTCTTTTTTGTTAGAGAAATTTTTAAGCATTAAAAGTATAGAAGAAAAAAAGAAAAGAGAGAGAAGTATAGAGATAAAAGAATCCACTTTATGTACAACACCTCGCTTCAGATATACCTCTACTCAGCCTACTCATGGGGGCATTTAAGTCTTGTTTGTTTTTGTTTTAGAGCTAGCCTACTGTTTATATAATTATGTTAGTTTATTTTAAAGCTAACTGAATTTCATATAAGGAATGTCAGAATCTTGTCACTTAAGTAATAGTGTATGGGTTTGTTTTTGTTTGTTTTATAAACTCTTAAAGGCAAATAGTATTTCTTTAACGTTTTAAACCTCAAAAATAATTTGTGTCATTTTATTCCAGTTTAACTTATATGTGCAGAGCTGGAGCAATTCGGACAGATGACAGCTGTATTGTATTAAAAGTAAGCCAATTACTTCTCTAAGAATGTTGAGTGTGAATGTTGCTATTCTTGTTTCTTTTTGCCCACTTGGCATTATGGTATGAGTGCACTGCATAAAATGACATCAGACATGATGCTTTTCTGTGGTATGCCTTTTAGTCTAAGATTGGGTTTAGATGTACATGAATACCACAATGAAATAATTCTTTTATTGTTACAATCTTTCTTTTATGATAAGAGTATAAAATTGTAAAAATATGTATAATGCCAATGAAATAGTACTGTTGGCCAATTACACAGATAAAGACATACCTCACCCTCACACCCAGAAGTCAAAATGCATAATAAGAGAGTAAATCTGTGTTCCATGTCAGTACACCAAGAGCTTCTGACTAGCTCGGAATCCCTTACTCTTTAATTCCTGCATATGAAAGTGGAGGCAATAATTTTCGCTTAGCTATCTCACAGAAGTATTGTGAGCCTAGCCATGTATTAAACCCATTCCAGCATCTTACTTGCTTTAAAGAACAAAACAAATGTTATGCCATTGTTGAAAAGATGAGTCCAAAACTAAATGATCGTTAAGAACATTAAGTTTAAGCCAGGCAGTGGTAGCGTGTGCCTTTAATCCAACACTTAGGAGGCAGAGACAGGCAGATCTCTATGAGTTCAAGACCAGCCTGGTTTACAGAGCAAGTTTCAGGGCAGCAAGGACTACACAGGGAAAACCCTGTCTGGAAGAAAAAAAAAAGATAGAAAGAATGAGTCAGGTGGGTTGCAAGCTTGAGGCCAGTCTGAATTACATAGTGAGATCCTGTCTGAACAAACAAAGCATCAAGAAATAATGCAAAAGCAGGTAAATAAGTGACTAGGTCGCATTAGTATTTGGCAAAAGACTTAAGGACCCCCTGAGTAAATAGCTCTATGTAGACTAGTAAGGGCTTTCTTAGAAAAGACTGGCTTATTTATTTCTTTAACCCTTACTTCTTTATCATTGTATTATTTTCAGATGCTTCAGGTGGGAGCATTGAATTTGATAACTCATGAACTTATAGTATTGATAAATGTTAGTAATTAGGAATGTTAGGAAAAGAATAAAGTAGGAAAGAATAGGAAAATCTTTCCCTGAGAAGCCTGTAGTTGAGTTGTAAAACCTGAACTAGCCTAATAAGAAACAGTAGGAATTAATAATGTTCTGATTCTGTGGCAAAACATAGAACAGGATGATGCAGCCCTCTTTGAGGCATTTATGCTCCTGTAAGTAACCTCAATAAAATTAATTGGTTTACCAAGTTTGGGGGGAAACGAACAGGAATCTAGAAAACAGTGAAGCACAGTTGACTGTGGTAGTCAAAGTGACTTCCTGTAAGTATTAACACTTCAGTGTCTACTTTGCATCAGCGTTAGAGATAATAGACACACAGGGTAGTTTTGAGAGCCTAATATAGAGATGTTATAAGACCAGTGTCAGGGTGGTTGACGCACCTCAGAAGTAAAATTGAACTAGTGTATATCACACTTGTATGAGTGTATATTATACTCATTCCAGCATGGTATTGTGAAAACTTAACAATGGTGATTGATATGGTCCACTAAATTTTAGAGCTGGTAGACTCTGAGAGAGGTAAAAAATTTTTAAGCTGTATTTAGATTTTGTAACTGTAGATAAATATTAACTCCTAAAAATAAATAAGTAAATAAATGTGATTCCAACCATATTACTAAGGAAATTTTGCTGATTAAACTGCCAGCTTTCTTTTAGGGTGAGCACATAGGTAGGATAGGATAGACTGTCAACATGATTTGATCTGTCAAGAGTTCTCAAATAACTTTTCTAAGGTTCTCCAATAAAATTTCAAAGCAAGTTATCTGTTAATTAAGAGTTTAGCATGCTAGAACAAACAATCTTCTGAATTTTGCTTGTTTTTGCGTTTAAACATTTTTACTTCTAAAAACCAGCTGAGGAAATGTATCATAGAAGCATGATTTCCAACCAATACCATTGGATTAGGTTTAGTTATCAAATGTTCTTCATCAAGCTTTTGCCTTTACCAAAAAGCGAATAATTGATCTCCCTGCTTTCAGACTTTGCCTTGTCTGGTTCGAATGTGCAGTAAGGAAAGATTACTAGAGGAGAGAGTTGAAGGAGCTGAGACACTCGCCTATCTGATTGAGCCAGATGTTGAGCTACAGAGAATCGCTAGCATAACTGATCACCTCATTGCCATGCTTGCTGACTATTTCAAGTATCCCAGCTCAGTGAGTGCCATCACTGACATTAAAAGGGTATGTTCTTCTGGGTTTTTAAAGTGTTCTTACTGTGCACAGCTGTGAAACAATTGATCTTCCATCTGAGAGCCCATTTAAGTAAGGGATCTTTTATCTTTATTAACATAGATAATAGTTTGTGAGGTTTTAAAATCTAGCTATTTAATGTTTATCATCAGGACATTTTTTTGCTAAACACCAAAGCAAGAAGAAAATTACATTCTTGGCTCCCTTAACTAAGTCTCCAAAATAGTAGGGTCCCTAGTTGAGTATTGACATTGTGTCTGTATCTAATTTAGTTCAGGGTCACAGAATCATCTCTGGTGCTACTTTCTTTCTTCTTCTTCTTTTTTTTTTTAAGGTCAAGGGTGGCATTTTTCTTAATTTCACCTGGTTGATCTCAGTTCACTGTCCACCACAATCTTGTCTTCTCCCTTTTCCTGTCTTTCTCCATTTGGTTTCACACTGTTCTTTTGGCCTGAGGTTAAATGCTCACTCATTTAACTGAGGTTAAATGAGGTTAACCTCAGTTTGGACCACTAAGAACCAAGCCATGTTTATTTTTTCTGAAAATAACGTTCCTTGGAGTTTGGTATTTCTTTGACTTGTTGCCTCTCAACCTGTTTGCCAAATCTATTTTGCTGAGAGAATCTATTACCATAACTTTATTTAAGGAGGTCACGGCAGACAGGACAGTAGGACAATGACTTCCGTGTGTGGTCAGGGTCGGTGTCTGAATGCTACCGCGGTCCCAAGAATGACTGCTCTCTTCACCTTTCACATACTCTGACTTCTGAAGCCACTCATCCGGCAGGCGAATGTTGGAAATGAATGATGGGTGTGTCCTTTCACTGTCTAGAAAGGCCTGAGGTGACAGGGTGCTACCATTAGTCACATGCACTATCTTCTGTTTTAAAATTGGGGCCATGCCAGGCGGTGATGATGCACGCCTTTAGTCCCAGCACTCAGGAGGCAGAGGCCAGTGGATCTCTGTGAGTTCGAGGCCAGCCTGGTCTACAGAGAGAGTTTCAGGACGGACTACAAAGCAACAAAGGGAAAACATGTCTCAAAAAAACCAACCAACCAACCAACCAAGCAACCAACGAATAAATAATAAATAAATGAAGTAAAGTTCTGGGTTGGAAGCCAGGTGTGATGACACATGTCTAATTCTGACCCTTGGGAGGCTGAGGCAGGAGGACAGTGAATTTGATGCTAAATTGTGCTACATAATAAAAGATCCTAGCTCAAAACAGGCAACAAGATAAATAATTATGTGTCTACTTGTCCTTGGTAGAGTTCTTTTCCTAGTAAAAGTGATGGGCGCAGTGCCTTCTCTGTTTCCCTGGGACTTTTTCTCACACTGATAAAATGTCTCACCAATAAGAAATATGCAAGTTAGTTCTGACCCTGGTCTCCTGAACAGCCTGAGCTTTTCTCCAAAGCAAGGCAAGGAGAAAAATGAGCATGCCCCAGGAAACTGTCCTAAACCGTTTGTGTAAGCACTCGTGATGTACTTAACTCATGTGTAGAAGATTATTCCTTCTCTTCAGAATTGAATTGTTTTTCCATTTCAATTCTTTAATCATAAAGGCAAAATAATTTTTAAATGATCTCCAAATGATAAACACGAGTGAAAATTTGATTTGTAATCTTTAATTTTGGTGTTGGGTTATCCAAAAATGTCTTAACTACAAAAGTATAGATATTAGACTTATGGGAAGAAATTATCATATCAATAATAATAAGTTAATAATATGGATGATTTCAGTCCAAATTTGTGTTGTATGGTGTAAGTTATGCTGGCAGGTGGCTAAGATTTGTAGGGTCCAGTGCTCCTGAACTCAGAGCTAAGTGTTTCCATTGCAGAGCCCTTCCTCAAGCTGTCAGGGTTGGCACTTTTGGAGCTACTCTGATGAGTGTCTTCATGGCTGCCTCAAGTGGATACTGCTTACCTCGTGTTTATGGAACATTTGGTTATCCTAAATCCTTAATCAGTGGCAACTAACTTACAAAGCTTAGTGGCAAAGCTGACCCATTGTCTGGGCTGTAGCTAATTCAGTAGAGGGTTTCATAGTGCTCTTAACAATACCTGCCAACTAAGTAAGAGTTCACTTTTCCAAGGTAATACCTTTAGGAAGTGCTCCTTTAGATCATTACGTTATGACTTTTAGTTTAAAAATGTTACTGATACTCCTTGTATAGTTACAATTCATAGTTAAGGATCCTGAGAAAATGTTTCTATTTTAATTTTATGGTAGTTTGTTAGGAAACAGGTTTATGGGAGAATTACTAACAGTACTGTTTATGTTTATTTAGGCATAGCTGTAATTATCTTATACCAACAATTAATTTTAATAATTTTCTTTAAAAACTCTGGACATAATTTAGTAGCTAGTGATTATTGGCTGAGGTTTTTCACAGAGGGTTCCCTTTTTCTAAAAGTTTTTTAAATGCTGCAGAATTTGGAAAATATTGGTATAATAGAATTCAGTTTGTATAGCTTGCAGCTGGAGACTGCAAGTCTAGATGTTCCCTCTCTTTGTGTGCCTCTTTTAAAGAGCTGGTGGAAGCAAATATCTTTGCCACTGACACTACTATCTGCAAGTACTGAACTCTAAGAGTCCAGCATGCACTTTTCTTCATATATCAATGCCAAAAGTCAGAGTAATCACTTTAAGACAGAGGTAGACTGCATTTCAAGTCACGCTGACATAGACACAGCAAAATCTCAGTCGTGATCAGAGCCCAAAAGTAACTAGAAAATTCATTTAGTGGCAGTACTAATGTTAATAGTTGCTACTTTTCCTGAAACTCAGATATTTGCTTTATTTTTATTATTGTATTATAATGTTATATTTTATTAAAATGTAACTTAAGGATTAATTTGGAATTATCCCTTCCCTGCTTTCTGCAGCTTGATCATGACTTAAAACATGCCCATGAACTCCGCCAGGCTGCATTCAAGCTCTATGCCTCTCTTGGAGCAAACGATGAAGACATCCGGAAGAAGGTGAGTCTGGGAGAGGGGCGTCCCCCAGTCCTGACAGCCAGCAGGCAGGGAGTGACGTCAACCTGAAAGTCGTGGTGAAGAGCACTAACAGTGACTGTTTGAATATAATAAAGCAGAGTGACAAAAGGCATAATTGAAGAATGAATGGGACCTGGATTTGGGGGGTTGTTTGTTTTTAGAACATAGAGAGGCATGGCCATGCTGGAATGATAAATAACTGGCCTGCTATTTTGTGTCATTAATATGGATCATTATGTTGCACATTTTTGCATGTGTTCTGATAGAAGTCATTTCTAGCACTGTGAAGCTTTAGACACCTTGAAAGATCTAACACTAGAATTGTAAATGTTATTTATGGATATACCTTCTAATGCCATTGAGAAGTTCAAATCTCTATTGTATATTGTTCTTTAATAATGTGGCTTAGTTTTATGTTTTGATTTTTTAATTTTTATTTTATTTTTTGCTACTGTGCAAGTTTAATGTGAATAAAATCTTTGTGGAATGATGATTTTATGTTTAGTGAGTGGTCATCTGAATTTTCCAGCTCTTCTAAAATGTGTCACTGGTCCCTTGTTCCCATGTTAGTCTAACACTGAACTCATGTTCTTTATGGAAGTAGTTCTAGGTAAGATGCACAGTGTAGTGTTAAATTCTAACCTGGCTCCCTGCACAAACTAAAAGGCTAGAATTTACCACTCAGAAACATACAATCTAAAAGATTCCACACAAGGATATTACAGACATGAACCAACAAAACCACATGTCCTGTCATAGTAGAAGAGCAACTAGGCACTATTTACTAACCATGATGATTTCCTGATTCTCTCCATCTGTATTGCTATTTTAAGGAGAATGTGAGAGAAACTAAAAGTACTGGCACTTACCAGGATTTGGAAGAGCATGTTAGGCATGTTAGAGATATAATGGAACCAACCTTAAGTAAGTTGGATGAAATAAATTGCACAAGAAACATCCTTGAAGAAACTGAAGTAAAAGCAATAAAGTTAGACGTGTGAGGGGCTTTGATTTTCAATCCAGTATGAAAAGCACAACTAACAGCTGATTTCTCCAGTGACCTCAGTCTGGTTTAACCAGCAAGAGGCTTTTGCTCTCTTAAAGTGTGTTAGTATATGACTTATAAATGTCATTTTTATCACCTGTGACTTTCCCTTGTGAACTGTTCCTTCCAAGCAAACGTTAGAGATGTGATATGACTTGTGTCTAGCCGTGGTTTATGGATGTTGACACTAAAGTATTTTGTTCACTTTAGACATGTGGTGTATCACAAGAGAAGACTTTCTTGGTAACTCATAAGATACAATTAATGATGACATGGACTATGTAACTTAAGTACATGCTGGTTTATTATTGGGTTATTAGGAAATAGGAGGAATATTTTATCCATCCTTATATCTCCAAAAGGCCATGTCCTAGACTAAAAGGGAGTTAGATAGATGGACTATATGGGGATAGAATGTGCATTTGTACATTTCTTTGTACTTTCTTGTCAATAAATGATTGTTTTGGAATTGATGACTTGATACGTGACATCATGTTCTAGAAGTACTTGAACCATAACAGTCTAATCAGTAGTTTACTAAACTTGTATTTACAATGTGTACAATTTCCTGGTCAGGCTGTTGATCGTTTCTGTAGAAAGATAACAAATAAAGAATAAGTTATAATTATTAACTATAGTTCTTATGTGTGTGGTGAAGAAAAGTTACTGTGCTATTCTTATGTGATGGGATTACATAGAATTTTTAGAAGTTATTTAATTCTGGGAAATTGGTGAGTAGTTTCCAGTTCATAGAACTCACTGAAGATATTGTAAAGTGAGAGTTATACAAAAAGTTCCTGACAAACTCTGCTTAAAGGCTGGTCTTAAAAGTGGGAAACCTCCTTATTTTTGGTATATAAAAGGTGATAACTCTTACTTGGAATGCATTCCTTTCTTTTTATTGAAATGATTATTTGGACAGATTGATTTTACTTTTTCCATTAAATATATCTTTCTCTTTTATACATATGCCCTATGTAATTTGATGCTATTTTTGTGTGTGTGTAGATTCGTAATGTACACTGTTACTTTTTTAAATGTAGCATTTATTCTTGCCAACACAGAATTTCAGTGTACTGATATATGTGTGGATAATAATGATAAAAAATTTCAAGGATTGTAGACCTACCCTTCCAGGTCCCTCAAAACAAGCTTTTCTAAAATTTATTTATTTATTTATTGCATGTTTCAGCTGCAAAGATGAAATGTGTACTTGGTCTGATTTTCATATTGTAAACAGGAACACAATTCAGTAAATAATATGAGTCACAGTGTCCTATTATGACCAGTTAAGGAAAGGAGGAAGAATAAATATAAGAAAACCAGAGCCAAAAGCAGGGACGTGAGAAGTATACACAGCTGTCAAAGGAGGACAACAACCATCTGTCTTCCTAGAATTGTCTCTCTCTCTCTTTCTCAGTGCTTTTAAAGATGGCTAAAGGTCTGTTGTGTTATCATTTCCTGATACCTTTTCTTTGAGTCAGACAAAATTCATTGTAATGAACATGATCTCCATGTCAAAGATTCGTCTTCTTTGGAATCATGTCATTGTATTGCCATTAAAAACAACAAAAGATCTCAGCTCTTCCTATGACTTAAGAAGAACTCAATAAATGCCCGTTGAGCAGGAGTTGGGTGTGGTTTTACACATCTATAATCCCAGCACTTGGGAGGTTGGAAGCTGCAGAATCAGGATTTCCAGGTCATTCTTGGCTACATAGTAATCTTGAGATCCTTCTGGATTATATGAGATCTCGTGTTAACCCTCCCCACAACTCTGCAAAATAAATAATAAATAAATAGATAAATAAAATGTTGAGTGAATATAGGAGCAAAGCTGCAGAAATGATGCACAGGGTGATGCGCTGTTTAGCATGACTGGATCTTCCTTTCTCGTATGCATAGCAAAGTTGGTGTTTTTATTCCTGGCTTTTTGTCTTTTGTTCTATTAACTCTGGCATACTTAGTAATTTCTTAAGTGTTTGTAATATCTGGTCAGAAGGATAAAAGAAAGACGGTTCTGACTGTAAGAGTGAAAAGCATTCCCATTGATGGTGTCAGGAGGAGAGAGAAGCAAAGTGGGAGTTAGAACTTGCTGCATTAAACTTAGAATTCATTTTAACTGTATCAACTGACCCTGATTCTTGAGTGGATTATGTTAGAGAAAATAAGGGCATGGACAAGAAATGAGAGCTCAGTAGAAGAATCCAGAATTTTTTAGCTGTAACTAAATTGATAGTAATCCCAAGTGAGCATTAGATCTGGTCTCTTGTCAGGGGCAAATCCAATTTCGAATGATACCACGTAATAGTGCACACCTTTAATCCCAGTACTTGGGAGGCAGAGACAGGCGAATCTTTGTGAGTTTGAGGCCAGCCTGGTCTACAAGAGCTAGTTCTAGGACAGGCTTCAAAGCTACAGAGAAGCCCTGTCTTGAAAAACCAAAACCAACCAACCAAACAAACAAACAAACAAACAAAAAACAAACAAAACAAAGAAAGGAAGAAAAAAAGGAAAGCAAGCAGAAGTTCAGGTAATGGGCAGGACATCAAGAAACAGAGCTGTAAGCCTTCAGATGCAGGCATTGGCAGTGAACTGTTAAGTCTTGTAGAGCCACGAATAGTGAGCAGTTCTGTAGTCTTGAAACCATTTCCCTTCTAGTGAAGACACGAAGACCATCGCTTCATTTCATACCTGTTGATCATCAGGGACTTTAGAAAACTGAACAACTGTTACCTCTCTTTTAATCTCCTCAAGGAACTAGTGGAATGTTTCAGAAATTTAGAAAGTATCTGTTGATGAAAAATGGCAGTGGCACAGAATAAGTTAAACCTCAAGGAAATTAATAAACTAATTATTATAATAAAATAAGAATGGTGCCTTTGCTTTGGGTAAAGAAATACTAATGAAGTACTGATTGTAGTCACTGTTGCCTTTAGGGTTCTGACTAGGGAAGCCTTTCAGAATGCTTTCCTCTTATGTACGAGTACTTCCCTTTTAACTGGAGATATTTTTTGATGAACTAGAATGTAAGCTCCATTGGGGCAGGTTTTTTTTCCCCCCAATTGTTGTTCATTACTGTATTCCTAGCATCTACAACTCGCACAGCTGACAATAAACATTTGAAGAATGAATGATCGGTGAGCAAAGTAATCAAAGTGATGGATGAATGAGCTGTGTTGTAGAATTCCATTATTTTGTAATGGTTCTCAAATTATATGTCGACCTCACTTGACTAGGAGCTTTTCCAACTTCACCAGCAATCACATATTATGAGAAGAGAAGAATTTTAAAATGGGAGAAGTAGAGTCTGTTCCTTATAGGCAAGGGCTTTTGTTAGATACAGCGTAGAGAAAGTAGAGATGGTTCTTGGTTTTCAATAGGCAGGTAATCCTAATCCTAAATGTCTACTAACCTGGAGTATGAGTCAAAGAGAACATACTTTATGTCAAAGTAATCTTGACTATTGTATCCTAATTAGAAACGCAAGAGTAGTGCGGGGGTTGTAGTTCAGAACTAGCATGCCAAGGCCCTGTGCTCCATCTTCGGCACTGCAAGATGTAGAAAAATTTTCTTTCTCTGTGTGGTTTACAAAATAATCATAGAATGTATAATTGTGAATTTGGAATAAATTTTCTAGGGATAAACATATGTAGTCTGACTGAGGATTCAACTTGTTTATTAAAGTGATATCATGCCTATGTGAAGTATCTTCTAGTTAATGAATGCCTGTCTTTTTTAACGTCCGTTGTACAGTGCTATCTTCAGTTACCCATTGACTAATTGAACTGCTGTTGTAGTTATGTGACTTGCCCAACAGAAACAGACATGTAGAGGGGAGATGAAGAACAGTAAGTTGTTAGCTTAAAATTCAGCAGAGTGAGTAATGGTTAGACAGCGTCTGATAGGGGCAAGAGGAATTATTTGGAACAAATTATAGTATACCTGTTGTTTTGGGTGAGGTTGAAATCTAATTGCTTTGGGGATGTCACTTTTAATGCTTTCCAAATGCTTTTTATTTCATGTTTCAAGAACTGAAAACTCAGTTTGTCTCCTAGGCAGGAACATTACAATAGCTTTACATGGCTTGAAGCAAAGCAACTAAGGCTGGGATTCTTTTTTAAAGTGACAGTGTCAGGCTATGTTGCCCAGGCTAGCTCGTCGTACTCCTGGTCTCAAGTGATGCCCTTGCTTCCGCCTTCTGAGTGGGACTATAGATGACACCATTGCACTAACTTGCTTTTTATTTTATTTATTTAAGTTGAACCTAAAAAAAATCTGAGAGGTATAATGGCAGACAAAGTAAGGAAAAAAAGAGGAAACAAAGAGAAACAAGAGTCTCCTTCCTGTCCTTTTCCCTAGTAAGAAAGATTGAACAGAATGTATTTATATTTAGCGTGATGTTGGTCACATAATAAGTACTCAATAAATGGCATCCTTTGATTACTTTAAATTATTACTTCATCAGAGAAATTTAAATAAATGCCATATATATCTTTGTATGTTTGAAGAAAAGATCAGCAACATTCAAAATGTAAATAAGGATTTATAATGAAGAAAGTGTCTTCATGATGTAAATTGCCCAATTGTCATAAGTTCATTTCAGAAAAAGAATTCTTATATTTCAGAAACATTCTCTTTCTATAGTAAATCTCTTATGACAGATTTTTAATTTTAACTTTTATAATTTTAACTTCATATACATTTAAAAATGTTGATTTTTTTTTTAAACTTTCTCTATGGTTATCTAAGTATCTCCCGCCATGATTGGCACTAACACTGTTGCTCTAAGTGATCACCACCATTCCTAGGAGACAAATTCTCAAGAGGAAAATATGCATTTATTTCTTTATTTTTAATGCTATAAGATTTTTATAGTATATTTGTATTTGAAGTCAGTTTTCATATTTTGTGCTTTCTCCAAATTTTGTTAAGCATTCACCTTGAAAAGTTTTATCCTTTGTTATAGTTTGATTTTGTTGTTAGTTGGTCTTTTGGTTAAGAGCTTAAATGATCATGAATTTGGTTTACTAAATGTGATTGTTTACATGGTTATTTCAAAGGTACGGTGTTAAATTCTGTATTTGTCCCTTTCCTGGGGCAGATGTAAGGAATTACTTTTGAGCCTTACCTGTGTACTGAAACAGGCACCTTGAACGTTCTGAGGGTTTTCCATGGCACCACAGATAGAATATGCTTTAGGACTTGGCTTTGCTCTAAATACAAGTTCTGAGTTTATACTTCCTTAACTTAATTGGTGACTAAATTTTAAGTTACCTTCTTGAAGCTGACCTTCCAAAGAATTCTAAGTGAGCCCTGTGATGTTCATTCATGGTAAGTATTTCTAAAGAAATAACGGTTTTGCAACATGTCCACAGTGGTGAGTTCCTTGACCTTCCGCACACTGAATGCAGCAAACCTGTGTGTGATAATGCTCTGTATACAGTAGAGGTTCTTACAGAAGACAGCAAAAGATTTTCACCTCAGAACTCACTAAATGTGTTTTTATACAGTTCATGGTGTGTACTTGATAAGTTCTTTATAATTTAGTTAAAAGACAGGTGGTTTGTAAACCAAAAATTGGGTTTAAAATTTGGTCTTTCCATTTGAACAGCAAATGGGCAACTTAGATTTTTCGGGAGTATTTGTCTGAACATGAAGTATTGGAGTAACTAAGTACTTTGGAATAGCAGAGCTTGAAAAAATTGAGTTTGTCAAAAATCAGGGCTGTTGTTACACTCTTCTCCATAATGAAAATGCCACCACGGGAATCAGCAGGACACATGTTGTTACCTGTGCAACTCTCGCCTGTAAGAATGACTTCATGTTTTTAAGTGATTGAAGGAAGGCTCTGAGAACAAAAACACTTTGACACCAGAAGAGAAAGTTGAGTTCAGACCTTGTGCCCTGGAGGCTCAGTCTGAATGCAGCCATGCTCACTTGTCTTGAACCCAGGGCATGTTGAATAGCTGAAGCAGAAGTGCAAGCCCCTGTGGTTAAAGGGGCTGACCTTAGCGCAAAGAGCTTATCACTCTGCTGATTCTGCACAAAATCCAACAAACAAACAAACAAAAAAAAAAACCCACCATAAACCAATTTGGTGAAAAATTTTGCTTACAGTTGTCTTTGATCTATAAAAGGAAATGAAAAAAAAAAAAAAAGGGATCCACAAAACCAGGAGAGTAAGAGCATATTGTCTGCCTTTCTGAAAAGCCATTATTAAGCACAAACAGTTTGACATTGTCACTAGAGATTCCCTGCAAATCAATTCTCTTATTTGAATGATGATGGCATTTGGGGACGTTGAACAAAAGAGAGGAAAAAAATGTGGCTTTTACTTATTATATAAACTGTTACTGAATTCTGTGGATTACTTAGAAACATTGCTTGAGTAAGATGCTATATCTAGGAGAAAAGTAAGCGAATATAAAGCATGTTGGAGGGTCAAAAATCATACAATTGTTATAATCCAACTGTACTTTACTTTGAAGCTGAATTCCATGTAACTGGAACAACCATTGATTGGGAACTCACTATGTAAAGGAAAATTATTTATTTTCCTTTTAAATAATTTGTTTATTTTTATTCTTTTGAGGTGCTGGGATCAAACCCAGCATGTACATGCTAGGCCAGCCACTCAACCACTGAATTACATCCCCAGCTAGAGGTACTATTTCAGAATTTTATTTTGTGGACAACTTCCTTATGGAATAGATTTAAGTTCAAGGTAACATGTGAGATCCTTTGATCTTTAATAGTCACTACTTTGTCAAGCTGTAGTGTTCTTCACTAGAACATGAACTACATAAAGGCAGTGCCTAGACTATACAGGTGGTAGACTTGTATTTGCTTGGTAAATGGTGTATATTTGAACCTTAATAAGACTGTGAGGTGTGTGACTATGCATATATAGAATAAATTTCTTATGTTGTGTAGTTCCTGGGACAGTGCACAGTTTACCATCCCTGGGATAGTAAAAAGAAGGAGGTGGAGGAATGTTTATTGCTATTTAAATGATGACGTATAGTGGTTCTATTTATTTATTTATTTGTTGAACTAAAGTGTACTTTGGTGGCTGCCTTGCTTCTCTGCTGATGTAAGCTAATGATTGAACTTAAAATTTGAATGAATGCATGAATACTTTTCATAGATGTGATTTTTTTTTAAAAAAAAAACACAATGGGACACTTCTGACATCATAGTGTTTGTGCTACTTTTTGTTTTCCGGGGGCAAGAAAAAGCTGAGCAGAGAGAGATAACCCACATTTCTTCAAAGAATAGAGGTTAAAGGTGTGTGTGTGTGTGTGTGTGTGTGTGTAGAGCTCAGGTCAGTGTCCATTGTTGTCTATGACAACACTCAATAGACTGAAGCTGTGCAGTCCACGCCCACCAGCTCTGTCCTCTGGGGCAGGTCCTAATGTCCCTCAGCTACTGGCTGCCTGACTGGCTTCTTTCTCCTGCTGTCATCAGACTTCCCAGATACAGTCATCTACCTTTGTAGATCTGGGAGGCTGCATCTTCTGATTTTCATAGTTTGACTCTGGCTCTTTACTGCTGTGGTCAGCTTTGTCTTCTTCAGAACTCTCACTACACTTCATAGAACTTCTGGGAACCTTTCTCACAAGCTTGTTTGGAATTGAACTGTAAAATACCTGGATTGATGTTAAGATAATGTCTACTTTGCCATCTACCCCTTTGACCCCAAACCCACCAATTTTAAGTTGCTTGCAAAGTTCACTAATACCACTAAAGCCTCAGAGATATGAAGTTTAATTTTTGTACAGTTTGCTTGACCTGTTTTAAGAAAAGTTTAAAGTTCAAACTTAAGTTTTTTCTGATACTTGAAGAATGTTTCATCCTGAGTATTACAGAGGAAGAGTAACTGAATTCAAGTGTTTTGCCTTGCTTTGTTTGTTTAATGATACATGTATGATCCTTCTAGCTCTTCATAAACTCTCAGGAAAAGATGACTTATGTCCTGGTTCTTACCTGGATTATGGGTCTCCTGGGTTTTTTTTTTTTTTTTTTAATGGACTGAGAGGTCTTTGGATTGTTGACATTGTACAGTGAACCATCTTGGTGTTGTATGGCTTCTGCACTTTCAACATTTCTTCATTATGCCCCAAGTCTTTTGTTGTGGTAACAAGAATTTCCCATCCTGTTCTACTAGATCCATGCCCATTTCTAGAAGGATTGCAATTATATACAAATGCAACAGCATGTAGGTGTTGACTACAGATACCAGTGCAACTCTTAGTCCAGTGATCTAAATTTTCATCAGTTTCAGATGCAGGGATTTAATTCTTTAATTACATTTACAGTCCCAATTTCTAGAAGAAAAAGAATGACTGCCTCCTCTAGAAAGCCAGCCCGTTACTAGTACCCCTTCTGGTGGGATGCAGTGTCTGTAACAGAGGACAGTATCTTTTATAGAATCTCCAACAAGACCTGTGGGTCAGTCAGAACAATTTCCACTTGGCATTACTCTGACATCCTCAGAGAACCTAAGATTCCATTCTGGGTGCTATGACTTGGTCTCTTTCAAAGCTTTGGAGCATGGAACAGGGGGTCATTAGGAGGTATCATAGAGAACATGGTTTATTGCTCTTGCCTTTCCGACCCCAGGTCTATAAATCAGTGTGGCACTCCATTAGACTATCATGAGTCAGTGGACCTTGGCGGTAGTCACCTCTAAGCCCTTCCCTATTGACTTGAAAATTTGTTGTCAATATTTCTAAACCTTTCCTTAAAGCCTTATATCACATTTTTATCTTCATTTTCATAATATTTTCACTATGGCACTCCCCCCCCCCCCACCCCCGGCCCATTACCCTGGAAACACAGCTTCAGTGCTCAGGCTGTGAAACTTTGTTAGTCCATGTTCTTTTACATGAAGTCTCTGGATTCACTAGAGCATCAAAGTGGATTGCCTAAGATTATATAGCAGATCACTCCATAACATTGTATTTTGCATCTTCCCCACTAGGTTGACTATCCAGTCATTTTATTATGGTCAACACCCTGCTCCCTTTCCCTGGACTGTTTGATTTTTGTCCTCAGTAACTTTGGGAAGGAGGTCATAACCTTGACATGGGGCCAGACTAAGCTCATAGAATTCTCTAGTCCATTTCATATGTAGAATTAGGCTCTTTTATGAGGGCAAGCACTTTCAAACATTTGGTTATTTTACATGTATTTCTTTGGGAAGTGTGTACATAAATAATATTTGTGTACATGGGTGCCATGATGTGTGCTTGGAGGTCAGAAGACAGTTTGTGGAAGTCAGTTATTTTCAGCATGTGCCTGCCAGGAATCAAACTCAGGGTACCAGGCTTGGTGGCAAACATCTTTACCTGCTGAACCATCTTGCTGGCTGAATTCAGGTATTTATGACCTGTTGCTATATTGAGATAGCCTTTATTAGATGTTTATATGATTCCTGTCACTTGGTAGATTTACTTCTTCAGCTAAATTTGGCCAGTAAATATTATCCATAAGTCTTTTTCAAGTCTTGCCCAAGCCTAGGTTTCCTAAGCATCTAAAGTGAGTGCTGATAATGTTTTTTGGTTTTTAGAAAGTAATCCTGTGTCTCATTCTCCTATCCACACGCGGCCTCTGATGAAGACACTTAAAGAGGGAAAAGTATTCTAGGGGTCATGATAGAAGGGCTTTGAGCTTCAATGTACCAAACTTGATATATTCAGCGTAGCAAAGGTAAAGAGAAAAGGGACAGGATGGAGCGGTTCCAATAAGAAGTGGCTGAGGCTTGTGGTCCCCATCACTCAGGGTACTGGGGTGGCAGGATCACTTGGGCACCTGTTTTTGAGTTAGAGATTCAACTAGGGCAACTTTAGACAGACCCCACCCCACAAAAGGAAAAAATGAACTGTTAACTGATATCCCAGAGAAAAATCAAGGTTTTTGTAAAGTAGAAGTGAATGCAGAGGAACTAGGGGTATAGTGGAGCTAGGAAGAATTTGAAGTGGGAGAGGGTACCACAAGGAACATGAGGATCTCTTGCAGGTGAGTACAGGACTGGGGGAACCTATAGTGAAAGTCTTGACAGGAGATTGTGTCAGCTGAGAAGTGGGAGGGCATCCACATTGGGAAAAATTATAGGAGAGTTAAAATAGGGTAGCTAACCCAAGAAAGAAGGTATATGGGAGGATAGAAGTGATAATGGGAAAGCATGGATGCTCAAAAGGTAAGAGTGTGATTAGGGTTGTTCTGGCATAAGGAACGTACATATTCTTGTACTGTATTGTACATATTCTTGGGCTGTTTAGACACTGGAAAACACTATGAAAAATTCGCTTCCTGACTTATGGATAAGGTGTGGTTCCTGTTCTCTCTCTCTCTCTCTCTCTCTCTCTCTCTCTCTCTCTCTCTCGCTCCATATGCATATATGTGTGTGTTATGTGTATATATGTGTGCATGTGTGTTACATGTATGTTTGTGAGGGGACAGCTTGCAGAAGCTATTTCTCTACTTCCACCCTGTGGCTTCAGGTGCTTGATCTCAAGTTGCCAATGGCATGTACTTTTAACCACTGAGCCTTCTCACTGGCCCAAGGTTTCCTTCCACCTCTCCTCTTAATGTGTGTGTGTTTTGCCTGTATGTCTGTCTGCACCACCTGTGTGTAGTGCCTATGGAAGCCAGAAGAGAGCATAGAATTTCCTAGACTAGAGTTACAGACAGTTGTGAGCTGCCATGTGGGTGCTGGGAATCAAAGCCAGGTCCTGTGAAAGAGCAGTGCTTTTAACTACTGAGTCATCCCTCCGGCTCCAGGTTCTCTGCTCTTGATAGTAGAGGTCTGGTCACTGGTCACTGGTTATTGAAAATGACTTCTGCTGCATGGCTCTGAACATACTGAGATTTCTCTCCTGCTCTGCAGTCCAGCTTCTGAATCCCATGCCACTCTAAGTTGGTGATCTTAAGCTTCAGCTTCAGTTGCATACTGGACTCATCTTTTATAAAACACAGGTTCTCTCTTGGCAATAACCTGGTTTAACTGGTATGTCCTGGACATAAGTGCTAACAACAGCTCCTTCAGCATTTTGGCCTGTGCTAGGTTTTTCAGGTGAGAGTACCAACCCCTCCCGATGATGGATCAGTTTAGAGCTATATACCAGAGCAGTGTTGTAGGTGTTGTTAAGGACATGGACTTTGCAGTCAGGTAACTATTGTGTTATTTAGTATCCTCAACTTCCTAGTATTTCAGTTCATAATAACACTAGCAGAAGAGATAATGGAAGAGTCAGATAACCAGAGAATATAAAATGCTTAGCAGGATGACTGTCACATACATGAACTCAACAAATATCCATTGATGATGTTAATATTTTTGTAATTGTACTAACACTTAATAATAAGAAAAGTCTATTTTTCTGTAGGCCCATGCAAGTTTAACGTAATTCCTCTGCACATTGTTCTTTTATCAGTACATGGCTTAATGAAGATGGATTTCAGGGTGTCTTACTTTAACCCATAAGAAGCAAAGCTTAGTGATTGTTGGTGTCATATATCAGGGTCTGGTGGTGAAGGATAGCAAGGGTTACTTGTAAATATTTCACTTAATTTAAATTTGCTTGGTAAAGTGGAGACGCAGAATGGCTGTGCCAGAATCTGTAGATTTCATTCACTTGATGAGGACACTGTGAACAACGATTCTTTATCATTCTTACAGGGAAATGCCTCATAGTTTACTCACCCCAGATTGTTTGTGCACACCTCTGTAGTACTTAGGCCATTTAAATTTTGTTTTAAATATCTTTAAAAATAAAGAGACATAACTGTGCCTGTCATTTATCCTGGCTTGTCCTTAGTGAGTGCTTACCCCGTCTTTCTAGTAAGCTGTCTGCCCTTCTGCAAGGTGATGGTTGAGAGGTAAAATCTTTTGCTGAAAACATTAAATTCTTAATGGACATTAACATACTTGCATTACAAGCAGTGAAGTTTGTCACCTTCATGTTGTTATTTATGCAGCATTAACCTTTTTCTCCAGATCATTGAGACTGAAAATATGATGGACCGGATTGTGACTGGCTTGTCTGAGTCTAGTGTCAAGGTGCGGTTAGCTGCTGTCAGGTATGAGCTTTACATGGTCTGAATAAAAATCCCTTGCTGTGTGTTTAGCCCGTTTCCTTTCCGGTCCTTCACTAAGTGCAGGATGCAGATGTTCCTGGAACATCTGCTCAGGTGAAGCCATGCAGTGTGCAGTGTGACCTAACTGATCCTCCAATGCCTGAGAGGTGTCTTGCTGTAGCTGACTTAGTATCGATAGTCATGTTTAACTGTACGTTCCTACTAGTGAAAAGCCAAGTGATTGATTTGAAATGTGAGCTGTGGCTTCTTGGGAAGCTAATTTTGATCATTCTTTATAGATGTTTGCACAGTTTATCCAGATCTGTACAGCAGCTTCGAACCAGTTTCCAGGATCATGCGGTGTGGAAACCTTTAATGAAGGTGAGAAAGCCATAGCAGTTGGCACCGAGCCTGTGAGCTAAGCTGGCCAGCAGCACCCAGGTCTAGGACTGCATCTGATTCTTGGGTAGAACATGTTGATGTTCGTCTCAAGTCAGATGTTCTGAGCAGCTACAGACTTAAAGAATGCGTTTCTCAGGGCAGCGTTTCATGTGTGAGAGGGAAGTCCCAGCCCAGGTTTCTTTATTAGTTTGAGCTCTCAGTACTCATTTGTGCTTCTGTGTGTTTATTGTTACTCTTTAAATTTAAATCTGGAATTTTCTGTGTAGCCTTTAGGTTATAAAAAAGAAAATAATTGACTGGTTATAGATATAAAATAGGATTGGGCCATTAATTTTGCTTTTGGGCTCTCCCATACCAGCAGGAAAGAATTCAAGGCAAATAAATCTGAATTAAAACTTAAAGGGTGCTTGCAATTAGCTGCCGCTAATGTGAACCCCCATATGTCATCAAGCCACAGTCAGCTTGATCTTTGACTTTTTTTAAATGTCTTAAGTAACTATTCATCTCATTTACTCAGTAGAATTTTAAAATTTATTTTGATTGTGTTGTTGTTGTTTCTTTTTGAGTACTTACTGAGCACTAAGCGAAACCTCCAGGTGCATTGGCCTTGCAGTAGTGATCTCATCCTTGCTTCAGTTTAGAATAGGTATGTCATTATGGCAGAAATAAGAGAAACGTCAAGCAGGACAGTTGTTAATTAGACGTTAAGAGAAAAAGAACAGGATTTCTTTCCATGAGCAGAACTGCTTTGTATGAAAGGTGTAGGAAATAGCAAGGGTGCCTTCGCGACTGTCATAGAAGGGTGGAGCGTAGAAGGGTGGGAGCTAGGGGAGGCATGTCTGATAGCTTGGTGACTGAAAAGTAGTGGCAGGAAGATCATGAGGTGAAGCCAGTTGGACTGTGTAGTGAGCCCTTGTTTGTGTGTGGGGTATTGTTGTTGCTTGCTTTTAAAGGTGGAATTGGACTAGTACTGTAGGCCTTGGGAATTAGCATGCGGAGTGGTTCTTACGGGAAAGTTGATTTTATGACAGAGTATACGATTTATTCTTTGAGGTCTTGAAATGAGATGATAGTTGTTGTTTAAGAAGCAATATGAGCCAGGCGGTGGTGGTGTATGCCTTTAATTCCAGCACTCTGGAGGCAGAGGCAGGTGGATCTCGGAGTTCAAGGCTGGCCTGGTCTACAGAGTGAGTTATATGACAGCCAGGCCTACACACTGAAACCTTGTCTCAAAAAAAAAAAAAAAAAAAAAAAAAAAGAAAAGAAAAAAAAGAAGAAGAAGAAGAAGAAGAAAGAAAAGAAACAGAATGAACCCTCAAACTATTCACGGGAAGGCATAACAGTATTGAGTATGTGATTTGTGTTTAGGTTTCTGAAGGATGTCGTGATACAGCCTTATTAGGCTTATCAGGACAAAATATTCCTTCAATTTCTCCCTTGCTGAGGGCCTTCCTTCTCAGCACGTGACACTGCACTTGTCCCATTTCCATCCACTGACCCTATTTTCTGCATTTCTTTTTTTCTTTCTTAAAAAAAAATCTATCTATCTATCTATCTATCTATCTATCTATCTATTTATTTTGTATACACTATTCTGTCTGTGTATATGTCTACAGGCCAGAAGAGGGCACCAGACCTCATTACAGATGGTCATGAGCCACCTGTGGTTGCCAGGAATTGAACTCAGGACCTTTGGAAGAGCAGGCAATGCTCTTAACCACTGAGCCATATCTCCAGCCCCATTTTTTTTTTAATTCTGCATTTCTTTTGCCTGATTTCCCCATTGGACATATGGAACTCGCTCTGAACATGACTCATTTCCTGATGTATTTTTGTTTCCTGAAACTCACTGAGAGCCTCCAACCTCAGAAAGGTTATTTGCCTACTCTAACTATAACCTTAATGCCTTTCCACACTGGTAAGGTGCTGCCTCAGGGGTGGACTAGTTCAGGTCAACAGAAGTCTGTTTCAGACTCACAATCTCTTATCTAAAACCAATGGAGCCAAATTTGACATTCTTGGATTTTTGAAGGCTCTCCTCAGCTCATGTTTTCTTTTATAATTCTTAGTCTTCTTTTCAGGGTTTTGTTTTTGTTTTCTGGTTTGTTCATTTGTTTGTTTTTAATTTTAGCTTTTAAATATAGCTAAATCATAAATTTATTACCCATTCAAGACCTTTTAACTATTTTCTATTTCCCAAACTACTTTTGTGTCTGGAGCCCTTGTTTGTCTCTGGTTGCTCAGCTCAAAATCTCTCTATTATATACATCAAGGATAGAGCAAGGTGATTTCTGGCTATTTCTCCAAGGGCAAATGTTTGATGAGCAGCTTAGAAGAGTTTATACTCATGGCTCTATGTGGGTTCAACTCTCAAATCAGGACTTAGTTAACACATTTCAGATATAATATCAGATACAGGTACTCATACTCATTTTGATTTTTCATAGTTGAGAAGCTGCTTATGTATTTAATAATTTTTCTTATTTGCCTTTTCATATACTTTAATCTGTTGACTAACAAAACACAAGAGAATAGTCATTTAATTTTAATAAAAAATTTTGTTGTGTTTTAATTTTTTCTGTTTGGGTAAAATTCATATGTATATATGTATGTATATAATTTTTTGTTCTGGGATTAAACCCAGGGTCTCTTACATACTAGACAAGCACTTTACCAACTGAGCTATACTCCTAGTTCTATTTTATTACTAAAAATCTATTTGCTGGACAGTAAAGGTCAGCTTCTGAATTGCAGTATTTTCCCTATACACGCTCTCCAGTATGAAAAGTCAAACTGAAAGATAATTGTTTAGGGTTTTACTTAGTCATATATGACCTCACCTTCAGCATTTCAGAATTAATGACATCGCCCTTTTTATTCTATAGGTTTTACAAAATGCACCCGATGAAATCCTAGTAGTAGCATCTTCCATGTTATGTAACCTTCTTCTTGAATTTTCTCCAAGTAAAGAGGTTAGTATTGACTTTCTCTTAATCTGGTTAAAATTTAGTCAATTACTGTTACCTTCTTTTTTGCTTTTTATTTATTTATTTTGGCTTTTTTAAGACAGAGTTTCTCTGTGTAGCTCTGGCTGTCCTGGAATCACTTTGTAGATTAGGCTGGCCTCGAACTCACAGAGATCTGCCTGCCTCTGTGTCCTGAGTACTGGGATTAAAGGTGTGTGTGTCACCACAACCCAAGTTTTCTTTTTTATTGAATATAAAGTTGGTGTTGAAACTTGTGGATTTGGGTTGAAGAACTGCTTCTAAATAGTTTGATTTGGGTAGAGAAGGAGACAAGTCACTGGTTTTTCAGTACTGGAATTACTTCATCCTACCTGTCATGCTCCACTTGCTTCATAGATGTTACAAAGCCCAAAGCCGCACAGTGGCGTTCACCTGTCCTCTCAGCTGCTTGGGAGGCTGAGGCAAGAGGATTGATTCCAAGAGCCCAAGAGTTTGAGGCCACCTTGTCTATAAATAACTAAAAGATATCATAGTATATAGTCATTCTATGTTGAAATTGCAAGTAAAGAAATAACTATAAATCTATATATAAGACTATTATCAAACAATATTTACTAAAGAATAAATTGAAGAACAAGTTGTCTTTGAAAGTCAGGATCATAAGTCATTTCAAGAAAATAATTCCTTGCATCAGAAAGTAATATTAAGTGGTCATTGTTTGGGGAAGAACAAATATAGGTTTTTTTTTTTCTATTTCTGTTCTTGACAGTTTTCTTCATTTACAATGAATTTTGGTGGTTTTCACTGTTCTTGTCTCTCACCTCCTCCCTCTCCTACTGAAACCCTTTTTCTCTTCACTCTCTTCTTCACCTACTTTTGTGTGTGACCCACTGTGTTTGATTAGGGTTGCTTTCATGACCATGGATGGAAGTAACTTACTAGAGCATGGGCAACTTTACTTCTTCCCCAGAAACATTAACTGACAGTAGACCCTCAGGAAGGGGTAGAATCTTGTAGGCCCCTTCATGACCTTGATGCAGTGTTGATTGACAGCCCAGTCTAGTGCAGCTCTTATGGTGGTGTCTCCAGCTGCAGTATGTTTGGTAATGGTTCTTTCATGACCGGAAGATTCCTTTTGATGGACATGCCCCTGTCCTTTGGTTCTCATGTTCTTTCTGCTGCTTCCTATTTATGCAGTATCTCTGAGTTTTGGAGGGTTCCCTTTCTACAATTTTTAAGTTTTTTGAGTTCATGGGGTTTTGTTTTTAATAAAGAAAAATCAGTTTAATAAAGGATAGGTGAACCTTTCACAGTTCTGCTGTTACAGTCTTTCTGGTCTAGGGCATTGTAGAGCATGGTTACACATGGAAAGAAAATGGATTCAGTCAACAGCAACCAAAAGAGTGAGTGGATGTGTGTGTGAAGGGCATGCATGAAAAAGAGAGAGAGGGAGAGAGAGAGCTTGTCTTGCTCAAGGTGTCTTTTAGGGTGCATTAATTCCCCACTTCGAATTGGTGAGTTGGGGAAGAGATTGTACAGTGAGTGGTGGAGCAGACACTGTAGTTTGTATATCTGATATGGACTCTGTTCTCATTGTTATTTATCATTCTTTCTTGCTCCTCCTTTTCCAATCAGCCAATTTTGGAATCAGGAGCTGTAGAGCTGCTTTGTGGATTAACACAGAGTGAAAACCCTGCTCTACGAGTGAATGGGATTTGGGCTTTAATGGTATGTTTCCTTTTAATGTCACAATTTATAAGAAAACTAGAGGTATTATCAAAGTTATGACTATGGCATATGTTCTGGAATTTTCGTTTTTTTTTTTTTCTTTTTTCTTTTGAGACAGGGTTTATCTGTGTAACTCTGGCTGTCCTGGTACTCTGTAGAACATGCTGGCCTTGAACTCATAGAGATCTGCCTGCCTCTGCTTCCTAAATGCTGGGATTAAATAAAGGTGTGTGCCACCACTGCTCAGCTAGAATTTACTTTTTAAAAACTGGTTAATATAGTCCAGTTGTCTAATGACCTACAGCCTGAAAGATTCTGTGTTCATCTTTCAGGTTAAGCTATCAAGGATTTATTTGGTCACCTAGCAATCCCTCATTTGGGAAAAGCAGTCTGTGTTTTTCTGAATACACTACTCCTCATAGGAGCTGCTTACTTCCTATGTTTTTATTCTTTACAGATAGTAAACCAAGGCGTTGAATGATTGCTGTTCTAACTGACACATAAAATTTCATGTTTTTGGTGTACATGTTTTGAAAGATAGATATTCTAAAGTAGCTGAATTGACCTAATGTAAGAATCACCAACGTAGTTAGCATATTTTGTAGAATAGTTACCTTGCCAAAATAACACACAGGTACATAAATGCTTACAAGTTGAACAATTTCTAGTAAATATAAAAATAGCTTCTAAAATTATGAGATCAGAGCCATTTTTCTCAATTATTAAAGTAAACTATTAAATTTTGAAAAGGAATAAATCTACATGGATTTTGAAAAGCATACTTAGGATATTTACATTTAATTGCTGTGTGTCAGACCAAAGATGGGTGCTTAATATTTGTAATTGCTATTTTAAAAACAATGTTTTGTTATACTTATTTAGTACAGGAGTGTGCAAATTTAGCCAGAGACTCTGTTTTTGTTTCCCAGCTGCCCAAACCCAAATAATCACATAAAGAATATATTAGTTGCGACACTGTTTGGCCAACTGCTCAGGCATATTTCTCACTTGCTCTTAGATCTTAAATTAATCCATTTCTATTCATCTGTGTATTATCACAAGGCTGTGTCTTGCTGGTAAGGTTCTAGAGTCTTTCTCCTTCGGCAGCTACGTGGCGTCTCTCTGACCCTGCCTTCTTTCCCCATGCATTCAGTTTAGTTTTTCTGCCTGACTATATTCTGCCCTGCCATAGGCCAAAGCAGCTTCTTTATTAACCAATGGTAATAAAACACATTCACAGCATACAGGGGGGAATCCTACATCATGCATACATCCTGTAGGTGAGAGGACAACTTGGGGTTGGGGATCAGTTCTCTCCTTCCACTAGTAAGCCCAGAGACTCCAACTCAGGTCATGAGTCTGCGTCTTTACTTACTGAGCCCTTTTGGTGGTCCTGTGCTAGGTTTTAGGTTCTCTTGTGATGTACCTACCTTACCAGTGGGAAGTGGGACTGGGATGTGTGGAGGTTGCTTTCCAAACAACTAATGAGCATTGGAAATGGGTTCTGATGGTGTCCATGCCTGTACTCGTCTCCCTGCTGCACAGTGTATCTGCTGAGTTATTGACATAAACTTGAGGGTAGAAATAATAGTCTGATAAAACACAAAATCCAATGATTTCTTAGTCGATTTTCTCCTTAGTACAACTTGTAGCTCTTCTTGTAACATTCCCAATTTTTTTTTAACTTTCTATTATCCTTTTTTCTACCTGATCCAGTAGAAGAGCTCACTCAGAAACCTCTATGTCTACATGGATATGACTATTCCCCAGATCTGTCACCTAAATAGCCTGTGGGGCTTGAGTTGAGAGCTCCCTGACATGCACAGGCTTGTTGCTAAACACCAGATTAATCATCTCATTCTGCAGTCCAGAGAAACTAGAACCTTCTTATTCTAATCAGTCTGATATCACCAGCCTCTCTGACCTTGGTTCATAAAACAGAAAGCTGTGGATTACCGTGGCCTGGGTCTCTGATGGCAGCAAGTGCACTTTTGACTCTTGCATTGCCCTGTGTCATTGATAACTGTGCTCTCTGAGAGGCCTTAGTTACTCAGTTGAAACAAACACCTGACTAGGGGCAATAACTACATATAAACCACTACTTTATACGAGATTTTTGCAATTTTTTTTTAAACAGAGTTTGGAGTAAACTGGGCTGATCTATTATATGAATTAGAAAAAAAGTAGAGCCAGGCTGTGGTGGAGCACACCTTTAATCCCAGCACTTAGGAGGCAGAGGCAGGCGGATCTCTGTGAGTGATCCCAGCTTGATCTACAGAGTGAGTTCCAGGACAGGCATCAAAGCTACATAGAGAAACCCTGTCTCAAAAAACAAAAACAAACAAACAAACAAGAAAAGACACAGAAACAAAGTAGCCACTGGCCTTCTGAGTTGCTAGTATGTTAGGGCATACCTCCTACCTATTGTGAGTTTCTTGTGTAATAAGGCATGCCATCATAGCACCTAGCATAAAATATATAGAAATAGTCTCACAGGTAATAAGTGGGTTTGTTTTGTTCAGATGCCCACGTCAGTAAGTGTTATTCCTCTTACAGATGTAGACTTAAGAGTGGATATTAGTTATCTCTATAGGTGAGTAAAAGGAATCAGAAAAACAGTATGACTAATACAGCTTCTATCTATACTTTGAAATGATCAAAGTCCTAGTAAAATAAAATTTGATACAGTGACCATAGACATGATTCTTGTAATGTCTTTAATCCTTTCAGAATATGGCATTTCAGGCTGAACAAAAAATAAAAGCAGATATTTTACGGAGCTTGAGTACTGAACAGCTCTTCCGGTTATTATCAGATTCCGATTTGAATGTGCTGATGAAGACATTGGGGCTTCTTAGGAATCTCCTCTCCACTCGGCCTGTAAGTAATGCCCCTAGGATTCTCCATTGCTCAGCATCTGTGCGTGAGTACAGTGCTGTTCATTCGAGAGAAGCAAGTTCACATATGGGTCTCCAGTGCTCTGGAAACTGCCACCACCACTGCCTGCATGGTGGGTCTCCCTCCCTCCCTGGTGCTAGATGTATGCCTGCCTTGGCTTGTCAGCTTATTTTATCTGCCCAATCATTGTCTCCTGAGGTCTCTGTTTCTCTTTTGAAAAATTCTCTTAGTATCATCATACAGACTCTACCCCCTCACACATATTGATGTCATTGCAGAGAGAAATGGGTGCGTGAAAGATACAGTATGAAAGGCTGAGCCTTGCTAGTGCCATCCCTGTGGGCATTCTCTGATGTACCCTGACCATCACTGTCAGTGGTTCTTGACTAGATAAAGAACACAATGGACCTTTCTCAGCCTTACTTGTTTTTTCAGTCATCTTTACCACATTTGTATCCTAAGGCCGTATTAATGACCCAGATCATATTTTCCGTGTCTCTGACGCCCCATTCATTTTATGCTTCTTGGTCCTCAGTGGTTTTTGTTCTCTTCATAATACACACTTAAAAAGAGGGAGGTGAGGGAATAGGAAAGGAAGAGAGATGACTTCAAAACACAATAAACTCTGGTCTTTGGAATCTGGTTCTATGTGCTGTGTTGTTCTACTTGAAGTAGTTGTGCATCGTGTAACTTTGAGAAACTTTGTGTAAATCAGGTGTAGTGGTACATGGCCTGTAATCCCAGAACTTGGGTGGTGGATTAGGAATTAAGGCTCTTGATTAGCTGCATGAGACCATGCCTCTATAAACTAAAGCTAAAATAAAAGGAAAAGAGGCCTCCTGTGGTCTCTTCCTATGTTTTCTAGATGTAATCGTGGATTTTCCATTGTTTTGCAGCATATAGATAAAATAATGAGTACGCATGGAAAGCAGATTATGCAAGCTGTCACTCTGATCCTGGAAGGGGAGCATAGCATTGAAGTTAAAGAGCAGGTACGTGCTGTGGAGAGCCCCCTGATTGTAAGCGCAAAGGGACATCTGCAGGCTTATGAAATATGTCTGTTGAAGACAAGAGGAAGGGTCCTCTGCAACCCCTTCAGCTCTTCTGGTGATCTCTTTCCCTGGAATAGGAAACATGACCAGAGTCTGTAGCTTTCTCCTTTATGTCACATGCCATGCGCTGTCCCTGTCCCTATACGAACAGCCTCATGCTTGATTTAATGCTTTCTCCACGGTTAACTGGAGATAAGCCTTCTCTGTCACTACACCCTGAACTCCAAACTCAAATTCCTCCAACACCAGTCAGATAATTCCTTATCCTGAAGGCAGTTTTGGTTTCTTTACTCTTTGGCGTCTTCTATTCTTGGTTAGCATTTTGAACCTTTATTTTCTATAGGACATACTTAGGAAGGTGTGAAAGTACAGCAGCTGTATTATCAGGGAATCACTTGGAAGTCACTTTCTACATTTTCTAGAATTTATCATAGAAGTTGTATACATTGCATTTTACCACAAAAATAAAAGTGACCCGCCAAGATGGTAACACAGAATCTGAAACACTGATAGTGTTTGTTTTCCTGACAGTTGTTTGGCTCCGTGGCTCTGTTCATATTTAGAATTCATTGAGCTGTGTATGGGTATGTCTGTGTGTATACATGAACACACACATACACACATAATATTATGTATGCGAGTGAGCGAGATAAACAGAAAGTTGCCTCAGATCGTTATGGAGAGTTGACTTGTCCTTTGTGACCCTGACTTAGAACAGTTCTAGACATCAGAGAACTTAGGACTTGAGAGCTGGGCCTAGATTTAACAACAACAACAACAACAACAACAAAAAAGAGTTGACTAAGTCATTTTAAGACACATATCTTAAGTGATTTGAAATTAAGAAATAAGTTTTAGATGAGCAGTAATTTAGCACTGTAAAGGTATAATCTAAGCATCACTGGGATACAAGAATGAAGAAATACACTATTCAAGAAGCTGGTCCTTGGAAAGTGCACTGATGTGTTCTGTCTGTGAAGACAGCTCACCTTGGTAGAATTCCATCCATCTGAAAAGCAGCAAGGCAGAAAGGTCAGGCAAGATTTAGATGTCGGCAAAAGATCAACAGTGTGTTTTCACAGGACACAGATATAGGTATGGACACTCTCACAGATTGTGAAGTGAGTGTGAACAGGAGGCTTAAAATACCTTGTTGTTACTGGAAGTTCAGTCCTTCTCAAAAGTCTCTAGTTAGTGATTTTTATAGAGGCGTACATTAGCTGCATACATTTGTAGTATATGTAAGTTTTCACAGGTGCATTTATCCATGAAGCTACCTGCCTTGTTAGGGTTTCTATTGCTGTGAAGAAGCACCATGATCATGGCAACTCTTATAAAGAAAAACAGTTAATTGGGGTGGCTTACAGTTAGAGGTTCAGTCCATTATCATCATGGGGGTACATGGTGGTGTGCAGGCAGACATAGTGCTGGAGAAGGAGCTGAGAGTTCTACATCTTGTTCTACAGACAATAGGAAGTAAACTATGTTTCTGGGTATAGCTTGAGCTGGGAGATCTTAAAGCCCATTCCCACGGTGACACACTTCCTCCAACAGGGTCATACCTACCACAACAAAGCCACACTTCCTAAGAGTGTACTCCCCATGGGGGCCCTTTTCTTTTAAACCACCACACTACCACTGCAGTCAAGATGTCAGTATACCTGCTGTTGCCCTTTGGTTGGGAAGAAGACAAGTTTGTCCATTCATACCACTCCTCGTCCACAGGGCACTGCAATATCGCAAGCAAAATAAGTAAGGCACAAGATTGGAAAGGATGAAACAGAACCGTTCTCCAGACATGAAGGGCTCAAAAAAAAAAAAAAATCTAGAACTAAGTTAAACAAGGTGTCAGTATAGAAAAATTAGTTATTTTCATATATTAGGGAATGGTTAGTAATAATGCTTAAAAACAACCCAGTAGCATTAGAAGGAGCTTGAAAAAAATAAAGTACTTAGATTGTAATCTAGTTAGGGTCTGTGTACTAAAAGTTATAAGGCTGGTAGCAGTAGAACTATAACTAGGAGTCAGGCCAACAGAATGTTAGCAATGTTCGCTCTCCCTGAGTTGGTAACAGTAGAGCTAAATGACTAGGAGTTAGGTCAAAAGAGTGTTAGCAATGTTGGCTCTCCCCGAGTTGGTTTACAGACAACATAATGCTAGTCATGATCCCAGAATAAATAAATATTAATATGCTTATGAATTATGAAAATCTTTCAATTTGTAAAATCTCTGGAAAGTAAAGGAACTAAAATAGCCAATTCCATTATAAAGAAGAAAAAAGTTCAAGATCCAAGCTACCTGATTAAGACACTATAAAATACAGTCTCAGTGTACTGTCAGCCAATAGATAGAAAAAACAATTGGAAAGTTTAGAAATAGATCATGGTGATAACTGACTGAGGTGATTCAGTAGGAAAAGGGTGTGTCATTTTTTTAACTCAAAAAATTAAGTTTGAACTTTATCTTACACCTTCAATAAAAATATTTTCATAAGTCTTTTGTAAAGAGTAAAATTATAAAACTTTTAAAATACAATAGAAAAAAATTGAAAATTTTAAGATGTGACTATTAAAATAGCAACTTTGAATGCCATTGTTAAAAATCTTTATTTCCAGTAAAAATACTTATTGCTATTATATGGGAAATTTTTGAACATTGATTTTTTTTCATTGTTTACTCTTAAAATGTTTTTGTAAGTTACTCAGAATTTTCTGTGAATGAAAAGAGCTTAACATATATTGTTTTTTGTTTTGTTGTTTACCTTGAGTGCCCAGTATAATGGATGTATAGGAACTAGTAAGAGTGGACATATTTGCTTTGTTCCCAGTATTAGAAGAAAACATTCTCTTTCACTAAAGACTATGAGAAGTGTAGGTTTCTGACAGATCCTCTTTATTAAGAAATATTTTATATAGTTCATGGAATACTTATTAATGAATAGATACTGGGTTTTTTTTCCAGTCAGTTTTTCTGCACCTATTGTAAAAACAAAAAACTTAGGTTTCTCTGTAGTTCTGGCTGTTCTGAAACTCAATCTGTAGACCAGGCTGACCTTGAACTCAGAGATCTGCCTTCCAAGTGCTGAGATTAAAGGTGTGCACCACAACCAGTGAGAGAAACTTTTTTTTAATTAATTAATTTATTTATTTGTTTATAAAAATTTCCACTTCCTCCCCTCCTCCCCATACCCTCCCATTCCCCCCACTCTCTCTCCTTCCTCTCCAGTCCTAAGAGCAGTCAGGGTTTCCTGCCCTGTGGGAAGTTCAAGTTCCTCACCTCTCCCTCCAGGTCTAGGAAGGTGAGCATCCAAACAGACTAGGATCCCAAAAAGCCAGTACATGCAGACAAAACAAGACCCAGTGCCCTTGTCAATGGCTTCTCAGTCAGCCCCCATGTCAGCCACATTCAGAGAATCCAGTTTGATCACATGCTCATTCAGTCCCAGTCCAGCTGGCCTTGGTGAGCTCTCATTTGATCAGTCCCCTTGTATCAGTGGGTGAACGCACCCCTTGCAGTCCTGATTTCCTTTTTCATGGTCTCCCTCCTTCTGCTCCTCATTTGGACCTTGGGGGCTCAGTCCAATGCTCCAATGTGGGTCTCCATCTCTATCTCCATCTATCGTCAGATGAAGGTTCCCTCTGGTCCTGCCTTTCTTGCTCACGTTCTCCCTCCTTCTGCTTCTCATTTGGACCTAGGGATTTAAGTCCAGTGTTCCAATATGTGTCTCTGTCTCTATCTCCATCCATCGCCAGATGAAGATTCTATGGTGATATGCAAAATATTCATCGGTATGGTTATGGGCCAAGGCCAGTTCAGGCACCCTCTCCTCTGCTGCCCAGGGAACAACCTGCGGACCTCTCCTTGTGCCTGGAAACCCCTCCAGAATCAAGTCTCTTGCAAACCCTAAAATGGTTCCTTTAGTTGAGATATATACTTGCCTGCTTCCATATCCATCCTTCCTCCCTCCCCCCATCCCATTCCCCCCAAGCCATCCCCAATCCTCCCCCTCTCCCTTCTTTCTAACCCTCTCCTCTTACTTCCACTCCCCACCCCCCGTGCACCCAAGTTTGCCTGGCAATCTTGTCTACTTCCAATATCCAGGAGGATAACCATATGATTTTTTTCAGGTTCACCTTCTTATTTAGCTTTTCTAGGATCACGAATTATAGGCTCAAAGACCTTTAACTATGGCTAGAATCCACTTATGAGTGAGTACATACCATATTCCTCTTTTTGGGTCTGGGTTACCTCACTCAGTAAAGCGTTTTCTAAGTCTGATGAATGTGATGGGTCTGTTTCTTGGTTTCAAAGATTCAAAACACTTGGTCATTTTGTATTTTTCTTTATGTATGGTGATGGGCTCCCCTGACTGAACTGTGGGAAGGCACACTCCACATCTATGTAAGTGCAAGACTGCAAGAATTCTCTCTTGTAATGCTTTATCTTTTTTGGTTATAGGAGAGTGCTGGCTTTGGGGATGCGGTGGAGATGGTCTCTCTTCAGCTTCTGCAAGAATTTTTGGAGAACTGATGCTAATCCTTTCTTATGTCTTAGTGGAACATTTGCCCTTTGGCCCCTGTGTTTTTCCCATTCTCTTACAATGCTGTTCTTCTTATGGTGTTAGAAGTCTTTCAAGGAAGTTTTCACTTCATCTAAGATTTCAGGTTATTGCCATGAAATTGCACTTTTGTATTGCCTTTTATAAACAGGCAGTGTTCCATAGTGTCACCCTCTCTTTTGAGGGAAAGGGTGAGATAGTGTCTTACTCTACTTTAGACTGGCTTAGAACTTCCCTTGTAGCCCTGAGTGGCCTCAAACTCTTGGCAGTCCTCCTGTCTCGGTTTTCCAAGTTCTAGGATTGAAACCACCATGCCCGTCTCCTCTCTTGTCCCATGTGTTGCCATGCCTTTCTTCCAGATGAATCTAGCTAGAACAGTTTAATTGATCTTTCAAAGATTGTTTTCAGTTGCATTTTTACTATTTTTCTGTTCTCTAGACAAGGTGTGGATTGGCTCACATGCCATGATTTGCCAACCTCTGCTTTATATTGTTGATCTTCAGTTGTTGATGCTAGTGGATTATGCATGCACAAGTGTTGTGCGCATGTGTGTGTATGGGCATGCATGCATGTGTATGAGCGTGTATGTGTGTGCCTGTAGCTTTTACCTCTCTGCTGCCTAGTTCATATGTTGAGCTGACTTAGCTCAAGAACTAATTGAACGTCTTTGGTTTTTTTGTGTCCATAGAAGTATTTATGATAAGGTTTTTTTGAGGATCATGGATCTATTCTGACCCTCCAAAAAAAATCAGTTCCTCATCTTTCTTACTGAAATCTTCTTTATATTCTTTCCATAATTCTTCTTTATATTCTTTAGTAGGTAAGAGAGGGGCAGTTCTTTCAAGGTGAGGCTTAACATGTTTGCATTTCTTCCTTTCCCTGAGAATATTTAAAGTTCTCAATGCTAGTCTCTCACTTTCATTATTTCTTATTAGTCTGCTCTGTCCAGCTCAGTACTGAGCCTTTCTGGGGAGAAATGGGGAAACAAGAACACACCCCTTTCCCTTCTCCCGCCAGCTCCCTATGTATTGCTTGACCTTGCTCTTGGCATTTTGGCTTTGTCTTCTTTAGGGAGGGACTCTCTCACTAGCACTAAGGAGTATTACCTTGTAGGTAATCATTCTGTAAGCAACACAAAGGAAGAGCTGAAGTGGAAGGAAGGAATGTTTCACACCTGATTTCAGTGTGCCTGCATTGATGAGTGTGGTGTAACAGATCTGGATGGGAAGACTCGAGTAATAGAAGGAAAGAAGCCAGGCTGTGGTGGCGCATGCCTTTAATCCCAGTATTCAGGAGGCAGAAACAGGCAGATCTCTTGTTAGTTTGAGGCCAAAGTGATCAATAGAGCAGTTCCAGGACAGCTTGGACTGTTAAACAAGGAAACCATGTCTCGAAAAGCCAAAAAAAAAAAAAAAAAAAAAAAAGCAAATGAGAGAGAGAGAAAAGAAAGGATTGGATATTCATTATTTTTTATATGCAATAACCCTGTCCTGTTGGTTGAACTGAGACCAGAATGTAGGTAGAATAACTGTTGCTCCTATGGTTCCAAACTTGAATCCCTTGAAGCCAGTTACTAATGACCTGTTTCCTAATTTATTACCCCTGTGAGTTAAAGTAAAAAAGAGTACAGATCCAAGCTGCCTCTAATCGCAATGCTTGGAAGGTTGAGGCAGGAATATGGCTGCAAGTTTGAGGCCAGCCTTGGATACATATATCTCTCTCTCTGCATATAAAACACAAATACATGCACACGTATCAGTGAGGCCAGTGAGACTGTCGCGTGGGTACAGGTATTTGCCTCGCAGATCTGACAGTCTGAGTTTGATCTCCAGAATCCACGTAAAGGTAGAAGGGGAGAACTGACCCCACACAGCTGTCCTTTGGTGTTTACACACTAGTAATTTTTTTATAAGGAGGAAAGATGTTTTTTAAGTACAAATCCATCATTACTGATCTTCGTAGGATATTGTCTAATAGCTTGTCCACAAGCCATCACTTTACACTTGATGATCCAGATTATACAAGTTGTATCTTCTGTCTCTTATGTCCCAGAGGCAGCCTTCTTTGGTTCATACTTCAGATCTCACTCCCTAGTAATCTAGTTACAGACATGTGTTAAGCAAAGTGACATAAAGCCACAGAGCTGTCCTTTAGGACATTTGAGGTCTTGGACCTGAGTAAGAAAATAGTTTATTCCTTGTCTTAGTTCACCTAAGTCTTACAGTAGAAAGGTGTAGACTGGAAAAAGTTGTGTCTGTGCTCTATCCTCAGCTCTTATACCTGACTTTGATTCTTGGGCTTCAGGTTCATGTCACTTCCTCCCAGAAGCTTCCCCTGGCCTGCATTGTATCCAACAACCTTTGTTTTCTTGGTTCCTTTTGCTTCAGTGAAATATAGTTGTTTATGTAACAGTATCAAAGTCGGAGTGTGTGCCTTATTTCCACCTCACCTGGATGTCCTGCAGAGGACGGACCTATGATGGGTTCCACCTGGCATTGTCTTGATTTTCCTACCAAAGCCCTTTACCTTAATACTGATGGCAGAAGTGGAGCATCTGGTAAGAACCGTCTCTTCTACTGAATAGAAACTCGAGTTGCCAGTGCCCTGTCAAAATATCCTGTCCCATCAGCTGGCATAGGCTCCCTCTAGTCTCTTCATCAGGCCAGCTTGGGCCAAGCTCCTTTACACATATTGTTTTCTCTTCTGTCTCTCAACAACCATCAATGTGTCCTAATTGCAATGGCCATGTAGCTTCCAGACAGGTCCAGTCACAAGCTCGGGAGCAAGTTGCAGTGGGGGCCTAAGGAAGGGAGGGAAGTTGCAGCTCCTAGGAAACTTCCAGCAAAGAGGTTGCGTCATTGAAGAAGATGGTGCCAGTCGCAGGAGTTTCTCTTGGAAATGAGTTTTAAAATTTGTTATTTTAGTAGTAGGAGTTCGATGGTGCCAGAGTTTAACCAGGTTTTTCGTTTGCTAGTCAATCTCTAATTTACACTCCTCCTACCCAGGAATCATTTTTTTAATATATATATATATATATATATATATATCATAATTCTTTATTGATTCTTTGGGACTTCACATCATGCCCCCTAGTCTCACTTGCCACCCAGTCCCTCCATATCCCCCCTTCCCATGCAGTATCCCCCCCACCCCAAGAAACTCCTCCAACCCTTAAAAAATAAATTGAAAACAAAACAAGTGAAATAACCCACCTTGTGCCTCCGTCTTTCCAACACCTCTTCATTCATCCTAGTAGCATTGGGTGTTGCAATGTCATACTGTATACCCATTTTCCAATCAACCCCACCCACAAAGTGTTCGTTGCATTGAGTCAGTGGTCTGGTTCAAGGCCTCTGTTACACCACCATCATTGAGCACTCACCCAAACTCCTCTTGGATATCCTGTCATCTCCCTGAGTCAGGGATCCTGTGGTTATCATTCTGCAGGACCAGTCCCTCTACACACTCCAGCAGGCCATTGATGCGGTAGATGTTAGGCTTGGCCAACTCAAGGCCCAGGGTGTGGTCTGGGCCACTGGGACTGCCCTTAGGTAAGGGGTAGAGCCAGCTCTCCTAGGACTGTGCCATCAGATCCAGGCCAGCATGATCCTTGGATTTCAATATGCGTGGTTTCTATGACCCCCTGTGGCAACACAGGTCATGAACATCACAGACCCCAGCTGCAGTAAGAACATGGACCCAAACATGGCCCAGCAGCTCAGGCCCAGACATCACCATCAGTGGCAGCATAAACCACCTAAGTCAGTATGGCTCTGGTGGCAGCAAGGCCCTCAGATACCAACATGGTCTCAGATGTCTGTTTAGACCCCTGGCATCCTCACAGCTCTCAGTGGTAACTGGAGCCACAGATATCAACTCAATCCTAGCTGCTGCTGGGCCATGGACAGGAAGCACATTTTTAAGAAAAGATAATTTTAATGTGGTGATGCAGCAGCCTTTACATAACTATGACTGAAAACCCAGTAAGAAATCACTGAAGTATTTGAGTCCTTGTTTGCATAACAGGTTTTCTCTTGGACATGGTTACTGTGGTTGACAGTAATGACAGGAGATGAGAATCAGTGCGTTCATGATAGAACCCATGAGAAGCTGTGCACCTTCAGATGAGAAATTCCCCATGATCTTCTGGAATCTTTATTTTTAAATTTTATTTTATGTGTATGTTTTACCTGAGTCTGTGTTTGCTCACTGTGTGTGTACCTGGTGCCCACAGAAATCAGAAGAGGACATTGGATCCCCTGAAACTGGAGTTATGGGTGGTTGTGAGGTATCATGTGGATGCTAGGAACCAGACTTGGTTCCTCTGCAAAAGCAACATGTGTTCTTAACCACTAAGCCATCTCTCTAGTCCCCTGAGGGAGCTTTCTTGATCCCTGTTCTTTATTCTTTTCCAGACACTGTGCATCCTAGCCAACATAGCAGATGGGACAACAGCAAAAGAACTTATTATGACCAATGATGACATCCTGCAGAAAATCAAATATTATATGGTAAGCCTTAGTCTTCCTTGCTACAGAATTAGAAGACAAGGGCTCTAGAATTGTAGCTGAAAACAAACTGCAGGAGAATGCTCACTACTCTAACAGAGTCAAAGAGTTTGTATCCCGAAATAGAAAAAGCAAGCCCAACTTGTAAAAATGTGCTGTGGACACTGTTATCACCACCACCCAACTCCCACCCTGCTTGTCTGCCTACCACCTCCCTCTTACTGAAAACTTGAACTCCTGGTTCTCAGTCCTGTCTCCCTCAGGTCTCTCAATCTCATGGTGGGTGAGTCCTCTAGACAGCTGGTACCTTACTTCTTTGACATGTTTACTTCTTTTCTTTTCGATTTTTTTTATTTATTATTTTTATTTTTTGAGACAGGGTTTCTCTATAGCTTTGGAGCCTGTCCTGGAACTAGCTCTTGTAGGCCAGGCTGGTCTCGAACTCACAGAGATCTGCCTGCCTCTGCCTCTTGAGTGCTGGGATTAAAGGCGTACGCCACCACTGCCTGGCGACATGTTTACTTCTAAACATGCTTTGCCACCTACTGCTATGTCATGTGGTCATCATGGGACACTGTCAGTTTAACACCAAAATCTAACGCTCAGTGCCTCCATCTCCTTTGATTTTGTCCATTTTCACCACAGCATTCCAACCATGAAAATCATCTCCCCCATCCTTCCTCCAGTAAGGCTGTCTTCCCTTTGCTGCACATTTCATAGTTAATAATTGCAGAGAAATGCACAGAAATGAGCATTTCTGTCACCTTATTCTTTACTGTACAGAAGATGAGATCCACATGCCCTGACACCCCCAGCTCCCAGCTCTTTTGAGTCAAATTCTTGGCCTCTTATGAAGGCCTGGTACATACTGTGTGGCCTGACTCATTTTGTCCTCCTTCCTGTTGTTCACTACATGGCTGTCCTCTAGCTCCTAAATGAAATCACTTTCCTTCCTACCTCAGGTCCTTTATCTATTCTGACTTTTCCACCTGGAACACTTCTCTACCCACTGCCTCACCCTACAGATCTCAGCTGAACTAATAACTTCATCTCTGGGCGCCCTCTTGGGCGAGTGTTATAGCATTGTTTTTTTCAGAGCAACTCAGTCCATTAGCAATACAGCTCTGTGTATCTACTGTCTCTATCAGAGCGAGGATTGAGTTATTATGTGCACCCTTTTATATCTTTCACCTTCATAACACCTGGCCCAATACCTACTTAGTGGTTGTTGAGTAAAAACCTACGCTTAAAACTGATAAATCCCTTGTCTTTCAATTGCCACATAGTGTCTTGTGTTTTGAAAGTTCCCTTAGTGGTAGACCATCACCAGTGCACATGTCCTGGACTCATTCTGCAGCACTGAAAGAATGGAGCCTAACTTCACCGTCTTTGTATACACCAGTTTCCCTACTGCTATTCAAAACCCCCCTTTTCTAAAAGTATCTTCTGCGTATTCTCACTCCTTTTGTGCCTCTGTATTGACTTTAACCTACTTAATCTGGCTTCATCCTTATCACTCAACTGCAGCGATTCCAGTGAAGGTCACCGTGACCTCTGTGATGCTCAGTCTGAGAGTTCTTTTCCTTCCTTTTACTCTCTACTGAGAGCTGACATGAACACAGCCAGCTGTTTCCTCCTGGAAACATCTCTTCCTCTTGGCTTCCCTGACACCATACCCCAGAGTGTCCCCTCCCTGTCTGCTCTCCTGCTGCTGCTAGTCCCTAGCTTTGGTTGCACAGTAGAGAGCCCCCTAAGGCGCTTTTCACAGCCTGCCTTATCCTTGCCCTCCCAAGATTCTCATCTAATAAAATGTCAGGGATATGTCTTAGTTACCCAGATTTTTAAGTGATTCTTATATATGAATGGAGGAAAGCCACTAGCCTAACAGATCTCATCTCTTCCATTGTTTTTCTTTTCATCTCTGAGTCATTTTTAAAGGTGTATCCAAAGCCTGAACCTCCTTTCAGGACTCAACTTGGTACCCTCCTGCCTACTCAACATCTTCTTGTGCTGTCCGACAGCCTTTTGGGCTGTTTGTAAGTTGGTCTCTCCTAAACTTACATGTCTCCTCCTCTGCCATCTCCTGCAGTGCTCAAATCAGATGCTACTTGGATTTCTCCAGCCCTGTCCACACAGTTGTCCATATTAGCATGTCCTGTGAACCCTTTCTCAAATCCAGTTTTGAATCTGTTCACAGTTTTCTATTGCTGCTACCTCTACTGGTGTCCATGCGCTTGCCTCTTCTGTCTGATTGCCTGGATGATAGAGGTAGCCTTAGAACTATACTCCAAATTCCCCAGCCAAAGTGATGTTCTAAAAATGTAAAGCCAATCTTGTCTCTTGTAAATCTTCAGGGACTTCCTCTAGATTCAGAATGGAACCTGCAGTCCCTACTCTAGCCTACAAACTCTTTGAATATGTACCCATCAGATCCCCTCAAGAAGTTTTCTGTTTGGAGCTATAGCCCTGTGATTTTTATACATCTAGTTCCTTCCTTGTCTTTAATTCTGTTTGAATGTTGCCCCTTTAGAAGATACTGTCTGTGTATATTCACCTAAGCTAAGTTCCTAGCACTCCGGCTTCCCTTGTTATTGAATGACTGCCAAATTAATTCCTTAGTAGTAAATACTTTAAGTTCATTTCTTCAGTTTACTTATTGTTAGCTAGAGGCTGGAATCAGGTGACAAGTTTTATTCTCTTCTTGCTTAATGAGCCCACACTGAGTATCACTGAGTATGTTTTTAAACCCGTTGACAGGCTAAAGAAGAATCCCCAATTTCTGGTGGAGGAAGCCATGCCTAGTTCTTTGTTTTTATTATTATTACTATTATTATTATTATTATTATTATTATTATTATTTTGTAAATCTCTAGTCCTGCCTGCAGTGAAGTCCACCTTAGCCTTCTAAAAATCCTTAAGCATACCATGCAGTTGGTGTTCGGATGTACATTAATTATTTAAGGCTCTTGTTTGTTTCTTTTTTGGTTTTTGAGATAGGGTTTCTCTGTGTAACCTTGGCTGTCCTGGAACTCTGTAGACCAGGCTGTTCTCAAACTCACAGAGATCTATCTGCCGCTGCCTTCCAAGTGCTGTGATTAAAGTATATACCACCTGGCTGGTGGTATATTAAAGTATATACACCTGGCTGTTTTTTTTTTACTTTTTTATGTATTTCTCTCTCTCTCTCTCTCTCTCTCTCTCTCTCTCTCTCTCTCTCTCTCTGTGTGTGTGTGTGTGTGTGTGTGTGTGTGTGTGTGTACCTGGTGCCCTCAGAGGTCATTGGATCTCATGAATCTGGTGATGTAGGCAGTTGTGATCTGCCATGTGAGTGCTGGTAATCAAATCTGTGTCCTCTGGAAGAGCAGCCAATATTCTTAGCTGCTGAGCCAACTTTCCAGCCCTTATTTAAGACCTTTGAAATGGACAAGCAGGAAAAACAATCTAAAAGTTGTTTACTATTTATTGAGTCATCTTTCATTTAGGAGAAAGCATTTTATAGGAATAAACAATCCAACTTAACCATCAGAGGTTGCACTTACAGTACGTATTAGAAAATAAGTAAGATTCGTGTAAGAGTATGAAGCTCCTCAGTCATAGTTGTGACATTTGATAAGTCAGGTAGCAATTTGGTCTAGTTCTTTGGGATAGTCTTATAGAAATAAGAGTAATTTCACTATTCCAGAAGCCAAATGTATTCTGTCACTCTTATTTCCAGCAAGTTGTATCAGGAGAGTAAACTATAAAGTGTGCTTAAATCTGATTGTTCATCAACCTCCTGACCACAGCTTCATTTCCTGTCCCAGAGAAATTATTGGACTACTTGAGCAAGATAATAGCTAAAGAACTAATATGAAGTCTACATCCAGTTCATCACTGCCAGTGACTGAGAGAATGGGCTATCTGAGAGCATAGACATGTTAGGTGCCCAGTTCCTTGCTGCCAGTAACTTAGAAGAGAGAGCACAGGCAAGTCGATGTATAGAGCTGTTAGGTATCTTTGTATCACATGCTTCAAAGCACAAACTTCTCACCCATAGCCTCAGCTGTTTCGTTTGGTCACTGGACGATTTTTAAAATTTCGTCTTTTGGCAAGGGTTGCGCTCTTCGGTTGGCCAGATTTCCCACCACTTCCTCTGCTTTTTAGCCTGACTTTTACCCTCTTTAATGTTAACTTTATAGCTCCTCAGGTTTGTGGCCTGTGACTCAGAACTGTGGGCTCTTGGAATTACCTATGGTATATCATGAGAAAAATGGCGTGCTGTGAAATTACCCCATCTTGATTTTTATTCCTTTTCTACATCACTAGGGTCACTCACATGTCAAACTGCAGCTTGCCGCTATGTTTTGTATATCAAACCTCATATGGAATGAAGAAGAAGGTAAGATATTGGTGAGGTTTGTCCCAAAGAAAATATTGGAAGGAAATGTTTACACAGGAAAAGCAGAAACCCCACACACTTGGCCTAGCTGGTTCCTAATATCACAGAAACAGCTTGCTGTGAGAATCAATAGTATTAACCTAAGATGTGACCCCACCCCCACTTCAAGCCGTCCTGGTACTAGATTACAGGATAAGGATAAGAAGGAAGCACTAGTCCCTCCCTATCTTTGAGAGAACTGGTGAAGAGGGCACTGAGTTGCCTTAGAAGAAGGTGAGAGGAGAAGATGATCCCAGGTTGGGCCTTTCATTCTGTGCTGAGGATGCACATTTAGAGACGATCCAGATAACAGTAATGGCCCAGAGGGCCATGGCGAGGTGGTGCAGGGACCAGGTGATGATGAGCCTTCTTGGGTGAAAGGTTCTCACCTAAGCTCCACAATCCATTTTTGCGCCAAGCCAGTTTAAATCAGAAGCAGGCTCTAGGAATGGATGATTCTTCGTGCTTCCTGGGTTTCTCTTTATGTAACCAAGGCAGGAGTCAGATTGCAGAGAGCATCTCAGCTCCAGGTTGGCTATATTAAAGTCGGCTGGGAAAGTCTATGAGTACAGTGTCTGGGTCAGTGGATGTAGAGAGGGTGGTGCATGAACAAGTCACTAGGCTATTTAGTGGGGAGAAACTCCAGGGAGCTTCAAGTACTTTGCATTCAGAACATTACAGAACCAAGTGGAAGGAAGCAAAACCAGATTTAACCCATAGGCCTTGATACCAAGAGTTGTATGTGACCCAGGATGCCAAAGCCAGGCTTCAGGCTAGTAGTCTAATTGGAAGTCAGAGCAGTGTGAGATTAGAAATACCACGTGTGCTATCACAGAGGCAGCAAGAAGTGGAAAAGGAGGACTAAGGCATGCTAGAGATGTTGGCTTGTCCTTAAAAGCTGCTTCCTAGTGGCACAGGGTCTTGTGCGAGGGGAAGAATGTGACTGATTCTGAATCCATATGCAAGAATTAACTTATTGGACTGGAGAGATGGCTCAGAGGTTAAGAGCGCTGGCTGCTCTTCCAGAGGTCCTGAGTTCAGTTCCCGGCAACCACATGGTAGCTCACAACCATCTATAATGAGATCTGGTGCCCTCTTCTGGTGTGTGTGCAGGCATGCAGACTAAATAAATAAATATTTATAAAAAAAAAAAAAGAACTTACCAGCAGAACCTAGGATAGACTTGATGGAAGTGGGGTTCAGTAGGCAGAGAAGCCAGATAGGAGGCTGTGAGAAAGTTCTGGCATGAAGGACTCCAACTCCATGGGGGAGGTAGGGGACAGAAGGGTTGGAGTGAGTGACTCTGGTGAAGCTAGAGGAGAGCGGTGGCCTGCACCATGTCCAGTAACCTAGTAGTTTCAATCTTTTAGGTTCCCAGGAGCGCCAGGATAAATTACGAGACATGGGCATTGTAGATATTCTACACAAACTGAGTCAGTCGCCAGACTCAAACCTTTGTGACAAGTGAGTATTGACATGAAGGGCCTTGCTTTGGGCCCTCCTCAGTTCTGTTGTGAAAGGCTTGAGCTGTTGTAGTAACCCAGTCAGCCAGCCTTTGTTTTGGGTTGTTATATTTCATTGTTAACTGTGAACTAGCAGTGACATTTGATTTTTTTTTTTACATTTATTTATATACATACTATGGTTGTGTGTGCGGGTGTGCCATGGCACATATGTGGCAGTCAGAGGACAACTTGTTTGGGTCTCTTCTTCCGTCATATGAGTATAGAGATGGTGGTCAAACTCACGTCGCCATGCTTAACAGCAAGCACCTTTATCCAGTGGAGACAGTTGAGACATAAACAGTCATCTTATTCGGAAGAAGTATGAGTTTGAGCCATCTTAGTGGTTATCTGAAGAGGGTCCAGTGGTGACTCCCTTACATTCCCTTGACTACTACAGTAGAAATGCATGTGGCTTCTTTAGGGAAGTACAGAGACTAACAGTGAAACAAACACTCATTGGCTCAGAGCTCCATTGAGCTCTGCCTTATACCATTGCAACAGGGGCCTCAGTCTCAAGAAGCTCACCACTTCTGGGAGGGGTAAGAGAAATAGAAATCCAGTCAACTATGAGATGCTATTCCTGTTCCTGTTCCTGCCACCCACCAAAAGATGCTTTTCCTATACTCCCTTATAACAGCCTCACTTGTGAGAGTGAACGGCTAGGAACATCTCTTCTTACTCACTACATATTGAGATAGTTCAGAAGTCCTCATGCTCTCTGCCTTTCACACCCATACCTATCTCGTGCCCACCCCACAGTTTGTCATACCTTCAGGCATTACACATTCTGTCCCATGTGATTCGCCACCTTAGGTGTCTCCCTTTCATGTCTCCATTGTTCAGTGTTTTCAAAAATTACCCACTCTATATTCTAGTAACTTCATTGTTTTAGGTATAAATTATAAAAAGGGTGAATAACTTGAAGTCCTTGCTCATGTGCAACTTAGATCTTAGTACAAAAGCCAGATACTATAAACAAATAGATATGTATCCAGTGATGGCAGGTCCCATAAAGAATAAAAAACATTTCTCTCATATCATATAGTTAGAAAAGGTGTCTGAGGGTGTGGTGGCTCATCATAGGCCTGGTTGAAAAGAGAGAGTGCTATACAGAATTTAGAGGGAGAATATTCCAGGCAGGGAGCCCAGTTAGTTGAAAGGCCCTGAGGTACATATCCTGAAGGGCAGATATACAGGAAGAGCAATAGAGTCATGAAGGAGCATGATCACAGGGAGAGGGGCCAAAACCAACAGATCTCTGAGAGTCTTCCAGTCTCTTTGGGAGGCTCTGAGGAAGGACCCTGAGGTAATAAGGACTTCGGCTTTTAGAGAGCCTTGAGGGAAGGAGATAGGAGCAAGTCTGCAGGACATGAAGTCTTAGAAAAAGAGCAAAGGAAGATGTCTAGGTTTGACCCTGAACAACGGGGTGGAGGGTTTACCAAGATGACACGAATATGGGGAATTAGGTGGATAGACAGAGGAATTACGTAGATAGACGTAATTGAATTCCTGCCTGAATATGCCAACTGTAGGGTGCCTGTTTTGTAACATGAGGGCCGGCTGTGGGGATTTCTGTCCTGCCCGGTTCCCACAGCTGGCACGTCCCAAAGAAAATCACACAGAGATCTCCATAAGTTATAACACTGATTGGCCCATTAGTTCAGGCTACTTACTAGCTCTTGTAGCTTATATTAACCCATTATTCTTATCTATGTTAGCCACATGGCTTGGTACCTTTCTCAGCATGGCAGCTCACATGTTGTTTCTTCGGTGGTCTGGGCTGGAACTGCAGAGGGAGCTTCCTGCTTCCCAGAATACTCCTGTTCTCATCACCCCACCTCTAATTCCTGTCTGGTTGACCCACCTATACTTTCTGCCTGGCCAATCAGCATTTATTTAAAACATGATTGACAGAATACAGACAATTCTCCCCCACCACTGTTTGATATCCAAGGACTCAGGGAATTGTGACTGGTGTAGATTTGAATGGTGTTCAGATGGAGATGGAGAAAGTCATTGAAGGAGAGAGTTAAGAACAAGATGAGAGGGAAGTGCTAAGAACTGAGATCCAAGACCTGTCACCATTTATGGCAAGTGAGAAAATTCCAGCAGAGAGCAGGAGGAACAACTAGTGGGGTGGGCAGATAGGCAGGCAAAGGGGAGACATGCCCAGTGAGTTATTCTTCTTTAGAACTCCCTCAGCGACCATGCCAGCACCTTCTCTGCTCCCATAGTACCTGTAGAACATTCATGCTGTCTTTGTTATTAGTTTGTCTGTGATTCTAAACTCCCAAAGCATACAGAGTAGACTGGGCTTCTGCCTCCCTGAAGCTTATTGTCCTGTAAGTTAGAGAAGGTAAATCTGAGTAATTTGTAGCCCCACGTGCCAATCATATGAGCAGAGAACCAAATGCAAGTGAGGTCAGCTGCAGGTTGGAGTCTCTGCCTTCCCTTCGTGGTTGGCTGCTGGCTCTCACTAAGAGCCAGGCTGCTAGTTGGTAGTTTTGCTCAGGTTTGCTTGAAAGAGAAAACCTACTTAAAATTGTCTTTGGGGGATCTCAAGTTCAGAAAAGGACTTCATGAACATGAACTGGGATATGTATGGGTTCTGGCCTGTGTTGCTTTAGACCAGTCTGGTGCTGTGTCTCCAAATTTGTGTGGCATATGTTTTGAGTTTCCACGTTGCACACACAAACCCCTTTTAAAAGAAAAGGTAGCTATCTGGGATTAGGGATACTCACCTGTGACCTCAACACCCAGGAAGCTGAGAAGAGAACCGTGAGTTTGAGACCAGCCTTGCTGCAGTGCAAGCTGATTTAAAGAACCTGCCCTTGGGAAGAAAAAGGGAGTGAGCTACTCAGCCTGTCTGTCCTCTGAAAGACTCCTTAGATAACAGGAAGTCTAAACACAATGAGCATACTCACTGGAGCCCCCTAGGAATCAAACAACCTACTAGGTCTAGAAAGATCTAACAGTTGAATCAGTAGGTTCCCTTGTCATTTTGGTGAGAAATCAGTGTCCTACCCTGTAGCCCAGGCTGCCCTGGAATTCATAATTCTTCCCCTGCTCCCACCTCTCTAGTGCAGATACACACCACCACATGGGCTGAATTAATAGTTTTAAAGACTGTTACAGGATTTCAGTTAAGACCCTCATGTGTACATGATGACCTGGCACATTAAAGTCTGTCAACTAAACAAGGTAATTCTTGAACTCTGTATGTAATCTCAGCACTAGGGGGTGGGGGGCTGTATTGATTCTTATATATTGATACAAACTTAAATTATGTTGACTATTTTAGGCATGCATGCTTCTACCTCTGTTTAAAATATTTTTATGTATTGACATATATATATATTGTATTGATATATGTATATTTTACCATATTGCATTGTACACTTCTACCTCTGATTAAGATACATATATATTGTTTATGTATTGATATATATATTTACCATATTGCAATGTATACTTGCACATTGTTTATACTTGGAGGTCATATTGTCCCCATTTATTGCACAGTTGTTTACTATTTCAGTCTTTAAGTTAGATAGATATTGAGAATAATATAGATCAATAGTCATCTAAGTTTGTCATTTATAATTAGACTAATCAGGTTCTTTAGATACATAGACATTATATTCAATATAGATAGATAATCTTCAACCTCTTCAAAGAGCTGTAGAAAATGGCCTTTAATCTAACTCAGAGTTCTTTGGTAGGGAGACACAATCGCTCCTGGCAACACTGATCTATTCCCGAGAGAATGTTGAGCACCAAAGACACTCCACCTGGAGCCTTTCTTCTTGGCAAAACTGGCCTTTGGGTAAAGAAATGCCCATACCTCAACTACTGACAGAGTTACAGAGTATCCATAAATGGATAAAACAGGACTGTCATATCCTGCCAAGACAGGATAAGATAGTTTTGAAAAGTTCCTTGCCTTTGAAAATGGTATGTCAGTTACGTTAGGCCTTAGCCAAAGTTGGTTGCTTCAACGCTACAAACATGATTTTGGGTGTTTGCCCAGGTAGCCAGTTGTCTCTGTGATTTGTTACATGTTCTGGAAGTTTGATTGCACTTCCTAATTACTTAGGTAACATTATTTCCCTTCTCAGATCTTTGATGGGATTGAAGATTATATAAACGTAGTTACTTTCCTTTTATGACATGGCCAAGTTATTTCTTATACAAGACTTAAGCTAGTTAGAATAGGATATTTGTATTTATTGTATATAATTATGTAGGTTTATACTTACTGTATATAATTTCGTAGTAGGCTTAGAACTCTCTTACTTAAACAAAAGGGGGAGGTGTTGTGGGAGTAACTTCCGCTGCCTCAACCAATAATCACTGAAGCAGGAGCCCACAGTGCAGCGGGGAGCGACTTCCGCTCCGTCAGCCAATAGCTGCTGAAATACCAGCCCACTGGGGCGTAGTATATTTCTCTCTTAAAAAGAGAAGCAGTTCCGGATAAGGCCCTCTTGGTTCCGGCTCTTGGTTCCGGTGCTCGGTCTCAGCTGCTGCTCCCGGCTCCTGCTCCAGCGACTAGGCTCCCTTCCTGACGGTTTATGGTGTATGTAAGTTTTACCCCCCGCCAAATAAATAACCCCTTAAAACATAACTGGTGTGGGATTGATTCGTTAATAGGGGGCATGCACAGGAGGATCATTGCCAGTTCAAAGCCAGAACGGGCTACAGAGTGAGTTCTAGGCCAACTAAGACTCCAGAGACAATGACTTTGTGTCAAACACACATGGAAAAATAAGCAAAAACTGCCGGACGATGCTGGTGCATGCCTTTAATCCCAGCACTCGGGAGGTAGAGAGGCAGGCTGATCTCTGTGGGTTCGAGGCCAGCGTGGTTTACAAGAGCTAGTTCCAGGATAGCTAGGACTGTTACAGAAAGAAACCCTGTCTCGAAAAAAAATAAAATAAAAAATAAATTAAAAACCCTCGTAAGACTATACCTTTGACTTTATAGTAGTAGCTGCAATTGACTTCACTTTACCATTGGCCTAGTCTATTAGTACCATTTTGATCAGCTAATAGCAACTACTAATTTGGCTTTTTCTTTTAAGCTAGGCAAGGAGACCATTTCTAAAGACAGACTGCCTAACCCCACAGTTGTATCTTCTTTGTAGTCTGCCAAACTTTAACCTTCATAGTCCTGAGGCCTTTGAGCCAGTAGGCAGCTTCACCTGACAGGCTCTTGGCCCCCTTTCAGGAACCTCAGCACCTTCCCCTTTTGTCAGCTTCCCAGTGTCCTCCCCTAGACCTAGGCATTGCTACATAACATCTGCACGGCAGTAAGAGCAAGTCAGGATTCCAGACCCATCTCAACTGTAGGAACACCGTAGAGCTGTCCAAGAAAACCCCAGGGGAAAATGTCTGGTGATGATAGCTGTTATCTCTGTGTAACAGCCCTAGCTATCCTGGAACTAGCTCTTATAGGCCATGCTGACCCCATAAGGTAGCTGCTCAGCTGGGATCAGCCCAGCTCCCTCCTAACCACCGTTAGTCATGAAGATATTCTCCTCAGTGCCAGTTGTGAGATGGTGACTAACGGGAACTTTGTGATTTCAGGGCAAAGACGGCGCTGCAGCAGTACCTGGCATGATGGGCGAGCCCGGGCACCTGCGAGTACCCCTCACCTTTGTTTAAGGAAGTGCAGGAGCTAGCCTCATTTGACTCCTTCTATTTGCACACGTCACCTTGGACTGCAGGGAGCTGTTTTGCAAAGCAGTTTAGTAGGCTTAGATCTCAAATTCATCTTGAGAACATTTTTTTGAGGTAGTAATTTCCTCAGAGGATTATTGTATTTTGTTTTGTTTTGTTTCTGAGCTACCTGGACTCTTTATTAGAACAATCAATCATTTTCCTTTGGATCTACAATTTTTTGCCTATGCTGCAGCCACTTTGTGAGCAAGAATGGTGTGTGTGTGTGTGTGTCTGTGTCTGTGTGTGTGTGTGAGTATGTGTGCGCACGCGTGTGTGTACATGAGAGTTTGGCCGTGTGGGTGAAGGATACCTCAGATTTTTCTTTTCTTATTTTGTGTGAAAATCTCTTTTCTACAGATTTTCCAGGGTTTAAGCATTGCTTGCTGTATAAAAAAAACTTTACTGAATTATATACAGTTTGAATGAAATGTTATTTTAAAAGCAAAACAATTGTTTAGTGTTCCATAAAAGTTATGTTGAATTTTGGTCAGATGAATATTTGTAAGTAAAAAATATATGCATTTCTGAACCTCAACTTACATAGATTTTCTTTATAAAAACAAACAAAAAAAGAAAAAAAAAGACAAAGAAAAAGTTGGCTACAGTTCGCCTGAATAACAGGCACTGTACATGGTGCTGTGCAGATAGTAAGCTAGCCTCTTACTGCCATTAATATTAGCAGGTACAATTTTTTGTTGTTCTTGTTTTGTTTTTTTCAGCCTAATTCAATAAGCTCTTAGGCTTCCAAGTCAGAAGGACAGTGGAATGGAGAAGTGAGGCAACAGAGTCACTAGGACTTTGAAATGTCAAAGGGAGATAGAACTACTGATAGTGGAAGCCCAGGGAGGACCAGGTGGGCTGCCTTTGACTGGACTGGGGGCCGAGAGCCTCCCAGCTCCCCTAAATCCTGTCTTTAGTGTAGCAGTGTCTGGCAGGGTTTAGAAACAGACCTGGAGAGCAGGTCGCCCCTTCCTGAAAACAAGCCAGATCACTTTATGCTTCCTGCAGCAGTGAATGTCACTGTGAGACCAGCTTGTTCTGCAAACACATCCTAGGAAGAAACAGCAAGATAGGAGCAGCTTCCTTCTAGCTTCTAGAAAGCCTCTTCTTGACCATCCCAGCGAAGGCCACATGGTAGCTGGGGATGCCTGGTTGTTGTGCTCTCCTCGAATGAGATGGGAAGTCTTTTCCTGAATGAAGCTAAAATACTAAACATTGAGAGAAGGGAAGGGAATCTCCCCAGGATTACTGAAGATGACTTCTTATTTTTATTTTCATTATTTTATTATTTTTTGGCATCCACTCTAACTTCTGGTCCCTTCTAGGTGAACTCAGCAGAGGTAGAACCAGTCTTCCTTTCCTTTTTTTAGAAGGAGGCCAGAGCATGGTGTGAGGTCTGTGGCCCAGAAGCTTGCAGTGTGTGTGTGCAACTGCCGGAGTCCACACCTTCCCATCAGCCACTCCTAATAGGGCTGCTCACCTGCAAGCTGCTCTGTCACCAGCCTACACCTTCCTTGGGAGACTTAAATATGGTTTATTGCAAATGAATGTTTTTAAATGTATTTAATGCAATGTTTTCTATTCTCCATATGACCACCCAAGATGCAAACACAGAGATTTCCAAGGTTTTTGTTTTGTTTTGTTCCTCCCCACCCCCAGCATCACTGATTTGAAAGCTGTCACACAGAACTTGGGTTTTGTGCAGGTGTCTAGAGTGCTAATATGGGAAAACTAGCTCACAGGAAACCTAGTTTACTGGGAATGAAGCCTTATGAGGGCCCGCTCATTACTACTTCTGGTGCTGAGACTGTACCCTTGAGTAGCATTTGTAACACAAATGCTACAGTGTCAGTTTTAGAAAGTACCAGTACATACAAAGAAACCAATAGTACGTTGCTGAGACAATCTCGAACCCAAATAGCATGAGAGGGCTGAAGACGCCTTGAACTCTGTGGATAAATCTTGCCTGTGGGTATAAGCAATGGTCACATAAAAAGTGCTTTACTATAATTTAACTTTTCTGATTTGAATGAAGGGAAATGTATTTATTAAAACAAAGCTGTTTGCTGCTTTATGCAGGTGCAGTGTTTGGTCAGCAAGGAAGTGGGGAAAATGGGACATGGTCTTATGTCTGCACCCAAGTTCTTACTGAAGCTTCTCGCTCTAATACTGCATTCTGTTTCTCCTTTGTGCCCTGATTGTAACCCAAAATTTATAAACTAGAAAAGAATGTCCAATTTAATAAGTTGCATTTTTTTTCCTTAAGCACTTTATTCAGAACAATATGTGTTCTTCTGGTAGTGTTTGGATAATATGATTTTAACACATGCTAATAAAAGCCAAGAAAAATCATGGCAACTTCTTAAAAGGAGTCTGTTTTCCAAATGACTGGAGCATAAGGGAATAGTAGAAGATAATGTGATCTGTGGTAAACGAAGGCCGCGAGGCGGTTTTGCATTGCAGAATGGAGAGCAATATCTCAAGCCAGTTATGGCTCTCAGAGGCACCTGCATAGTCTGAGGACTCCTTTCCCTGGCCTGCAAACCCTTTATGGGTACCCATTCCCAACCGCCAAGACCCACCTCCAGCCTGCTATGTTGTATCCTCCCCTTCACCCAAGCCTCTTACCGCCATTGCCACCACCTGCTGACGTCAGACTGAGTATGACAAACGACCAACTGCTGTCCTTCTGCAGGGACACACAGGTGTCCCTCACTTCTGTACTGTGCTACCTTCTGAGTCTAAACCTGACCAGAGCTCCCAGTTCAAGGCCTCACTGAAAATAGAAGTCCAGGGACACCTGCCCCAGAGCATGAGGACAGAGAAGGAAGACAATGAGGTTGGTGTTAAGGAAAGAGAGTTTTGGTGGTGTGAATCTCGGGTGTACCCAAAGTGACCATAAGTGGAAAACCAGGTGGTCAGCCCCCCTTTCCATAACTTTTAGGGAAAATGAGCCAAGCCTGAGAAAGGGGACATTGCCACTCTAGATCCTGGTGGAGACCCAGCAGAAGGGGTCCCAACACCTTCTAAGTGGGGTAGGTTTTCCATCTCTGATCACTGAGCAGAGGCTCATTCATTTACCCCATGAGTCAAGTTTTTCTTCAAGACCTCTCCTGAAGGAGAGCTGAGAGAACTGTAAGGACCGTGATGGCAGAGCCATCCACTCTGTCTCTGCCGCTCCAGGCTTCTGCTTCTGGTGTTGCCAGGCAACGTGGCTCTCACGGAGAGCAGGCCACAGCCAGCACTTAAGAGTGGACCCACCCCTTTGACAACACATATCAGGCACTTGAACAGAGGATCTGAGAGATCCACAAGTCCTAACAGCCATCCTTTCAACTGCCAAGCACAGTGTCATGAGGGAGCCCAGGACAGATCCTGAGGAGGATCATGGGGTATGCATCAGATGTGGCCTAAGGTTATATACTTTAAACAGTAGGCCCCACATTGTGTCTCATGCCTACAGGCAGCCTGACCCGTCGTTTTCAGAACCAGTGCAATGCTCAGCAGAGTTCTCAGGTTAGGTGGACAGAAATTGTAATGCCCCAGTGAAGAGCTGTCTGCTGGGAGCAAACTGCCTGCTGAGCCTGACATCACAGGAGCGAACTTCTCGACCAGCAAGAGAGAGTGCTGGCATTTTCCTCGTGGTGTGGAAGAGCACAGCCTTTCCTCAGAGGAGAGTGTGCATGGGCTTAACCAGCGCAGAATAGCGCACGAACAAGGTGGTCACAGGGGTGGCCTTGCATGTGTAGTAACGTCACGGGGTCCTAAGTTAAAATCTCGCATCCCTCAGAGGAGAGGGGTAGCTGAGGCAGCAATTCAGTGAAGACCAAAGGCTGCCTGGCCCCACAGGAGCACACGATTAGGGCTTAAAACTGGACTTTAGCCCAGTCAGAAGCCAAAGAAATAGGGGAGGAAATATTGAATTAGCCCCGGTTCCCTGGTAACAGCACTGTGTTAGGAGCAGGCCGTAGTGTGAACTGCAGTGGTAGTGGCTGCCTTGTGACCTAAGAGGTAGCATAGGCAGTACCGAAGCCTGTTCATACCTGCTCTGTGTCAGTATGTGACAGTGTCGTCGCCATCAACAATAGCTAATTTCAAATCTCTGATTATTAAACTAGGCCTGCTGAGATGACCTGAGATGGCCCAGCAAGTAAAGGTACCTGCTGCCATGCCTGATGACCTTTAGATACTCAGGACCTCGAAGGTGGAAGGAGATAGTTGAATTCCTTGAGTTGTCCTCTGACCTGTGCCCACACCCACATGTACACATCTACACTCACCCCCCCACACACACACACATATCTGTTTTTTAAGATACCAAGCGAGGCTCAAAGCAGTAGATTTAGTGTTGGGGAGATCCAGTGTCCTCAGAGACGACAACATGCCTCAGTGGAGTGCAGTAACTAGAAGGAGGGAGGGTATGTTCTGTAGACTGTTTAATAAGGCAGGGACACGTATGCAGTTATTCTTGTTGTCTACAAAATAAGACTGAACCAAGAACATATTGGTGCTGTGAAATCTTCCTCTGAAGGTCCTGTGCAGACATGAACATTCCGAGGGCTCCTCACCTGGCAGCAGGCAGCAGTGTCCCAGTTCTCAGGTACACTCAGAGATGCAGAGGGCCTCCACGGGACTCGCTGCTCTTTGAGCCTCATCACCTGGGGGAGGGGGTGACATTGTTCTGTAAGACTCCTGAAACAGCCATGGCCCAGACTCCTGCCCTTCTCACCCTCCACCCCCAACCCCCAAAAGACAGCTGGAGTGTGTCACCAGGCCCGATAGCCAAGCGGGTCCTAATGGTTGTGTTAGGAGGGGTGGATACAGAGTTAAAAATGAACCGTTGAGGTAGGTCAGTCACTAGACCTTTACATCCTGTCTCCATCTTCACAGCAGATCTGTGAGGAAAGTGCTGATCTGTAAGTATTAGTGTGAGGTCTTAATGGGCCTATCATTGTCTCCAGTTCACACAGGAAGACTCGGGCCCGGCCCTGGTAAGTAGTGGGGCCAGGATCTGTCTGCGGAGCCTGTAGCCGGGAGAGCGCTGAGCAAACAAAGGTCAGTGCCTGCCACTCTCCATGAGGCTGCTTCACAGAAGTCAAGTGTGATCTGGACTCAGACCCTTCTAGAATCACCCCCACACACACACCTTGCTCTATCAGCTGAGGCCAAAATGTCAGATCCCAAATCTCCAGCGCTCCACAGTATCCTAGTCAAGTTGTGTCCCGCCAGTTCACGTCCACCTGCCCTTGTTGGCCCCGAGTTACACCTTCATGCCTCCAGCCATGCCCCCAAATGGATAAAGCTACAGCATGCCTCTGAAGGGAGCTGGCCCTGGCAGGACTGCCCACGGAAGTGAGAAAACTGAAGAACAGTGCTTGCTTGTGTGAACTTGGGTCTCCCAGCCCCAGAGCCACACTCCCCAGTGTTTCCTGAACCCCTAAATGGGTACACTCAGCATGTTCCTCAGCTCCACCCACCCTGTCCTGGAATGCTGAGCTTTGATCTTGAGACCGAAAGCACGCCAAACATTTAGGTAGATAAGATCAAAACACATAGGGATGTACACTTCAGATCTTTTTTTTTCTTTTTGAGACTGAGTTTCTCACTGTATAGACCAGACTGCCCTTGAACACAGATCTGTCTGTCTCTGTCTCCTGAGTGCTGTGATTAAAGGTGTGAGCCACTGCCCAGCTTGCCTCCTCCATAAGAAACTAGCCTTTATATTCTTGGGGTTTTTTTTTTGTTTGTTTGTTTTGTTTTGTTTTTTCCTGTACTCTCCATTTCCTACCCTTTCACCTCATTGCAGCCTCAGTGCTAGCCGGAACTCAGTTCTTTCACTGGCTACAGAATCAATGTTCTGTGCACAGATTCTGGTTTCTCACTCAGATCTGGAGAAGATGACGGCTGGGCCCATCTTGCCCAGGCCCTGTGAGTGCTTCCCATGGAGGGAAAGATACCAATCCTTCTTGGACCACTCTAATGCTTAAGGGCAGAAGGCCATAGCAGGCTCCAGAAAGGACCCTTCTATGGCAGCCTGGCTTCTTAGCAAGCCTACCAGGGATAGGGTTAGGGCACCAGGGACAAGAGAGAGACATCTGGCTTTGAAGTAAGTCTGAGAAAGTTATTAAAATTTCACTTTAGAGGTGAAACACTTTATTAAAACACTTTGAAGGTGTTCAGCAGCCTTGGACATTAAGGAATTGCAGATTAAAACCACTTTAAGATAACCATCTCACGGGCTGGAGAAATGGCTCAGAGGTTGGGAGCACTGGCTGCACTTTCAGAGGCCCTGAGTTCAATTCCCAGCAACCACGTGGTGACTCATAACCATCTAAAATATGATCTGCTGCCCTCTTTTGGCCTGAAGGCATATAGGCAGGCAGAACACTGTACACATAATAAATAAGTAAATCTTTAAATAAAAAAATACCGTCTCACATGCCAACAAAAGCAGTTATCACGAACACCAAGAACCAAAGCTGGTGCAGAGTTGGGGAAATGGGGACCTTTGTACACTGTCGATGGGAAAGGTAACTACTGCAGCCACTCTGGAAATCAATCTGGAGGGGTCCTAAAAACATCCCACTCTGGGCACATACCCAAAGGACTCTGCCCTACGACAGGGATAACTGTCCTTGTTCATTCTGCCCTATTCACGGACCAGGAAATGGAAGTAAGTGATGAAAGATCAAGGTTTGTACAGACACGGCGGGATATTACTTAGCTGTAAAGAAAAATGAACTTGCAGGGAAATGGATGGAATTGGGAAAAAATATTTGAAGTCAGATAATCTCAGATTCGTATGAGATGATTAGTATCACATGGGCTGTGCAAGCAAGGAAGCAAGGTGATGTGCAGTAAAGAAAGGCATATAGTAGAACATAGTTAGAAAAGAAAGTGGGGAGGTAGTGTGGGTGGGAAGGTTTAGGCAGGGAAGGAGGCCTGGAGATTAGGGAGGTACGGGTGCAGGATGGGCAAAGGATTAACTTTCTCCAGTATGAAGAAACCATTTGAAAAGCAAGGCATTTGAAAAGCACTGCCCGTGTGTGCAGTGTTGACAGAAGAACAAGTGCCATCTGTATGGGATCAAGACCCTCTCCAAGAGGAAGGGACCAATGCCTGGTAGCCTAGCTAACAACCCAGGTATGGAAGGAGTAGGCCCATGTGGCGAACATTCCTCAGGGTTAACTTGACCGACTATGAGCAATTGAATACCAGTGCTGAGATCCATAGGTGAAGGTGTCACCCAGCCTTGCTCAGAGAAGCCTCTCCTGACAACGGACAGTAGTGTATAAAGACTCATGGCTGCCCAGGATGCAGAAAGTGAGTGACAGACGTGGGCCCAGCCCTAAGCAAGTCACATACCAAACCCTGCTAAAGCTCAGTGAACATTGTAAAAGAGGAAGAGAAGGCAGGGTGAAGGGTCACCTGAACTCATAAAACCGCCGTAATTATTGACTCACGTCAGCTGTCATTACCTGCATGGGGCCCACCTGAGGCCAGCCTTTAAACTCCTGACTCTGGGAGAGAGGGAATCACGGTCTTCAATGAGGTGTACTCCCTCTGAGTTCTCCAGGCATTTGCTAACAGATAGCTTCAAACTCATGGTCAAATAGGTGGCCCTGGTTAATCTTGGTGGATCATAGTGCTGATTGAACAGACATGAACACTAGAGAGATTTGTAGGGGAATAAGGGTGGGCAGGGGAGGGAGGGAGGAGGGATCAGTGTACAAAGCATGCATATGTGAAATTCTAAAAATATTTTTTAATTTTGTTTAAAGTTATTTTGTTTAAACCAAGAGTTTCCTCATGGTTTGCAGAAAGAAAGGCAAAGTGTCTTCACAGTGGAACAAGGACTCCACAATAAGCAGAAAACAGGGCCAGTGTGGTATTAAATAGCAATCCTAATGCTTGATGAATAAACCAAATGGTTTGATGCTGACACCAGTCACATGGTGACCTTGGTTTCAGAACAGGATTTTATTTGCTAATTAGGAGGCAAGCTGTCAGTTTCACACACACACAATCGTACATGGCTTTCACCTCAGATTTAATAAAGAAATCTGCCTTGGCAACTCACCCTGCGGGGCTTCCGTGTCTTTATCTGAAAACTTGAAGCTGGGGAAGAGCAGGGTCAGCTCTCTGTTGGCATCTTCTCTGTCCCGGCTTCCGTGCACAGCGTTAAAGGGCATTTCTGTGCCATACTGAGCCCGGAGACTGGGTGCAGGGGTACAATGTAAAAGAAACAATTGCTTCACTTGAAAAGAAATGCTTTGCTCTCTGGTAACAGGACCTCTAGCTACCAATCAGCATGAGGATGCTTGCTCTTTGAAGAGAATCCGAGAACAGCAACCATGCCAGCAGCTGCTGGCCAGGGGCATTACACACAAGACCTGGCTGCATTTCACCATTGCCCAGAGGGAGACTACATTTCCCACCGTTGGGTCTCTGCCTAGGGCTATCACCACGCGGTGTGTCACGACTAATTGATAAGAACTGTAACACTGATAGTGCTGGGTAGGACCTATGTGCTGAGCACAGCTCTACGTGCCTGTGTCCTCTGTGATCATGGATGTCCCCACTTTACAGCCTAGGGAACTGAAGCCAAGAAGGGACTTGCCCATTAGGTGGTGACCAAAGATCTGAGCTTCCCACTGCTTTACTTAGCCTCAGTTAGATGCCCTTGCCCCTTACGACTGTAAGGGACAGTTCTCGGGCTTTAGCTGTTAGTGAAGTTCTTTCCTGTTGTCTGTCCATGGGCCTGTCACCTCAAAGGCCAGCACCCGTGGATTTGGCACTGTGACTCACTGAGTCACCGAGCAAGCTCTAAGCAGGTCTAAGTAGGTGTGCTGAACAGGAAGCTGACTCCAGATGACTGGGAATTGAATCTATAGTACAGGCCATCCTGCAGCCCTTGACTTGGCAGGCTTGTCTGGATCTCTGAGATCTATGACTGAGCCAAACTCAGCAGCAGCCTTTAGAAGAGAGGGGGAGGGGCATACCCTGGTGGGGCTATTCAGCGAAGGCTGGGAAAGTCCGTCAGGGTAGGAAGATGTCGACGTCTTCCCAGATATATAGAAAGGGCGATCACCCACAATTCTGAACCAAACACCAAATGAAGTGTCAGCTTGACGTGGATGAAGGAACTACAGCTGGCGTCACCTTTCAGGGTGTTCCCTCCTGGCCACATTGGGGTCACAAGGCCCCAGGAAGTCTCGCCAAGCAGTGACTACATCCTCGGTGCCCTCGGTCTTGGTGAGGATCAGGAGGTGGCTGGGTCCACTGCACATGTGATGGACTAGCTTCTCAAATGCCTCCTAGGCACAGGGAAGAAGAACAGTGACCTGGGGCAGGAGTTACTGACAGCTGAAGGAGGTCAGTGAGCCCGGACTCCCTACAGACTGGAAGGGAGGTGTAAGCAGCCTTGTACACTCATGGACACACAGCATGTCTGCCCGCTGTAATGGTGATGGCCAGCCACACCCCAAGACCTCAGGAAGGTGAGCCAGGTGGGTAGAGGCATGCCAAAAGCATTGTACGTATGGAGATGTAATATATGGGTGTTGCTCTCCAAAGGTACAATGTAGATGGGACTTCCCCTCACCCTGCTTTGCAGCCCTTTCTCCTTCAATAACAGTATCCTGGGGTTCCTCTGGAAAAGATCTCTCTTTCATTTTCATTTCACAACCAGGATGCTTAGCAACCATCACACCTCTGACTTGGGAGGTGGTGCTATGGCCTAAGAGTAGGCAACCATACTCCCCAAGTAGGCGAAGCAGAAGCAGAAGCAAGCAGAAAAGGCTTATGGACTTGGCGATTTCTTTAGTGGTTTGCCTACTGCTGTGACTCCTATGGGCCCTAGAACTTTCTTAGCTTCTCTTCTCTCCAAGTCCTCTTGTTAAACTTTTTTATTTCTGTTCACGAATTCTGGGAGTTCTGGAGCATCCTTCTAATAAAAGTCTTTATTCCATTACTTAACAGTTGTTTTCCTCGGAGTCATTGCACTTGAACCGTACAGGCTCTAATCATATTCTGAGTGCAAATCCATTACCCACTCACTGGCCATCCATACTCTTGTTCTTCATCTTGCTCCCCCCAACTCCTATCAACCTATCAGCATAGTGCTGGAAGAGAAAAGAGAGAGTGAGCTGGGCCAATAGGAGCAGATGAGCTGACCTCCCCAGCTCGGTGTTGATAGAACACTTGCATTTCTGCCTCAGTCAGGGTTCTCTCTTCATTTGAAAGGATGTCAAATCCTCCTTCCTGGATCTGCAGAACATACATACAATATATACATAAATACACATAAATATGTATGTGTGCATGCGTGCATATGTGTGTTCTGCAAATGTGACTGTAATGCCCACATTTACAGTGATATTAATGGAAAGATACAAAATAAAGATGGGCAGCAATAGAAGCAGTGCAGGTTCTTAGCCCCACTCCCAGCCCCTGTCCCTAGATCTAATAGCATCCTAACTGGGGATAAAGTTTGAGGTGACTCATCAGAAGCCTCCTTTCCTCAGCACAATACAGTGGCCGCTGCCCATCCCTGTGTATTCACCATGGGGGAATCTCCTGCATCTCCTACCTTCATGATGATCTCGTCAGCCTTCCCATGGGCCACTGCGTCGGGCTTAATGATGCCTAATGTACAGGCCTTCTTCTCTGATGACACTGAAACAGGGCAGGGGAGGCGCTGTCAGCTGCTGAGGCTCTCAGGAGGTCATTTGCAGAACAGTGTTGTTTCAGCACAGGCTCCATCGATCGCACCGAGTACCAGGCCTAGACTCCAGGCTTCCATCCTTTGGCCTCTGGGCTGAGCCTCAGACTCCAGCAAATGGCACCAGTCTGACACCAGACCACAGCCAGGAACCATAGAGAGAGAGAGAGAGTCTGACTCTCTGAATTCCGGTCTGGGGACACATAGGGATGGACATTTCCAAAAGACTGTTCAGAAACTTGGAATGACTGAGTTGCCTGGAGCTGGGCGAGCACGGGAGCAGAGGCCACACCTTTGTGCCTTCCTCACCCCTCCTTGTGCGTCTCAGATTTAACTGCTGTCTGCCTTGCTCTCTTCTCACTCTCTGGACTCTTTCCCTTCCGCAACATTATTTTATATGTATGGATGTTTTGCCTACATGTATGCTTGTGCACCGTGGATATGCCAGACCCACTGAGGCCAGACGATGGCGTTGGATCTGCTGGGACTGGAGTTACAGACAGTTCTTAGCTGCCATGTGGGAATCAAAGTTGAGTCCTCTGGAAGAGAAGCCAGTGCTCTTAACCACCCAGCCTCTCTCCAGCCCCCTTCTGCTTTTTGCCTTCCTTGCCATGTGGTAGAAATGGTTATCCCAGGCTCTGCATGAAGTTTGCGCTTCTCCACTCCATCACATGCTACTAAATTGTAGCTTCAGACCTCTCTGTCTCTCGTCAGATAGATCAGCTTGAGCTTCCTTATTTCGTTTTGGCTTTAGCTTTATTTTGGCTCTGCTGGAGATCAACCCTGATGATGGGGGCCACTTAGGTCCAAGTTCTGGGAAACTGTAGGGAAAGCTTTGTCTAGTCCGAGAGTCCATCTCTATTAGGCTCCTGGTTACATGAAGTTGGCCCTGGGAAGTTAGCTGCATTTTCTACAGAATCAACATTTCCCGCAATCTATTTCCTCTTTCTCAACTTTTGTGTCTGTTGTGCCACAACGAAAGAAAACCAGCTGTATCTGCGGAGGGTTTCTACTGGGACTCTGTGAAGCCTGTACTAAACAGGTATATGCTATCCATGGATAAATGCCTCCTAAGGGTCCCAATGCTAAAGGCTTGGTCCCCAGCCTGTGGCCCTGCTGGGAAGTGATTGAACCTTTGAAAGGTGGGACCTATTGACAGGTGGCCAGACCAGCTCCTTCCCCTCCTGTTTGCCTCCGCATGGTGAGATACCTGCTCCCCCAAATGCTCCTGCTCTATGCTGCTTTACCATAGGCACCAAAGCATCAGGAGTATCCACCGAAAGCTCCAAAACTCTGAGCCAAAATAGACATCTTGCTATATAAGATGATTATTCCCAGGTATTTTATATGGCGACAGAAAAGCTGACTTACACAGTATATGTCACCATAAGCAACCACCTCTTCATCTTTCTGTGGTTCCCATTTCTGATAAACTGCAAACACTTGACATTAAAGCACTCGTAGGACTGATTCTGTGAGAAACTGGTGAGCTCATGAGATCCCCAAAGCGTAGAGGAAGAAGAGATGAGGCCCTTGTAGGTCTCTTCTTCCAGCTTCAGCTCAAAGGGAAAGTCCAGGGAAAGAGGTCAGAGAAATGAAGAGATGTTATCTCAGAAGCCAGAGGGTTGGGGCTTGAGCTGGAGCTCAGAGAGACTGGCCTAGCATGCACGAGGGCCTAGGTTCCATCTTCAGATAATCCCCCGCTCCCCCACACACGGTGGTGGCGGGGGCATTGAAGGGGAAGGCACATAAACACCATGAATATCATCATTCTCCGCAGGAAAAGACTGTGTCCTTTGGCAGCAGGAAGGTCACTGTGTCTCTCAGGAGTGCCCTTTCAGGAGCAGTGGGTTCAGAGCCAGGCCACAGCACATCAGCAGAACTGAAGCTGAGGGGAGGCCCCAAGAAGTGGACAAAGTTCACAAATCTTAGCCTAGGGAGAAGAGGCCGAGGGAGAGGGAGTTTCAGGTGGTGTTCTGGGTCGGAGGCTCAACTGCAGAGGATATAGCAGAGGGGGGAAGAGGCAATAAAACAGAAGGGATGCTTCCTGTGGGAGCCAATTCACAGATTGTCTTTCCCATGATGTCCTGGCTGTGCTAGCCATGCCTCCTGCTTTGTCAGGGTCCAATCACAACAGTCCTTAATGTGCATCCGGGGGAAACAGCCATGAATCTCATGTGATGATGATTTCAAAGCTTCCTACTAACAACTGCGTCCAATCCTGACTCCCTGGCACCCCGTCCCGGTTCCCTGGCACGCTGACCCCAGTCCCGGTTCCCTGGCACCCTGACCCCAGTCCCAGTTCCCTGGCACCCTTTACCGGTTCTCTGGCACCTATCCCCAGTCCCTGTTCCCTGGCACCCTGTACCGGTTCTTTAACACCCTATCCACAGTCCCTGTTCCCTGGCACCCTGTCCTGGTTCCCTGGCATCCCTTTCTGGTTTCTTGTCATCCAGTCCCAGTTCCCTGGCACCCCGTCCTGGTTCCCTGGCATCCAGTCCCGGTTCCCTGGCATCTTGGCTCTCACACAAGACATCTTCCCAGCAGCAGCCTGTCTAATTCTCTGATCCTCACACACAGCCAGGCTACTCTTCTAGGAAGGCTCTGGAAGAGCCACAAGGTGGTGTGTATAAAACCTGTATAGCTAGAGAATGAGGGAGAGAGGCTGTGGGCAGAGGAAGGAAGGCTGTTGGTGGGGGTGGGGGTGGGGCTTGTGGCCTTTCAGAGAGACAGAAAGTGAAATTTGAACTCCCCAGATCAGACAGAATTCATTGCTCCTCTTCTTCGTCATTACCGAAGTTTCTAGGAAGGCCATTTCCCGATGTCCAAGGATTGCCATTGAAGTTATAATTGAGTATCATCAGACAGCTGTCAAATGGACTCCTGGTGCCACCAAAGGGCTGAAGGGAGATCCCATTTGTTGGAAGCTAAGTGGTGAAGACAAAATGCTCATGGCCAGCTTCCCAGAGTTGAGATGGCCAACAGCCTGGTGACTCACTTGAAGGTGCACATCAAATCAGAACCCACCTTGCTCTTCGGCTCTGCACTCACCTATGTCACCATCTTCACCGCCATCCTTTTCTTGGGGAGGACACTTGGCTGCACCAGAAAGAGCCTCATCAGTAACCTAGGATAAATGAGTCATGAACAGAAAGGATTTAGCCAGTGAAAATCATTACAAAGGCTTTCAACATCTAAAGGAACAGTATCAAAACGCAGCGATTCAAAATGCAGGGGTCAGCCTTGGGGAGGAGGACAAGGTCATCAGAGTTTGGGTAACAAGGGCCTTTCTGTGGCTGGATGATGGGGGAAACCCTTGCTGGTCTTAATAAGCCTTTGGAGTCTGCCTCTTAACCAAGCACAAGGAGAGACCAGGAAGCGATAAAGAATGGCAGCTGATATTCAGATACAAGGGATGAGCCACCCGGTGCAGAGAAATAAAGGGACACACCATTTCCCCAGAGGCAGCTTGTGAAAACTGTGAGTGTGTAGTCTTCCTTCTTAGGGAAGCAAGGCTAATGTCTTTAGAAACGTGGAAATATGGCCTGGGTCTGTGTATTCTAGAAAAGGGACTATGCTCTCTGGAACTTAGCATAAAAGTTTAGGCAGTGAACACCCAATAATGTTCTCCCAGCAGGTGCACACAGTGCCTGGAAACCCCTCCATAATGTATGGTGTATGGATTTTTTAAAGATTGCCTGCTCTCGGTGAAGATGATGTGGTCTGTCTGGTATTAGAAATAGTTTCTCAAAGCCACAAATTATGCTGACCCTGTCTCCCCCAGTAATGACAGCTAGGTTTCTAAATTAAGGAAATGACCTGTGTACTCACAGCTAAATCATTTAGGGATTCGAGTATGAGGGTCTCCAGGAGAGACATCAGCATGAGGCTGGGGGAAGATCCTCCCATCCATTTGCTGTCATTTGAGTGTTCCCCCAGAGCCCACGCATTAAACTCATGGTCCTTAGTTTGGCAAGATGGTGGAACCTAAAGAGGTGGGGCCATAAAGTCAGTAGGGGAGTGTACTTGAAGGAGATTGGGAGGGGAGGCTATTCTTTCCAGCCTCCCTGAGAGGAACAGCCTTCACCACATGCTGCCTCAACACTGGCTCAGAATCCACAGACCCAACAGATCATGAACTGAAGCCTAAGGTGGGAGCCAAAATGAACTCTTCCATCTAAGAATCGATTGTCTCGAGGGTGGCGTTATAGGTTACGTCACTACTCAGCTCTGCAAGTTTGTCTCCCTCCCTGCAGTCACAACTGAGAGACTAAGAGTTTAGTTTGAGGGAAAGGGAAACGGATGAGAGACATTCCAGAATCTCTGGAAAGGCGGAAACTTCAGAACATGTATTCTCTCAAGGCCTGGTTGAGAACAGGCCCAGTGTGGAACATGAAGGCTTCCTCATGGGGAAGGGACCATGTGAGGCCACTTATGAGCCTACCAGTTGGACAAGTGACATCCACTTACCACAATCCGTTCCCTGCCTTCAGCCAGAACCTTCTTCTCCACTTCCAGTTGGTGTAAGATGGTCTTCCGAAGCAGGGGAGCATTGGCCCCCTTCACCACAGCTACCAGCTCTCCTCCCTGGAAGGTGGGACAGACCACGGGAAACCCTCTTTCAGGGCTGGCCACTGATATCAGGAGACAAGGACGGTGGAAGCTATGCCTAAGGTCAAGGTTCACCAACCCCAGGCCTACATCCTCCACCCTCGCTCCTCCGGCCCCTTCCTGGAACCCATCCCACTATGAGGCCCTCAATTTGGCCCGTTTCTTAAACAATTTCTCTCTGATCTCTACTTCTCCATGACCCCCATCTATCGAAGCTTCCTTCAGGGCAACTGGCAGTGAGTTAAGGGAGGAACAAGTCACAGAAAATTGTGTACTAAGTGTGACTTGCGTGTAACTCATTGACAGACATTTATTGAGTACTTACTATCCCAAACACTCAGACTGAGGCAAAGAATACCAGCACTAATCTGACAGACAGAAGATCTGCCTCAGTGGAAGCACAGGGGAGTGGTCGCTCCAAACACACAGCTAGGATGTAACAACTGTTTTAATAGGGGACTTCATGTTTGAAGCTCGCCAACACGGAAGTGGAAGTGTGACATCCCAGTCCCGGCTGCGACAGTCAGGGAGGACTTTTTAGTGCTCACGCTCAGGGTGGGCCTGAGTTTTCCGCTTTCATTTTCTCCACGTATGTCACTGAGACACAGATCTGAGGAGCAGGTCCTGTAAGACGGCTCCGCTTCCATTTCTCTCCATCCCCTGGCGGGCCACCATGAGTTGGAAATTGTGGCCTGAATCCCCACAGATGGTTGTGAATTATGTTTTAACCACCATTGGCCCAACCAATCAAATAACTTCAGTAAGGACTGTGTTCTGTGACAGCTCTAATGGCCAGGGTGGCTGGGTGGGCGTGGCCATCTCCTTCCCACTGAGTGGTTCTTTCTCCCCACAACCCCAGTCATGCAGAAGAAGCTGGGTCTCGCTGCTAAAAGACATAGAGCAAGTGACATTTTAGCCTAAGTTTCTAAACGTGGGGCTGGCAAGATGGCTCAGCAGGTAAAGATGCTTTCCGCCAAGGACAGTGATCTGAGTTCAATGTCCAGGACTCACACGGTGGAAGGAGAGAACCAACTGTCATCTGACCTTCACGTGAGTGTGTGTGTGTGCACGTGTGCATGTGTGTGTGCACGCGCAACACACACACACACACACAAATAAATAGAAATATAGCACATAATTAAAACAAGTTCCTAATATGTAACACTCAAGGTGCCAAGGCTAAGAACTGAACTGAACTGAGCAACCCAGACTGGTTGCCAGGAGACCTAGGAGAGCAGACCCTGGTTTCCCTGACTACCACGAGGGGTGGGGCTGAGACTGTGTTGGCCTATGCACCAGTTGCCTCCTGAGTCTGGCGGGGAGCCTCAACCTGGAAAGCCAGGAATGCAACAGTAGGGTCTAAGGGATATTGAACTGGCACATCCAAAGACAACCAAGTCACTTGTTGCTACAGAACCTTTGGGTTCCCAGGAGACTCCCTCGCTTTTTCTTTCACTTCACACTGTAGGTATCAAAGGCAGATCCACAGCTCCTCTATAACGTATCATTTCCTCTAAAAGAAGGAAATCTCAAAACTGCTCTGAGAGTAGTGTGTCTGAGTCTGATTATGTGTGTTCCAGAATCTGTGTGCTTTGTCATGCACAGTCCCCTAAGAAGACTGTCCATCCACCAGTGGCCACCATGGAGCTGTGTCTTTCATCTCCTGCAGCACAAGGCCTGCAGGCAAGAATGAACACACCTGTGCATGCCCATGTCTCAGGGAAGTTCTGCATGGACTTAGGGAACCCACCTAGAGGGTGTGTCAGGGACAACATCACCCCTTAGCATGGCTGAGGCTTCATGGTGGCTTCCAAGAACTGATACATCTGGTCTGAATACCAGATTTGTATTCAACAAACTGTTGTGGGCAATTTGTTTGTATTGTTGCTCCGAGACCTCCAATGGAGTTAAACCTTGATTCACAGGGTAGAGTCCATGTTCAGCTGGCTGGGAATAAACCATAGAATTTTTCTGGCCAACCACATGAAGATAGAGAGACACAAAGAGGAATAAGGAGGTTTTTTGATCTGGGAAGATATAGAGGAGTGTGGCTGATCTTTTTCTCCATCACTCTGTGGATCTATCAGGTTTATACCGTAATATCTGACACCTGAGCTTTATTTATTAATAAAACAATAAAAGTCACTATAACAGTTCCGCTCCTGCAAAGATACTTACTGCATAGAACAGAAAGGTTGGCTCGCACTTTCCTCGGTATTTTTCCAGAACATCAAGAGAGTCTGCCTCTGCCTGAAGAAAGCAAGCTCTCAGCACGTCCCCTAGGTGCAGCCAGTGCAGAGTCACAGCAACGCCATGCCCTCCTGATCGACCTCCCAAATGAAGCCCAGCTTGCTGACTTGTCAACGTACTGTGGCAGTTGGTTATGTCAGTGACATTACCTTGAGGAGTCCAGTGAGAAGGAGATGAGCTTCTCTGACTCCCCACCCATGGGGGTCCAGGGAGCCCCACCATCTGACATCCTCCTATGGCTGTCACTGGCAGTGACAAGTTTGAAGGTCCTCAAGAATCCCCTTACCACCTATGGCCCTTGGAGTCTGACCTCCTGAGAAATGACTGTGAGGAAGACTTGTTGTCTCCTGTTGTCTTTAACATCTTTGGACCTGGCAATGCAACACTGTGCAGTGGGGTCAGCAGGGTCTCTTTCACACCTCTGTGGAATTCCCATTTTTGTGCTTTAAGCAAACATTTACTAAAAGAGCCCCTTTATGACACAGGGTATGAAAGTCTTGACACACTGGACTCTGAAAGTGACATTTTGTCCACCAGTGCTCACTAGTCAAGATGGATACACAGGTGCATCTTAGTGACACGTGCTTCTTCCCTGCATACAGCTTTGTGGTGAGGCCGGTGCCTTTATGTCCACATAGACTACAGCACACAGTGACAGCTACAGGACACAGTGACAACCACAGGACACAGTGACAGCCGGTGCCTTTCTTTTTGAAAAGAGCAACTTGTGCTTCTTGCTCCTTGCTTCGTCCATGTTTAATTTGTTTACACTGTTGTGTGACTTCTTTCTAAGAAGGAATCTTACCAAAGCAAAATGGAGAAGGTCCAAACCAACCTCAATCCTCATCTTCTGGAAGAGACTGACCACAGGTTTGCAGGGGCCACACCAGCCCTGGTAGACATCCACAACTGCAGGAACCAAGAAGCGACAATGTTCTGCAGACAGCCGTGTCCTGGCAGACAGTCTGCTCTCACATCTCCACCCCTGTAGTGGATGTGCTTGCAGGACAGACATCTACTTAGAAGACTGGGACCTAGCATAGAACACAACCATCCCTCACTCCAACATGACATTCTGGATCTGAAATATTTCTAAAGTAACTTGGTGTGGCAGCTCACAACTGTAATCGCAACACTTGGGAGATGGAGGAAGGGAGAGGAGATGTTCAAGGTCATCCTCAACTCCAGGTGAGTTTGTTTTACGTGTGAGTCTGTCTTAAAAGGGGGGGGGAGAAAGAGACAGAGTGAGTACAGATAGAGGAAGAAACACGTTTTAAGGTGATCCCTTTACCTTGGGGGAATCAGGCATGGGCCAGAGTGTTACTCAGTGGATTTTGGAAGGGATCGCAAATTACTCCAAAAGTAGGAGGTCACTATAGGTAACCGACCAGGAGCATCCAGCTGACTCTCATCCACTGATAGGAAACCTGACTTTCCATTATCAATTAGAAAACCTAGGACAAGAGATCAAAAAGACACCAGGATGCCTGGAGGGAAGGGGGCTTGAGCCTCTTTGGCATCTATTCTAAGAGCAAGGCTCGGAGCTTCTTTGAGAACAAGACCTTGTTAACTGACAGATGTTTGGATTCCAACACCATAGGGAAAGCTGCACTTGGATGAAGTAAGGAAAATATCTCTGAAGACTGAGGACATGGTAAACAGCTCTACTAGGGAAGGCAAGACCAAGTCCCAAAGGAAAAGAAATGGGGCCCAAAGTGGAGTCTCCGCAGTGTCTGTACTCATGTCTCCAAGGCCAGCTTCCACCAGCTTCTGTCTCATTGGCACCTTCTACAAGCACCTCATCCTCTCTCCTCCTTGGCTCTGGGAGAGGTGGCGGTCACAAGAGTGTAGGGGCAGAGGGTGGGAACACTAGAGAGGAGGAGCACGAAGATTTCGCTCTGACAGACAGAAAGCAAAACAGAGAACACGTGGAAGACGCCTAATTCTGTATAAATCTGAAGGCGGATGAGAAAGGGCAGCAGTAGATGAGGCTTCATGGGTGGATGGCTTTAGAAACAAGTTCCCACTGTTGCCAGAAAGATGGGTTCTCTCTCTCTCACCCACTAATCCCGGCCGTGTGTGTGTGTGTGTGTGTGTATATATATTCCTCTAACCTGCCCAGTGAGAGAAGGTCTCAGAGGAGCCTTCCACCATCAAACTACTGAGAGTAGGTCTGGCATAGTCAGTGCTCAGGAAATATTAACCATGGTCATACGAGGGCTTAGCAGGGCAGGCAGCACACGGCAGAATTTCCAAAGATTGTGGAATGCTAGTTCTTTCATTGTTGGTTAAAAAAAAAAGTAATGTAATGAAGCTGCATTTAGCTGCCCTGACCAGAAACATGGGTACAACAGTTAAACCTTGGCACCATCAAAAAGGTTTCATAATCTTCCCAACTGTGAGTGTGCCAACACTCACACCCACACACCCTGGATCAATGGGCCTAGCATTGTTCAATATCCATTTGGCCCCAGGCTTGGACAAATCTGCTACAGATGCCAGATGAAAAAGCTAATAGGACTGTGTTAGAGTCCGGGGTGATAGACAGGGTATGCCAAACTGGAAGTGTGGTGGGGAGCTCTAGGGGCTCCCATGAGGGGGAGAGTGGAGCTCAGCAAAGATTTCACAGAGGCAGGCTACTTTTGAGCTGGGCCCTGGGGTGAGAACTGTGGCTGCCCTCGAGGAAGAAGAACATGGGGAAAACGAAGATGTGGGAAACCCCATGACCCATGATGTCTCAGTTTAGGACACATCTCGGGAAACAGTAAGGAAAGGGGCTGGAATGATGTGGAGTTTTTGGGAGAGGGAACATTCTGGAATGCTGAATGGTTATGGAGATAAACAGAGGAGTTATAGAGCTGAGAGTAACAGAATGCAGAGATAACTAAAGAAGAGGAAGGAGTACTGGCTGGAGAGGGTGGGCACTTCAAAGACCCCAACCTCCTAGTGTGCACACCGTTATCTCAGCCCCAGCCCTATAGAGTGCATTGGGTCTCATGGCAGGCTTCTGCTAAGCACAAGAAAGTATGGCTGTGACTTTTAAGATTAAGTCGACAAAAGGCCAACTTGCAGCTGTGTCCCCTTAGTGCCCCAACTCTGGAGAAAGCAAGTTACCATGACGTGAGTAGCCTCATACAGAAATCGATGGCCAGAAATTGTCTCTGGCCAGCAACCAGTGAGGGCATGAACCCTGCTGACAACCACTGAGTGAGCCTGGGCCACCAGCAGCCATGTCGAGTTTGGAAGCAAGTCTGGAAACCCATCTGTGACATGCAAACTGAGCCCTGGGAAAGCGTCTGGGGCCAGGGGCACCCAGCTGGATTGGACATAACCCTGACCTTCAGATACTGGAGGGCAGTCAGTGTTTAAGACGCTGTTGTGTGGGTAAACTGTTACCCAACAATGGGTAGCATACACAAAAGATAGGTGTGGACAATGGTTGTGCAGTCCCTGGTTATTTCCAAATCTCTGCGAGGCTTCATTTTTCTCCATCCTGGGAGTTCCAGGAGACCCCCATTTTCCTTCCAAAACATTCTCCTTTTGTGCCTCGGGTTATTAAAACTTCCTGTGACTGGCCACCAAGCTGAGCACAGCAATCAGCTCTAAACCAAGAGGACCCTGTCACCTGACAGTGCTGCCTCATTCACTGAGGTCCAGCTAAATTAAATACAACAGTACCCCTCTTCCTCAGGGGATGTGTTCCAAGACACTGTGGTTCGATGATGTGGGATGTCCTTCTGTATATGGGTTGCTTTTATTGATTGATGAGTAAAGCTGTTTTGGCCAGTGGCTTAGCAGAGTAAAGCCAGACGGAAAATCCGGATAGAGATATATAGAGAGAGTACGCAGAATCAGGCAGCCGCCAGCCAGCCACCATAAGAAGCCTGAGCTAATAGGCCAAAGAGCGTGGAATTAATATTAAGCCTCAGAGTGGGTATGTTATAAACAGCTTCAGGAACAGGAGGGCAGAAAAAAAAACCCAGTCCAAGGGGCCAGCGGGACAGAGAATATTTGTAGCAATAGAGAACAGAAGCTGGATAGGACAAAGCTGATATAAGCACTTGGGGACAGAGACCGTATGATACTTGGCTTCTAAGAGGACAGTGAACAAGGGGTAGACACCATGTGGATACACTGGACCAAAGAATGGCTGGTGTCCCAGATGGGAGCACATGAAATTTTAGCACTTCTCAGAACAGTGTGGAATTTTAAAATTATGAACTTATATTTTGGATTTTTTCCATGGGACTATGGTAGGATGCAGGTAACTGGACCAGAGGAGAGTGGAACCATAGACAAGGCAGGGCTACTGTGCACGCAGACACAAAGAAGTGGCCTGGCTCTTTTTCTGTTTGTACATTCTGAAACAGAGCCACAGGTAGCCCAAGCTAGCCTCAGACTTGCCATGAACCTTGAACACGGATCATTCTGTGTCCAGCTCCCAAATGCTGGAATTACAGGTGTGTGCCACCATACCTGGCTTATGCAGTACTGGGGATTGAGACCCGGGCTTAAAAGAAAATACCACTCATTGTAATCCCTTCTTCACATGCATTACTGAAGGATTTTGAAGAGAATGGATCAGGGGACACAGTTTCATTTTGAATCACCAGTCAATCCTTTGGAGCTGAGCATTTCCTCCCAAAGCTCCTGGGTGTTGATGTTGACCTGCAGCCAGAAGGATAGAAAGCAGCGTCAGTAAGGGCAGAGGTGGGAAGCCACTTCCTTTTCCCCAGTGTTCTCTGTTGGAGAATATGGTTTTTACCAGGCCAAGATGTGGTACATTTGTTTCTGCCGCAGAATATGACTTTAACAGTGTAAAGGTGTGTGACATTGGTTTATGCTGCATTTGTTTAACGATGTAAGGATGTGTGCTTAATTATGTTAAGATGTGTTGCACCTGTTTCTTCTTCCTGCCTAAGGTACCTGGTTGGTCTAATAAAGAGCTGAACGGCCAATAGCTAGGCAGAGAAAGGATATGCAGGGCTGGTGGGCAGAAAGAATAAATAGGAAGTGAAATCTAGGCTCGAGAGGAAAAGGAGAGAAAAACGAGGAGAGAACAAAGGATACATTCGGGGTAAGAAGCCAGGCAGACACCAGTCAGACATAAAGAAGCAGTGAAAGTAAGATATACAGAAGCAAGGAAGGCAACATGCCCTGAGGAAAACGATAAATACAGAGAAACAGGTTACTTTAGGTTGAAAGAGCTAGCCAGAAAGGGCCTAAGCTAGGCTGAGCATTCAAAACTGTCATAATTTTAGAGTTGGTTGGCGGCCCAAAAGACAAAGCCGGGTACAGCTCTCTCTCTCTGCAGTGTCCCCAATGCAGTTCTGTCTTCTCTTCACACTCTTCCTCCTTTCTTCCCTCTGCCCTTATACTTGAGGGAAAAATTGACCTAAAAACAACATGTGCCCATTTCTAGACATTAAAAAAGTTGAATGCTATTTGTCCAGGAATCGTGGAGAAAGTCATCCTGTGTTGCTAACCTGCACACAAGCGGTGCCACACTCGCTTCCCTTTGTGGTTTATGTTCACTCAGTGTCAGGAATTATTAGTTTGTTGCCTTCCATTCACATTTTTCATATTTATAAGGAGTTCTGGGATATGTTAGGTATTAAATACAAGGGAAATTAGTATTATTACTCCTCTCCACCCTTTCATAATATATACAAAATCCATCTTCATTTAAAAACATTTTCAAAAATTACAAAAAATAATTTGTACTTAAAGGTACAGCATAGGAGCTGGAGAGATGGCTTAGCAGTTACAAGCACCAGCTCAATCCCCAGCAACCACATGGTGGCTCACAACCACATGGACTGGGATCTGATACCCTCTCTGGCAAGCAGGCATACATACGAACAAAGGACTCATAAATAATTCTTTTTTCTTAAAGGTAAATATGGTATACAGAATATTTGGGGGTACTTTTAGTTACCTGAAAGTAAACTATCCCTGAACGCTGACGAGGGAGCTGGGGCGATGGCTCAGTAAAATGCTCACAGTGAAAATATGAAGATCTAAGTTTGGGTCCTTAGCACCTGTATCAAAAGTGGGGAATGGTGACCTGCATCCACACAGAGCTCAGAGAGGTCGAGGAAATGGTTCACACAGCAATAAGGGAGGAAACCAGGTTCTCAGAATCTACTACAGAAGATCCCCACTCTGGAGTCCTAGGATGCCAACGCTTCATCGGGTCTTCATATAACCTCGCTTCACAGGTGAGCTACATAGAGGGACCCTGTCTCAAAAACAATGAGGCTGGGGGGTGTGGAGAAGGAAAGGAGAAGGAGGAGAGAACTGGCTTGTCCTCTGTGCAAACGAAGAAAACACGTCTACAAAGTACATGTTCATCACACAACACATCTCAAACATGCTGTTTGAACAAAACAGTGCAGGGAAGCTGGTCTCCACAGAGTTCACAGATGCATGCCCAAATCAAAGAATCTCTCTCTCACACAGGATAGTGTGTGTGTACATGTATGTGCATGTGTATGTGTATATGTGCACAGGATATATGTGCGTGTGTGTGTGTATGTATGTATGTATGTGTGTGTGTATGTATATATAAAACCTGGGCATTTCTGTAATTATTCAACAGAAATAAGATTGGGGAATTAGGCTGTTTCTCTTCTCTTGGATTTGTGGTTTTATGTTAATGCCCATTTGAGTATTATGGTTGCAAAATCCCATTAAGAGTTCCTACCTTGGTCGGATATATATTTATTTCTACATAAGGTTGTCATTACTAGGTGCTACAGATATTTATTTCTACGTTAACGCAGAAGGGTAGGGTACTCGGGCTCCAGAACACTGTCGCATACTGCTAGCAAGTAGAAAGTCATCTTTATTCTGCACCCCACACCCACACAACCCTCTCCAACCAAGAGATGGGAGCTAGCGCCCATAGAGGCTTACCTGTAGGGCAATTTCCTTCTTCTTGCTGCCCATGGCTCTGCAAAGAAATAAAACTCTGATCCTGGGAAATGGGTGGTAAGCGCGACAGCTGCCCCCAAAGCTCTGTCAGACCAGCAAGCCCAGAGCCTCTTTTAAAGAGAAGGTAAATCAATGTACTGATACAAAATACACAGAGACGCAGACGAACGCACCCTCACCTTCCCTCCCTCTCCCGGAGCCCAGGGGATCGCCAGGCCGTTTTTCAGAGGCGTGGGGGTGGAGGGAGTGTCTGCAAAGCCCCTTCACTAAGGAGCCCAGGGCGCCCGCAGGCAGCAGAGCGTCCACTAAGGAATTCGAGACGATAAATAGGGTCCCGTAGTCCCTTTAAGTCCCCATGAACTACTGGGAAACAGCCTCTGTTGACGGCATAGATACCAGATATCGGGGTCCGGATGAGGACAGGAAGTATCCAACTTCACTCGGCAGCGTCCTTGCAATGGTCGTCCTGGCAACCCAGCACCCAGTTTACCACTGCCAGTGGGGAGCTCTCATTGGCTGGAGAGAATGTCAGGTTCTAGAAGCACTAAGGTAAAAAGATCCCACCCTTTCGTGCTCAATTCCTTCCTCCTTCCTACTAGCCTGCCAGAGTTGATGTACAGCTAGCTTTTTATCCAGCCTTGATATCCTTAAAGGAGGGCCACGTGGAAGATGGCTTTTCAGGAATATGAGAGTTGTCTTTAAGTCTAGAAATAATTGTGAATTCAAAGTTAACTATGGAAGTCAAGTTCACATGTGCCCAACAGGTTCAAACAGTGGATATTAATCCAAGCATATCAAAAGTCTGACTTAAATCATTAAAAGACAGAGATGGCGGAATGCGGTTGAAGAGGTGACTCACAGGTTAAGATCACGTGTCAGAGGACCTAGGTTCGATTCCCAGTACCTACAAGGTGGCCTGTAGCTCTAATTCCCGGGGGATCCTAAGCCCCTTCTGACTTCCTCCTCGTTCTCCTGGCACCATACGTGGTGCACTTGCATGTACCCAGGGAAAACACACACATAAAACAAATAAACCTAAAACTAAGGATCTAAGTGTACTGTTTGAACCTCTAGTCTCCTCCCGGATGCATCATCTTGGGCTACCTTGTTTTTTATGCCACTGTTTGAAGGACTTAGGGGTGGGGATGGGGGAATGGGAGAAGAATGAGGTCAGAAGAGGGCGTCAGATTGCCGGATTTGGAACTGGAGTTACAGATGGTTTTGAGCCACCATGTGTGGGTGCTGGAATTGAACCCTGGGTCCTCTGGAAGAGCAGCCAGTGCTCTTAATCACTAACTATCTCTCTAGCCCCCGGAACTTGATCTTTTGTATTTGATAATATTAGTGAGATTGTTTTGTCCAAAAGCAAATCTCTGGAAAACATACTTCTTAATTAAACTTAAGCTAAGGAATGTGCTTATTATTTCGCTCTGTTTTAACGCAAAGATGTCAAACTGTGGCTGATGGGATCTTTTGGCCTCAGAGATTTACTTCTCCTGCAAGTCGTGCTCTTTGCCACAAGGTGGCGGCTTGCTCAAAGGAACCTCTTAAAGAGACCCAAATTAGCAGTCACATCTTCACCCAACAGCCCTCCCCCCACCAAGTCGATGGAACTGTGTGAAACAAATCATCCACTAAATTAGGCCATGTGTCATCTTCCAGTTTTTCATTTTAAACGATAAGGAAATAGAACCACAAAAGCAGAACCGAAAACTTCTCAGTCAGACTGATTTGGCTGAATCCCACATCTGCTTCCCGCCCCCTCTCACACTCCTGCTCCCAAGCCTGGAAAAGGTGCCTCCTCCTTCAGCCTCCGTTGCCCGTTTTTAATGAGGAATAGAATCCTTGTCATCCGGGAATGCTGTGGGAAAGGTGATGTCTTGATGTCTCTGGACACTGACACCAGTGATGCTGTGGAGTCACGTCCTCTTTCACAAGGTGGAATGGTGCTGGACAGCAGCTCCAGCCGAAGACCACAGTCCCCTCCCACCTACATCCCTTGCGTCTTCGCGCAGCTATTTGTTTGGTTTTCCTCTGTCAAATTGGAAGAAGTGGGTAGCACTCTTTTCTTTCATTGTTTGGCTCAGGCTGGCCTTAACTTGTGACTGATTCTCCATGGTGCTGGGATTATAGGTACGGACCACCATAGCTTGACAAACTACAATTTATCAAAATTGTATGCCATATTTTGTTGCTTTCCCATTGGCTTACTGGCTGCCCCTGAACCTACTGATATTTTAACTACCTTCTGCCGACCCATGGCCCTGCAGTCATAATCTCACGGCTCAGGCTGTGGCCTGACAGGATTTCTAGTCAGATGCTGCAATCAAATGTAGTTTTTAACCAAGTCTCTATTGTTCTATTTACCAATAAAGACTCAGGAGTCCGAAGTTGGGGTGAAAACCTGCTAGATCAGAGAAGCCAGGAAGTAACCAGCTGACCTTCCGTTTTGGCCAGAGACCCAGCAAGAGAGAGTCTCTTCATTCATCCCAAACCAAAAAAGACTATGAATCTCCAAGTCCCTCCCTATTCTTTCCTGTGCATCTCTCTATCCATCTTCCTGGCTTTGCTGTACTCTCTATGGCTAATTCCTGTCAACTAGTGGCTGGCTCCGCCCTCTGATCCAAGGCTGACTTTATTAACGAAGTCTCGGGTTTTACAGTGCGATCAAATATCCCACAACAATGTTCGTTGCTTTTTTTATCCTAATAAACCTTTGCCTACCCACAGGCCATGAAGCTGTTGCTATTATTGCTTTCTAAGAGTTATAAAAAGCTCCAATTCTTGGAACAATAAGAAAAAAGATAATGAAAATAAATATTACAAAGTTACCTCTAAGGGCCCCTAGGGACTGGAGCCATGACTCAGTGGTTTGGAACATTTACTGCTCTTGCGGAGGACCTGAGTTCAGTTCTTGGCACCCACATGGTGGCTCCCATTTGCCTGTACTTCTACTTCCAGGGGCTCCTGCACACATGCGGGGCACATCCAGCCACTCAGGCGCACACACATACTGTAGCTAGCGAGGGGCGTTACCTCTACATTTAGGCTTACAGTTCTCTGTCCTTACAGTCTTCGTCTATTGCTCAGGTTGGCTAAGTTTTGAGTTCAAATTACCCTTCAATACACCAAGTAGCTGCCATTGTAAGTGCACAGGATTCTGCCCAACTTAATTCCAGGTTTTAGTTGAAGGTTTTATACTCCGATAATTGTTTCTTATTATGGTTTTAGCAAATAGCACCGAGAAATCCTTTGTGTGTCCTGCTGCGTTTCTCTCAATGGTAACACTTTAAAAAATTACAGTATCACAAACAGATTAGTGATGGTGGCACAATACATTCGTCTCAGATGGTAGCAGTGCTGGTGGTTGCTGTTCTTGTGTGTGTGTGTGTGTGTGTGTGTGGTCTATAAACATTTTATCACTTACCCAAGTTGTATTCACTGCTGTTTAGAATTCTTTTTTATAATTTATTTTATTTTTTTTAAAAAAGAAAACAACTATCTTTTTTCGTTTTATCTATCAATCCCATTTCCCACTCCCTCTCTTCCTCCTATCCCCTCCATCTACCCTCACCCCCATCCAATCCTCAGAGAGGGTAAAACACATTGCTTTGGGGAAGGTCCAAGGTCCTCCTTACTATATCTAGGATGAGCAAGGTATCCATCCAAAGAGAATACATTCCCAAAAAGTCAGTACAAGCAGTAGGGATAAATCCTGGTGCCACTGCCAGTGGCCCCACAGTCTGCCTCAGCCGTGCAACTGTCAACCACATTTAGAGGGTCCAGTTTGGTTTTTTGCTGGTTCCTTCTCTGTATGGCCAGAGTTGGTGAGCTCCCATTAGCTCAGGTAGACTGTTTCAGTAGGTGTCCCCATCATGGTCTTGACCTCTTTGCTCATATTCTCACTCCTCCCACTCTTCATCTGGACTTGGGGAGCTCAGCCCAGTGCTCTGCTGTGGGTATCTGCCTCTGTTTCAACGCTTTGAGCCACCATCAATGGAGAAAAGAAGATATTCCATGATAAAACCAGATTTAAACAATACCTATGCACAAATCCAGCCCTACAGAAAGTACTAGAAGGAAAACTGCAACCCAAGGAAGCTAACTGAACCCACAAAAACACAGGCAACAGATAATCTCGCACCAGAATTCCAAACAAAGGAGCACCATGCTGCCCTTGATAGCCTGCCCACCTTCCTCCTGGGTGTCTCCTCAGGTCTATCTTTAGCCACGCCTACCTTCCTCCTGGGTATCTTCCCAGACCTACCCTTAACCTCCAACAGCTGCTATTCTCTCCTCTGCATCTAAACTTTTGTCATTAAAAAAAGTTATATAAAATTATATCAAGGATATTATACAACATGTAATCTTGGAATTTGAAATTCTTCTGGCCGTCATCCCAGCTGTTTTGTGTATTCATAATTTAGTTCTTCTGCACAGCTGTGCATTTATTCCTCAGTCTTGGTGCACTACACTTCGTTTCAAGCTAATTTTGGCCTAGGATGTGAGGGAGGGGTCAAGGCTCACCTTCCCACATGTATTTCTGGCTGTGTGAGCAGGAGATGGTTACTTTTATTTCACTGAATTGCTTTCTCTTTTATAAAAATTCAGTTGGCGAGGCCAGGCATGGTGGTACGCACCTTTAATCCCAAGCACTCAGGAGGCAGAGGCAGGGGACTCTCTGTCAGATGCAGGTCAGTCTGGTCTACAAAGCAAGTTTCAGACCAGTCAGGAATATAGAGTGAGATGCTGTCTTAAAACAAATAATCAACTGATTATACTAGTGTGAGATATTTTTTAGGACTCATTGTTGCTATTGATAGACATTAGATAACAATTAAGATGATCTTAAAACCACATAATCAAAATCATTCAATTTTATTTTATCCTTTAACTTAGTATACAAAGTAGTATGTTTAATTGCAGCATTTTCATACATGTTGTTTCCCTTCTCAACATTCCTTGGGTTATTTTTAATCACTTTGATTTTAATGCAAACTTCAGAGTCAGCCTGTTAATATCTTTGGGAAAATTCTGTTGAATTTGAGCAGGATTGTGCTGACTCTGAAGATTAGCTCGGGTAGAACTGACATTTGATTGATGTCGCGTCACCCAGTCTCTAAACAGGGTGATCTCATCATTTCTTCTTCCCAGAGCTGGGGATAGAACCCAGGGTCTTGGGCATCTAGATCAGATTAAATCATCAGACTTTTGCTTTTCTTTTATCTCAACAATATTTTCATGTTATTGAAAAAGCAGAAGTCGTTTCCATTTTGTTTTCTTCCCCATTATTATTGAAACTTACTATTACTTTTAAAAAAAGATTTATTTTTAATTATGCTTATTTGGGGGGTATGCAGGAGTGTCTGTGGAGGCCAGAGAAGTCAGATTACCCCTGGAACTGGAGCTGGGAGCTGAACTCAAGTCCTCTGGACGAGTAACAAGCACTCTCAACCAATGAGTCATGTCTCCAGCCCTGAAACATTTCTTTTCTTTACTTCATTTTCAGTTACCTGCTGTCGGAATGGGAATATGTCTGCTTGTTTCCCATATTGACTACTGTTTTGAGATCTTGCTGAACTCACTGTTGATTGCTAGTGGTTTTTAAGTAAGATTTTTATTTTTATTTATTCTTTGACAATTTCATACATTTTACAAAGTATTTTGAGTATATCTGTGCACCATTACTTCCCTCCAGGGGCTCCCTAATGTCCCCATCCTGTCTTGTTCCTATTTCATGTCTTCTTATTGTTATTAATAAACTCCTTATTCTAATTAGTGCTGTCCATATACAGTTTTTTGTTGTTGATTGTGGGGGTGATTTTTGTCATCATTGCTGTTGTTATTGCTGTTGTTTGGGACAAGATGTTTTAACTAGGATTTCAGTTGCTGTGAAGAGACCCCATGAGCATAGCAACTTTTATTAAGGAAAACATTTAATTTGGGTGGCTTACAGTTTCGCAGGTTTAGTCCATTATCATCATGGCAGGGAAATATGGGGCGTACAGGCAGACATGGTGCTGGAGAAGGAACTGAGAGTCCTACATCTTGATCCACAGGCAACAGAAAGTGAACTGTGTCTGCACTGAATGTGGCTTGAGCCCAGGAGACCTCAAAGCCCACCCCCATAGTGACACACTTCTTTCAACAAGGCCACACCTACTCCTACAAAACCACACTTCCTAATAGTGCCACTCCCTATGAGCTTATTGGGGGTGCAATTACATTCAAACTACTACACAGGGTTTCACTCTGTTCACCAGAGTGACCATGAACTCAAAGAGGTCTGTCTGCCTTTGCTTCCCCAGTGCTGTGGTGAAAGGCATGTGACACCTGGGCTGTGATGACTTTGCCAATATAACGAGTTATAAAATGTCTCTCAGAGCCTGGCAACCTATATCCAAGTCAGTTAGCATTTCCATCAAACTGCTGAGTCCTGGTGGAACTTCTTAGTGTGTGTTTTATCACTGAGCCTCGGGCTGCCATCGAGAGCAGAACTAATGAGCCCTGTGCTGCCCACTCTCCTAGCTTCTTGAGAAGTTCAAGCAGCAAAGAGCTGTTTCCTGTGATGTGTACCTTACAGCCCACAAGCAGATGTCTTCCCAACAACCTTTCATGTCCGACATGTTGTGCAAAGAGAAGCGATGGATGTCTGTATTCCCGAGAGAAGCAATGGTCGCCTGTATTCCTGACTATCTTTTCAGAAATGTGTCACAGCCTTGAAAGATACAGTGTTCATCTAGAGCAAAGCAAAGGTTTGCTCATAGCCTTGGAGATGCGTTGTTTTCTCAGAGGCACATTTACTTCCATGTAGGAGCATTGGTTTATTGGAACTAGAGTTCCAAGCCTGTGACACACCCCAGCCCTTTTACGTGGTCCTGTGGGGAACTGAGATTCGGTAACCTTGGTACTGTTTTTGTTTTGACTAATAAATTCTTCTTTGTCTCTGATTTAGAAACTTCACATCTTCTGCCAGCACCTATAAAACTACGTGGCGGGGGAAGGGGGCTAATTGTTACCTTGCAAAGAGAGTAAAAAAAATCACAGACCACAATGTTTTGTTTGGGATGAGATCAAACTATTTGCCCAGGCCAACTTTAAACTGCTGGATTCAAATGAATCTCCTGGCTTATCTCCCCAAATATCTGGAGCTACAGGCAGGAGCTACCATGTTTGGCACCCACTTCATAATTCTTGACCACTCCAGAGAGGTAATGAACTTTGTCTGTTGATGGGGTAGGGAGAGCACGATCTTCTAGGCTCTTCTCCCAGCTCTCTTCCCAGCTAGTTGGCCTGACAGAGCTCTCAATCTACAGCCCTCATTATAAAGACTTCCTCCCTCAACAGTCCCACAAACTTCCCTCAAGTTGAAAGTGTTGTGCTAAATGACCCTCTGGGATCTCCAAACTTCATTAATATCTAGCTCAAAGATTTGAGTGCATTTTTGAATATTACATGTCGTGTTTAGAATATCATTTAGACTGACTTGTGTCTAGAGGCCCTGCCATGGCTTGTGTGGGAGGCAATAGCCTTCACCTTAGCTCAGCCTCTCGCTAGCCACCAGGAAATGTTCATTAAAGATTTTGTTTTTCCATCATATTGAGTGACCCAGAAAGACAAATATCATATGAACTCACTCATAAGTGGCTTTTAGATATAAAGCAAAGAAAAATCAGCCTACAATTTACAATCCCAGAGAACCTAGATAACAATGAGGATTCTAAAAGAGGCATACTTGTCTCTAATCTACATGGGAAGTAGAAAAAGGCAAGATCTCCTGAGTAAATTGGGAGCATGGGGACCATGGAAGAGGGTAGAAGGGGAGGGTAGAGGAAGGGAGTGGAGTGGAGAAAAATAAATAGCTCAATTAAAAACAGTAAAAAAGATTTTGTTTTTCAACGAAGAAAGTCATCGATGCTTTTTAAAGTATTGCTTAATTTTAATGTTATCATTTTGATCCAATGTAAATTACTGAAAATGTCACACTCTGAGTAAATGTATGTTTCTCAAAGGACTCATACTCTTCTTTACCCAACTCCCAAAGTTTGGGAAATGATGATCAATTAATGTCAAAAGACACCATATTTGCCGCCAAGAAAACTAGCTGTCGTCGCCCTTCCCTGCCACGTCTCATCCTGTCCCATATACACTGGTGTATACGGGGATGACAGCAGCAGTCCACTCTCCTAGAGCCACCTACTCTGGACCCAGGCCTGCTCTTCTGATTATTCCCCCAGAGTCTATCCCAGCATATTCCCAGGGACCCAAAGCTCCAGGCATTCACTGCACTCACCGTGTGCTGCCTTCTGAAAAACTCCCAAGACGTGCAAGTCACAGAAGGAACACAAGGCATTCGGGGTCCAGTTTGCATTAGCCTGCCACCCAGCTATCGACAAGAAAGGAGTGGAAAGCAGTGCCGGAATCCTCCCATCGTCCAGGAGGTGAGGCAGAAGGATCAGAAATTCTAGGTCATTCTTGGTAACATAGTGAGTTCAAGACCAGCGTGGGATACATAAGACACTGCCATAAACAAACAAAAACAAACAAATAACTCTCAGGAGTTGGAGAGATGGCTCAGGGGTTAAGAGCACTTGTTGCTCTGGAAGATGGCTGGGTTCAGTTCCCAGCACCTACATGGTGGCTCACAACCACCTGTATCCCCAGTCCCAGATGAGAGCACAAGGCACTAACATGGTGCACATACATGCACAGAGGCAAACGCTCATATGCATAAAACAAAAATGAATAAATTTTTTAAAAAGTCAAGCAAACAAAAAAAGCAATGAAATTACAAAACTTTGTTCTTCCAGCTCATGCAGTGAAACCAACTTTCCGGGAAAGCTAGCCCATTACCAGTCTGTGACTGAACCGCGAAGGCTCATCACACCCCATACCTGGTGCAGGGAAGCACATATAAGGGTTAGGTCCCTAACTCACATGTACGCTCGGGCTGTGGCTTCAAGGGAATGAGCAGACAAGCTTGCAAATCTGCCCTGAGTAGTTAGGGATCTTGAGCAAAATTATGTAGGAAATCTGTGCAAAGGCATTTATTGAGCCCAGCGCAGTTATCCCATTACCTAATCAGCTACCCAGCTGCTGCCACACCCACTTATATCCAATGTCACCATCTGTCCCAGCATTCAGCTCAGAGAAAAAGCCGTGCCAGGGCCTCCATTGCATTTGATATAGCAGGGTTTTGGTAGCCCTGGAAACCAGCCTCGGCTCCCAGATTCCTATCCTGCCCCCCCCCCATCTCAGAAGCCTCCTGCATCGAGTGATTGCCCAGAGAAGCCCGAATGATCTAAACTAGAACTTCAGTTGAGTCCATCCTGAGGATGACTTTGAACCTGAGAGGCAGAAGTAGCTCTCTCCTTCCCTTCTCCTACTGCAGTGGTTCCCAACCTTCCGAATGCTGTGACTCTTTAATACAGTTCCCCTTGTGGTGACCCCAACCCTAAAATTATTTTCCTTTCTACTTCATGACTGTAATTTTGCTAATGTTATGAGTCATAATGGAGATATCTGTGTTTCCCGATGGTCTTAGGTGACTTCTATAAAAGGGTCGTTCAACCTCCCAGAAGGGTCTTGACCCAAAGGTTGAGAACTGCAGCCCTAATGGCATTTCCAAGGTTTAGGGGCTCCGGTTGTCACACATTACAGATGAAAACCACTCAGTTTCTTAGAAACCTGCGTATTTGAAAACACTTTCAGGAATACAGACACATAGGTTTTTTTCCCCCCACAATGTCAGAATTTATTGAGGAACAGTAAATTCACTAGCAACTGTTGTGTAAGTATCCTTGGAGAATGAAGCATCCCATTGAAGCTCTGGGAACAGGAAAGTAACCTGGATAAAACTCATTGGTTCAACGAGTAGGTCTTTGATGGGATCCATTCTTTGGCCTGTCAGGGTCCCCCGTCTGGGGTAGTAGACATGCATGCTTAATCTCTCCCGGGAAAGTTGTTACACAGCAGATATATTTAGCTTTGCTAGCTGTAATTTACCATGTAATTCAGATTTCCTTTGATAATATTGAAGGGGCTCTAGCAGGCCTGAACATGGCAAACATGGCTCTGGCAGGCCTTGCCCTTCACCCATTCCCTCTGCCTTGCTAAAAGATTGCATTCTTAAAGCTAACCACCAAGGTCTATTTGGCCACTTCCTTCTCCTGAGGCTGACTACTAAAGTCCAACTATCAAAGTAACTAAGTCCAGCAATCAAAAGCCCCCCTTTGGTTACTATACTTAGCCTGTCCAAGCAAAATCTTCATAAACTGGCATTTGCCTATGGGCCACATCTGTCTCCTCTCCATCCAGAGGCAGTCCTTTGTCCTTCCCGGGCAAATATCCCCTCCCCCCCATCCCTTCTTCCCTTCCCCCTCTCCCTAGTCCTCTATCTCCTGCCTTTGTCTCTTATTATCTGTCCTTTTGTCCCTTTGAGGCAAATAAATCTCTTCTGAGAACTTGGTCTTAGGGTATCTTGTGCCAATGCCAGTCCTTTCAAACATGATCATTGGCTATTATGGAGTCTTATTTTTATTCTATGTGCTTGAATATTTTTGCTTGCATGTATTTCTGTGCACTGTGTGCACGCCTGGTGCCCAAAGAAGTCAGAAGAAGGTGTAAGATCCTCTGGCACTGGTATTGCAGACATTTTTGAGCCACAGTATGTGAGTGTTGGGAATCGAACACAGGTCTCTGGAAGAGCAGTCAGTGCTTTTGACCACTGGCTCCTAGCTCCTTGTGGATTCTTTTATTCCAGTTTTAGTTACTAATATTAACTCAGATCTCACATTACCCGTTACACAACACACACACGCACACGCACACGCACACACACACGTGCTGAGCCATAGCTCTGGGGGCAGTTGGAGGTCTCTGCTTGTGGGCTCTTGACATGGGTACCCAATGGTCAGAAAACAAGTCAGCATAGTGGGACATCATCACTGCTGCTTTGTTAGAGGTCCTTTTTTTGAGTGGGTCCCAGGTGAGGATATTGCACCCTTTATTGAGCTGGTGTGTTTGACAAGCTCACAGGTCTGACTTTTTTGAAACACTTTTAATGTGGTAAGTTTATAGGTGGGACCTTGTATTGACAAGACTACGTCGTGTGTCTCATGGATGGTGTCAGTCTGGGGGTGGCGTCTACACCCATCCCACCTCTGTATTTGCACTCAAAATGGACCCCAATGGTGCTGTATGAAGTGAAATCCCCAGGGGAGGGTACAGGTTGAAAGTCATTTCTCACACACCAGTGAGTGTGCACACGATTACATGCTCCCCAGCTTCCCAACCTCACCTTCTTTTGCCTCTCAAGTGTGCAACTCTGAGATTAGATCTTCCTTCCATGGACTGCTAGCACATATAGTTTGGGTGGGCCCCATCTTCTAGGTAATAGCTAGGAACCCTCTTTCCTCTCTTAACTGCCCTGTAGAACACATCTGGCATATCTCCTTTGTGTGTGTGTGTGTGTACATATATGTACCTAGACATATACATTTACAAAAATCCATTGGTTGAGTGAGTATATGCTTCAGCCTATATCAGGGTTATATATTTCATTTCACATTCATTTCTAACTTTCTTCAGTTATGTTTTGTATGTCTATATATGCTGGTATGTGACCATCTCTTTGAGGAACTTCCTGGCCTCCATGGCAAGCACTTACTTTTCCTCCTTTCCCTACACTCTGCGGTAATGAGCACCAAAATCCCCCCAAAATGCCACACAGCTGACTTTTATTTGAAACATTCATTCCATTTGGTATCAGAATTAAGCTTTGGCCAGATGCATTTCCTACCAGTAAACCCAAGTTGTTCTCAGTTACTGTTACTTTGGGCTTCCTCCTGACATGGACCCCACTTTTGGAGTTACCTTGCAGCTACACTGACCTTACCGAATGCCAGTGCAGGGTGGAGAGGCATTTGGTACTTCTGGTACTTACCACATCTCTATGCTGGCTTCTGCGGCTGTGCCAGGTTGTCAGCCCACCCACATGGCTGCTAAGTCCCTTTGCCAGCCACAGGTTTTGTAGGGGCCTTTGGCCTGTCTTCTCCTTCCTTGCTTGCCCACACATATGCATGGTTGCGTCATTATCGGCATCTTCCCCCAGTGTCTTATATTTGTTATAGTTGAAAACCTATATGGCTGTATCATAATGACCTATCAGGTATGTATAAATGTTTACCATTGTGACATGACATTATCTGCAAAGCTCATACATAAGAACCGTGCAATGGAGTTTACCAAAGTATGTCTCATAGCGCTTTAACTAGGTTTATGACTCTGAATTGGGCTGCATTCCAAAGCTCTCATTGGCCACACGTGGTCTACAGACCACAGATTGGACATGTCAGCAGCATAGTTCATTCTTGGTGTGGAAAACTCCCTGCATTTTGGCAAATGTATAATGACATTTATCAATTAGCCTCACATCACACAGAATACTGTCTCTACCCTAGAAATCTCTTCTGTGTTCCACTTACCACCCCCCAGCCAGCCTCTGACAACTGTTGATTCTTTCATTGGCTTTGTGAATTTACCTTTCAAGAATGCCACAGAAGTGAATTCATCCAGGAGGCATCCTTTAAAAACTTATTGTTATTTTTTACCTTATGTGTCTGAGTGTTTTGCCAGCATGTATTTATGTGCGCCACATGCACGCCTGGTGCCCATGGGGGCCAGAAGATGGTGTCAGATCTCTAGGAGTGAGAGCTACAGGCAGGAGCTGCCCTGTGAGTGCTGTCAATAGAACCAGTGTCCTGGAAGAGCAGATGGTGCTCTTGACTGCTGAGCCTGCTCTCCGTCCCCACAGTCGGAGTCCTTTAAAGTCTGGCTTCCTTCACTCAGTAACATACATCCAAAGCTATATGGTTTGAGGGGCTCACTGATATCTCTGTTAGCACTGCTTACCAGACCAACGCCTGAATGTAGTAAAGTATTCACTCACCTAGGGAAGGCTATCTGGCTGCTTCCAAGTTTTGGATGTTAGAAATAAAGTTGCCCAAAACATCAAAGTGTAAAGTTTTATGTAGACATAACTTTCAACTTCCAAGCAAATATCCGTAATTCAAATGCTGGTAAGAATATTTTCGCCTTTATAAGTAATTAAAAATTGTTATATAATTATAAATTGTGTAAATTGTCTTCCGAAGTGGATGTTTCATTTTGCATCCCGTTCTGAAAGAAACAAAAGCTCCTATTGTCCACACCCTTGCTGGCAAGTGGCTGTGCCAGTGTAGTGGGCTTAGGTTGTCCTGATGGGTGTATGATGGGGTCCCAGTCTTGCTTTCCTGTGTTTGCCAGCTGGCATACAACATGGAACATCCTTCTGATATTTGAGGCACCTCCGTCTAACGATACTCTAGGCTGCAGACTTGTCCTGTTCCCTTTCTCACTGGAGGAAAGGAACATGCCATATGTGGTGCTGCGTACCATAGTCCTCATGCTTCATGGTTTGAGGTCTCAGAGAAATTCATGGCCTTTAAAAATTCTGTTACAGAGGTGTGCTTCTTTCCGTGCTTAGGTTCCCCTAACCTGCCTATGCTCCTATCGGTTTTGCTTTTAAATCTTTCAGGTGCCCCTGCCCCCACTTCCTCCTTCATGTTTAGAAAGGAGGGCCCACTTGTTTGTCCTGGCCTCCCAACTAGCTTAGCCCTGAAATAACCACACAGAAAGTATATTAATTAAATCGCTGTTTGGTCCATTATCTCTAGCCTCTTATTGGCTAACTCTTGCATCTTGATTTAACCCATTTCTATTAATCTGTATATTGACACGTGGCAGTGGCTTACCGGGAATGATTCTGCATGTATGTCTCTGGTGGTTCCATGGTGTCTCTCTCCTACTCTGCCTCTCTTCATCCTAGCATTCAGTTCTGTCTTTTCTGCTTATCTAAGTTCTGCCCTATCATCTAGGCCAAGGCAGTTTATTCATTAACCAATGAAAGCAACACATGGACAGAAGGACCTCCTACACTATTTCCCCTTTTCTGTTTAAACAAAAAAGAAGGATTTAACTTTAATATAGTAAAATTACATAATAACAAAACAGGTATCAAATAAGAATTACAGTTACAATACTTATATCTACTTTATCTTTTATCATAACTAAGGAGAACTATAATTATAACTATAAATTCTTCAACTCCATCAAAGACCTCAGAAGGATGCAACATTACCTAAATAAATAGGAAGTACATTGTAAGCAACTTCCAAAACTCTAGAATTGACAGAGACGTCTCGCTGCCTGGACACCATCCATGTCTGCATTTCAGCCTGGAATCATTTCTTTCTGGCTAGAAACTCTTTCTTTTACTGCCAGTGGGTAGTGAATTTCCTCAGTTTAAGTTCATCTGAAGGTTTATTCCACTTCATCGTTAGAGGATATGGGCGGTAACTACAGAATTCAAGGATGAGTTTTCTTCCCTTTTTCTCCTTAAATAAATCACTCCATTTTCTAGCTGTCCTCCTCCTGTTGGATTGTTAGCTTAAGATTCTCTTACTTTTGCGTGTGTGTGTATGCATGCTCATGTACGGGCACACGTGCATGTGCACACACTGTGTATGCGTTGAGGCCCTGCAGTCTCTGAGCCATTTGGCTGTTGGTGTTTTTTTTTGTTCATTGCTTTAGTTCTTTATTCGTGTCTTTCATTTTTTGGTGGTTTAACTACAATATATGTACACGTGGGTTTTGCTTTTGTTTTGGAAAATAAGTTAAAAAATTTTTTATTAGCTTACAAAAATTAGGTTTCATTTTGGCATTTTCAGCTTGTTCCCCTGTCCTTTGGTCCCTTCTACCCCCAGGAGCTCCGATTATCTACTTCCATGTCCTGTGTGACTTTATGCCCCCCCCCTTACCAACACCTCTTGCTTTCCCCTCATGGTTTCTATCTAGTTTCTCAGAGTGTGTGCACTTTGAGTACCCCTCATGTAGTGTTACATACACACATTGAGAGTTAGCCTCTACATATGAAAGAGAACATGCAAGTTTTACCTATTTGAGGCTGAGTCACCTCACTTAACATAATACTTTCCAAATCCATCCATTTTCCTGCAAATTTCAATTTTCCATTTGATATTTTTTGCTTCTTTGTCAAATATCAGGTGTTCGAAGATGTGTGGATTATTAACCTGGTCTTCAATTCAGTTCCATTGGTCCACCTGTCTGTTTTTATGGCAATACCAGGCTGTTTTCAGCACTGTAGCTCTGTAGTACAGTATGAAGTCAGGGACTGTGATGCCTACAGAAATTCTTTTATTGTACAGGATTGTTTTGGCTCTCCTGATTTTTTTGCTTTTCCATATGAAGTTGAGTACCCTTCTTTTGAGGTCTGTGAAGAATTTTGCTGGGCTTTTGATGGGCATTGCATTGAATCTGTAGATTGCTTTTGATAAGACTGCCATTTTTACTATGCTAAATCTACCTACTCGAGATCATGGGAGATCTTTCCACTTTCTGGTGTCTTCACCAATTTCTTTCTTCAAAGATTTAAAGTTCTTGTCATACAGGTCCTCAATTTGTTTGGCCAGAGTCACTCCGAGATATTTTATGCTATTTGTGGCTATTGTGAAGGGTGATGTTTCACTGATTTCTTTCTCAGCCCATTTATCATCTGTGGACAGGAGGGCTACTAATTTTTTCGAGTTAATCTTGTATCCTGCTACATTACTGAAAGTGTTTATGAATTGTAGAAGTTCCTTGGTAGAAATTTTGGGGTTGCTTATGTAAACTATCATATCATCAGTGAACAGTGAGAGTTTAACTTCTTCTTTCCCGATTTGTATCCCCTTGATCTCCTTTTGTTGTCTTATCGTTCTAGCTAGGACCTCAAGAACTATATTGAATAGATATGGAGAGAGTGGATAATCTTGTCTTGTTCCTGATTTCAGTGGGATTGCTGTGAGTTTCTCTCCATTTAATTTGATGTATGCTGTTGGTTTTCTGTATATTGCCTTTATTGTGTCTAGGTATGTTCCTTGTATCCCTGCTCTCTCCAAGACCTTTACCATAAAGAGATGTATTTTGTCGAAAGCTTTTTCAGCATCTGAGATTATCATGTGGTTTTTATTTTTCAGTTTGTTTATATGGTGGATTATGTTGACAGATTTTTATATGTTGAACCATCCCTGTATCTATGGAATAAAGCCAACTTGATCATCGTGAATGATTGTTCTGGATTTGATTTGCCAGTAGTTTATTTAGTATTTTTGCATCAATGTTCATGAGTGAGACTGGTCTGTAATTCTCTTTCTTAGTAATGTCTTTATGGGGTTTGGGTATCAGGATAATTGTAGCCTCATAAAAAGAGTTTGGCAATGTTCCTTCTGTTTCTTTTGTGTGGAACAATTTGAGGAGTATTGTTATTAGTTCTTTGAAAATCTTGCAGAATTCTGAGCTGAAACCATCTGGTCTTGGGCTCCTTTTGGTTGGAAGACTTTTGATGACTGTTACTATTTCTTCAGCAGTTATAGGTCTGTTTAATTTGCTTATCTGGTCTTGATTTAATTTTGATAAGTGATATTTATTCAGAAAGTTGTCCATTTCCTTTAAGTTTTCCAATTTTGTGGAGTACAGGTTTTTGAAATATGACCTGATGATTCTCTGAATTTCTTCTGTGTCTGTTGTTATGTCCCCCTTTTCACTTCTGATTTTGTTAATTTAAATATTCTCTCTCTGCCTTTTGGTTAGTTTGGATAAAGGTTTGTCTATTTTGTTGATGTTCTCGAAGAACCAACTCTTTGTTTCATTGATTCTTTGTATTGTTTTCTTTGTTTCTATTTTGTTGATTTCATTTCTCAATTTGATTGTTTCCTGCCATCTAGTTCTCCTGGGTGAGTTTGCTTTCTTTTGTTTTAAAGTTTTCAAATGCTCTGTTAATTTTCTAGTGTGGGATTTTTCCAGCTTCTTTATGTAGGCATTTAGTGCTATGAAGTTGCCTTATAACACTGCTTTCATTGTGTCCCATAAATCTGGGTATGTTGTGTGGTTATTTTCATTGAATTTTAGGAAGTCTTTAATTTCTGCCTTTATTTCTTCCTTGATCCATTGATGATTCAAGTGAAAATTGTTTAATTTCCATGTGTTTGTGGACTTTCTGGAATTAGTATTACTGTTGAATTCTAGTTTTAAGCCATGGTGATTTGCTAAGATATATGGGGTTATTCCAAATTTTTTGTATTTGTTGAGGTTTGTTTTGTTACCGAGTATGCAGTCAATTTTTGAGAAGGTTCCATGAGGTGCTAAGAAGAAAGTATATTCTTTTATGTTTGGATGGAATATTCTATAGATGTCTGTGAATCATAACATCTGTTAGTTCCCTTATTTCTCTGTTATTTTTTTGGCTGACTGACCTATCCAGTGCTGAGAGGGGGAGTGTTGAAGTCTCCCACTATTAGTATGTGGAGTTTAATGTATGATTTAAGCTTTAGAAGTGTTTCTTTTACATATGAGGGTGCCCTTGTATTTGGGGCACAGATGTTCAGTATTGAGATTTCCTCTTGATGGATTTTTCATGTGACTAATATGAAATGCCCTTCTTTGTCTCTTTTGATTGATTTTAGTTTGAAGTCTATTTTGTTAAATATTAGGATAGTTACACCAGCTGTTTCTTAGGTCCATTTGATTGAAAATTTTTTTCCCAACACTTTACTCTAAGGTGATGTCTATCTTTGAGGTTGAGGTGTGTTTCTTGTATGTAACAGAAGGATGGATTCTGTTTTCATACCCAATCTGTTAGCCTGCGTCTTTTTATAGGTGAGTTGAGTTCATTTATATTAAGGGATATTAATGACCAGTGATTGCTATCTCCTGTAATTTAGTTTTCGTTGTTGGTGATGTTAATTTGTGTGTTTTTCCCCTCTTTGGGATTTGCTACTGTGAGATCATCAATTGTCTGTGTTTTTGTTGGTGTAGCCAGCTTCCTTGGGTTGGAGTTTTCCTTCTAGTACTTTGTGTAGGACTGAGTTTGTGGCTAGGTATTGGTTAATTATGGTTTTGTCATGGAATATCTTGTTTTGTTCTTTTATGGTGATTGAAAGTTTTGCTGGGTGTATGGGCTGGCATCTGCATAATACTTGACTAGGACCTCCTGGCTTTCATTGTCTTCAATAAGAAGTCAGATGTAATTCTGATAGGTCTGCCTTTATATGTTAATTGTCCTTTTTCCTTGCAGCTCCTAATATTCTTTCTTTATTCTGTATGTTTAGTGTTTTGATTATTATGTGGCGAGAGGACTTTTTTCTGATCCAGTCTATTTGTTGTTCTGTATGCTTCTTGTATCTTCATAGGCATATCTTTCTTTAGGTTGGGAAAGTTTTCTTCTATGATTTTGTTAAATATATTTTCTGTGCTTTTGAGTTGAACATCTTCTCCTTCTATACCTATTATTCTTAGGTTTTGTCTTTTCATGGTGTCACATACTTCGTGGATATTTTGTGTTAAGCTTTTGTTAGATTTAATGTTTTCTTTGACTGATGAGTCTATTTCCTCTATTGTATCTTCAGCACTAGAGATTCTCTCTTTCATCTCCTGTATTCTGCTGTTTATGTTTGCATTTGTGGTTTTTGATCATTTTCTCATGATTTCTGTTTCTGTAATTCCCTCAACTTGTGTTTTCTTTATTATTTCTATTTCAGTTTTCAAGCCTTGAATAGTTTCTTTCATATGTTTGGTTGATTTTTCTTAGTTTTCTTTAAGGGATTTGCTGATGTCTTCCAATTTTTTTGTTTATCTTTTCCTCCATTTCTTTGAGAGAATTTCTCATTTCCTCTTTAAGAGTCTCAAACATTCTCCTGAAGTTATTTTTTAGGTCATTTTCTTCTGCTTCATCTATATGTGGTTGTTCAAGTCTTTCTGTTGTAGGGTCTCTAGATTTTATTGGTGCCATGTTGCTCTTTGTGGTGTTGCATGTGTTCTTACTTTGTCTACACTTCTTTTGGTCTAATTGGTGTGATTGGAGCTGTCTGTGACTCTGGTGATTAATCTTCTAGATGCCAGTGGATCCCAGCCTTAGGTGGTTGTTCCTCGTGGTTCAGTCAGTGCCATGGTTCTAGTTACCCCATTGGTCACTTTGTGTTCCTGGATGTCACTCAGCTGTCTTGGGGTTTGCTCTGCTCCTGTGGAGTTTGCTGTCTCAGGTCTGCTCTGGCCTAGGTTGCTGGCTTGGACCTGTTTCTTTAAATGTTCCTTTTCTGGATATGCCCCTGCAGAGGTTCCTGGCTTGGGGTTGGTCCTGCAAAAGTCTCTGGCTCTTGTCTTCTTCCTCAGAGGTCCCAGATTCATGCCCAGACCAGCAGAGTTCTCTGGCTCTGGCCTACTAGTTCAGCAGTTGTTCCCCTGTCCCTGCTCCTGTGGAGTTCGTTGTCTTAGGTCTGCTCTGGCCCAGGTCGCTGGCTCAGTCCTGCTTCTGTGGAGCTCACTGACTCAGGTCTGCTCTCAAATTTCAATTTTCTTAACAGATGAGTATGATTCTATTGTGCATATATGCCAGGTTTTTTTTATTATTCACTCCTCTGTGGATAGGCATCTAGGCTGGGTTCATTTCCTTGCTAATACACACAGATGTGCAAGTATCACAATACACACGGGTGTACAAGAATCTCTGTGGTAGTGCACAGTCCTTTGGGAATATGGCCACAAGTGGTATGGCTCTACCATATGGTAGTTCTATTTTTGATTTTTGGAGGTACACCCACACTGATCCCCATAGTGACTGCATTAGTTGACACTCCTGACAGCAGCGGCTGCAGGCACTGCTTCCCCCACGTTTTCACCAGCACTGTGTCTTCAGTGCTTGTGTTGATAACCATTCTGACTAGGGTGAGATGGAGTCTCAAGAGTTTGGGGTTATATTTATGATTTTTTTTTTGCACTGATTGTCCGGGGATGCCAAGCTCCTCAAATCTGAGGATTGATCCTTTCATAAAATTGGGAGCCTCCTCTCCCTGTATCTCTCCCTATACCAACAGATGCTCTCTGTCATTCCTCATCTGATTGTAGGTATGTTAGTATGTCCTGTGTAACTTCAGCGCTATGATCACTTGCACTTGTTTTTCTCTGTGTTGTAGTTTCAGTGTCATCCTCTGATTTGGCATCCGGGTCATGAAGTCTTCTCGCAACTGTGTTCAATCTGCCATTACACTGACCTGATGCAATCTTGATTTTAGTTATAATTGAAAATTTTATACCTTTTGATACTCTTGCACATTTCAGTTTCTCCCCTTCAGCAGCCCCATGCACAGTTTTCTCCATGTATTAATTATCAGTGGGGATGCTTACAGTTTCAAAAGCATAATACACATTGGTGTGTGTAGAGCATGCTCATCACTAATGTGCAGAACTCTGTGCTTCCAGGTTTACTTGCACAGGTGTGATTACCATGACACAGTTTCCCACTTGGTTCTCTATCACTCTGCTGTCCAAACCAGACCACTGCCCTGACTGTTAGCACTATCAGCTGGCTTGTTTTTTTTTTTTTTTAAGATTTTACTTCCTGTGCATCCATATATATGGATGTAAGTACCTATGGAAGCCAGAAGAAGGCATCAGATCCTCTGCAGCTCGAGTACAGGTATTTGTGAGGTGGATGGAAGTGCTGGGAATTAAACTTGTGTCCTCTCTGCTGACTGCCAAGTCATCCCTCTAGCTCGCTAGTTTTAATTTTCATTGGGCCTCAGGGCTGTCTCTGCAAGTTTCATTTGGGTTATCTGTGTTTTACTGCTTTGTTCTTTATGGTGGTGTAGTATCCCACTGTCTGAATTAACCGCATGTTTAAAGAATTCATTATTGTGTTAAGAAACATGTGACTTATATCTAGTTTGGGGCAGCCATGTATAAAGCTGATTCAGCATCCCTGTATCTCCCAGTAAACATGCTCATGTGCTTTCTCAGATGGAGACCTGGGAGTGAAAGTACTGAGTCGGGAGGTATTTATATTTATTAGCTATCGTAGATTCTAGTAGATGTTTTTAAAGTCAGTTGTATCTTTTATCAATTTCCTGCCTGTCCCTCTCAACCCACCTTATTGTCTGCTTAGCTGCATTAGTGTTTTCTTGGTTAGCTAGTGCAGCATTAAACTTTGACATAAGGATCAGCAGCCTTCCTTGGACAAGGCATTCTTGATTCTGATGTGCCCAGGGGACAAATTCCTGCCATGTGTGACAATCAGAAGCACACAGTACATCTCTGTGGGCAACTTCTTCCAATGTCAACTCAATACAGAGCATCATTCCCGTGGAAAGTTCTAGAGAAACTTCTACAGTATTACACCTTCCTGTGGGGTTTCTCTATGCATCCTCAGCTGAACACTTTCCACTGAATTTTACCTTCATGGAAATTCAACGGACTTTATCATCTAGTGGGTATGACTGTATCATTTCCAACCAGGCATAGAGCCCAGCCTAGGGCTTAGAAGCAGAAGGCCAACATCTCTCCATCTTTGTTCTGTCTTGACTAACACTACTTCAAAATTAAAGGGTGTCCCCTCTGTGTCTAAGTCATGATGTGGTTTCTGTATCTTGAGTAAACCCAGACTCATCATGAATATACCAGTTTCCACTTTCACCTGTTATGTAGGAGACCCTGTTCCAGGGCTGGAGTAGCTCAGTGGTTAGAAGCACTGGCTGCTCCTGCAGAGGCCCCAGATTCAGTTCTCAGCACTCACTTGGAAGAATACAATTCTTTTGTAACTCTGGCTGTAGGAGATCTGATACCCTCTTCTGACCTCATTGGGCCAGGCACACACATGGTATGCATCTACATACATGTAGACAAACACTCATACACATAAAAATCAAACTAAAAAAATTAAATAAAGTACTACGAGCCTCAGTTCCTCTACACCCAGTTATTTTAAAGTCCTTGTCCAGCAATGATAGCATCTGACTAACCTTTCTGTCTCCTTATACTGTATTCTCCTGATGACCAATTATGTCTTCATGTCTCTTTATACTTTTAATTATTATTGCTATTACTTGTTTATTCTTTGTCGGTAAGAATTGAACCCTGGGTTTGTGTGACAAAACTTTTCTGGGGAGATGAACACACACTAGTCTACTTACCCCAGATAGGGAACCCACAACAGACCAAAATATGGATACCACCGAAGTCCAAACTGAACCATTGAGTTCTACCGGAGTGACTTATAGGAATACAGGTGAGGGGTTACTTACAGGAGCAGAAATGACTCAAGACAAGTGCATCACCAAGGCTCATCCCAGCTAGGGTGACAGCCTGCACAGTTGGAAAACCTGGAGCATGCTACACAGCCTGCAGACAGCTCCGTAGGTTGGAGAATGTCCTTCTCAGGAGCCTCAGTTGGTCCAAACCTCTTTCAGGCAGTTCAGCGTGTTTCTATTTCATCTGGGCAGTTTATCTGGTCTCAGATTGTCTTCTTTGCAGCCGTCTCTGCCCTGTCTGATAGGGAGGGGCCTCGTGAATCTGGCCAGACTCAGGGAGTACTTGAAGCTGTTTTTTGGTGACTTAATTGCTTAAGGAGCTCCCCTTCAGGATGGAATGCTTTAATCTCAGAGGAGACTGTTACACAGCACCTGTATCTCATGCATGCGAGGACCATGCTTTGGCACTGGCCGGCATATGAGCCTGCACTTTAGAATTAACCTTACTAATGGACTGATTTTACTATTTGCAAAAATTGTGTGTGATTTATCAAGAGCTGCTTTTCGCCAGGTGGTGGTGGCACACGCCTTTAATCCCAGCACTCAGGAGGCAGAGGGCAGGCAGATCTCTGTGAGTTTGAGGCCAGCCTGGTCTACAGAGTGAATTCTAGGACAGCCAAGGCTACACAGAAAACCCTGCCTGGCAAAACCAAATAAATAAATAAATAGAACTACTTTTCCTTTGTTAACCAGATGGGTGAGGAATGAGCACCATAAATCCAGGATTAAACTGGATTGGGGCTGGATTTTTAATTCTTGTTTTAACTAAGAGCCTTGAGGGCCTTGCTATCTTCAATGGAGTTTTTGTTCTGACCTTGAGGGGTTCCTGATCCAGCTGCCCAGACTTGCTCCACACGGAGCTTCAACATTAGCTCAGGATTCTGTCAAAAGCCCTTACTTCTTGGGAAGCTTTTGTTTTCTAGACACCGCGGGACTAGGGAAGACTTCGTTCTACTGTTGTCATCTTCTGTGTCATCATCTTCTTTGTCATTTTTCTTCTGCCTCCTCCAGATTTAATTATTTTTATCTTATGTGTGTGGGAATTTTGCCATCACGTATGTCTCTGCACCACAATTGTGCTTCTGCCCACAGGGGCCAAAGGAGAGGAACTGAGTGTACAGACAGTCCTTAGCCACTGAGTGCTGAGAGCCGAGCCCACGTCCTCCTCAAGAGCAACAAGTGCCCGGAACTGCTGAACCGTCTGCCCCATCCCCTCATCCTGTTTTCTTCAATGCATTTTTTAGGCCCAGAACTCAACAACCATCACACAGAAGAAATTAGCTGCTGAGGGTCTCCTGTGCTGTCATTTGCCAGTTGAGCATCACGTGGTTAGAGCTTTGCTCATCACTATTTCCTCTATCATGGGTCCTCCTGGGCAAACGGTCACTGAGTGGTACCCCAAACTGACTAATATTTTAGATAAGGGGATGGGAGAGGCAGCTAGAAACCTTATCCTCTGTTGTGACAAGAATTTACTGGTTCACACCTGTTCACCCTCCCCTAGAAAAGGAAATCTTGAAATTTGAAAATCATAACTTGCCCCCACCATTTTCATTAGCATGATTAGCTTGCAGTTCAAAGTCTACTTTTGATCTTTCTTAAAATATTCTGTGGCAGTATCACTAGTCTACAGCCCTGGTTGTCGAAATACAGCATGTTAAGGACACAGAATAGAATGGACTATATCAGAGGGCATCACACATAATAAAAATAATGATTGTTTGAGGAGACTTTTGCTGTGTGTGTGTGTGTGTGTGTGTGTGCGTGTGCGTGTGCGTTTCGGACTCACAATGTAAAAATCTATTTTTTTTCCTACTGGTTGCAATCCCTGAAGTTTAAAGCTGCTGGACTCAAAATTCCAAGGAGGAAAAGTCCATACTGCTAGAAACAAATCTGTGAGGTGAGCAACTATTTGGAGGCGTTTGGTGGTGAATGTGAAGATTTGTGGGAGACTGCTCTTCTGGCTCCAAAGAGCAAGAGGGCACCTCTGGCCGGGGTGGATTATGAATGACCCCAAAGAAACTCTTGGGAGACTTCACCCCTAATTGGGGCAGTGAGAAGTGATTGGCAGAAGCCGTGGGAACTCTGAAAGCAGATTTCCCCAGTTCTTGGTGCTATGTCCTAAGTGGAGAACAGACCATCTTGAACTTGCACTAGCAGAAAAGACAGTTAAGGGTTAACTGGCATGCAGCTCCACAAACCTCTTTGGCTAACCTATGGTAGGTTCTTCTGGGTCATCAAAGGTGATTCTAGCTGAAGCCTGAAGAGGCTGTACCTAGAACAAAGACTGTCTTCTTATTTACGTACCTACGTCTCTAGCACCAAATGCTCTTGAATGACCTGCCTGTCCAGGCCACATGCATGACAGGAAGAGTATAGATCTTGTGGTCAGGAGAGCCTATCTTTAGGGCCATTGGCTGCATGGGATCAGACCCGCAACCTCTTTACATCTAGACCAAGGCAGATAAGGCATTTAGCACAGACCCCTGGGAGGTTGATATCCCCATCACTGGCACATCATGTGTGGGGTACCAGAAGTTCAGAGCTGCCTTTATCCTCAGAGACCACACTGAGCCTGGAGTCTAGAGGAAGACTGAGCAGCGAGGACCTGGATGGTTTCCAGTCCTGAAGGCTCCAGCCCACTCCAGGTTACCCACTGAACCCTTACCTCCAGTCTGTTCTGACCCACAGCTTCCGGCATTCCCCGGGGCGGTGAGTGCAGCACGCTTGCTTTCTCACCAACTAGGGAGATCTCATTGTGAGTCAAGCCAGCAGCTCTGACCTTTATTCTAGTCCAGGAATTGGCTCCTGGCCCACTGGCTGGCCTTGGACCTAAAGGCATGAAATCTGGTCTGTGCTCTCTCTGAGTCCTTGGCCAGAAGTTTGTCTGGTGTACCATGCTCCAGGCACACCTGATCAACCATGCGTTTCTGTTGGAATATTTGGAAAGGCTTCAGCTCAATGGTGCCTAAGTATACAAGTTTTTGTCTCTTAGTTCTTAGCCCAGCTGCTGGATTAGTTCCTACCCCCACCCCCATCCCTGTCCTCTGACCTGGCTCTTCGGCTCTCACTTGCTCCTTCTGGACCTTTGTCTAGGTGCTCTTCTCTAGGCTTCCACATAGCTCTGTAAATCTCTCTCCAACACTGCTTAGTCCTGAATTGGGGGGCGGGTCCCTGTTCCAAGACCGGCACTCAGTGGGTGCTCCATCAGTTCCTCCTGAGTGAACTCTCAGAACTTGCTTTTGCTGCTCAGTCGCCCTGCTTTAAAAAGACTGCTCACCAGCAACTAAGCCACAGCCTTATTTCAGGGTTCAAGGAGCAGGGGAGGTAGCCTAAATGGGATAATCCGTCCTGAGTCACTACCTGAGCGTTCCAAAGTGGCCGCTGAAGGCCCTCAGGAATATGACAATTAAGCTATTTAAGTCTCATTTCTGGGGAGACATGAGAGGGATTTCTGTATGGAAATAGATATAGACTCCACTCATATGGAACACCCTCTGTGCATCTTCCCTGAAGCCCGTGGTAAATAAAAATGGGAGGAAAGGGCAGCGGCAGGGCAAGACTAAGTCAAGGTGGGCTTCCCTGGGAGGACAACAGAAGCCTGCCCTAGGCAGAGCCTCAGCCTGGCCTGCAGGATGCAGCGCTGGGAGGTCCCCTGAGACCTGGGGCGAGAAGAAACACTCCAAACGGTAAGACAGGCCTGGGTGTGTAAGTCATCAAGGCCATTTACAAAAAAAAAAAAAAAAGGAAATGACCCTGAAGTGGATGTGGAGGTAGGGAAACCCTGTGGGGGAGGGGAGAATGAGAATGAAATAGCTTTGAGACTTAGAACAAGAGGTCACTTCACCCCCACTAGTGTGGCCATATTTAAAAGACGCAGAATTACAAGTGTCGACAAAAACAAGAAAGGAAGAAAAGCTGTGTCTAAAGTCCTGCCTTCCCTACTTGGGGAGGGAGGCAGAGACAGCCAGGTCCCCTAAACTCTCAGCCCAGCCTGTCTACTCAGCAGGCTCTGGGTCAAGGAGACACCATCTCAAAATAAACAATACTAAAACCAATCCCCCAGACCAAACGTCAAAACAAAGTAAAATGGTGAGTAACACCCAAGAAGGACACCTAATGTTGTCCTCTGTCGTCTACAGGCGTGTGCTGTTTAAACAGATGCACACACACACCACACCACACCGCACCGCACCACACCACACCACACTACACCACACCACACCACACAACGTCGAGACAGTCGTTGGAAGGTAAAATGCTACTTTGGAAACGGATACATCCCCTAAAAGAGTTACCTGAGTGACCTGGTGATTCCACTGGAGGTATACCCAGGAGAAATCAATGTGTTTCCAGGCTTGTATAGTAACATTCTAGCCACTTCATTCATAACAGCCCAAAATAAAAACGTAGATAACTGTCGGTTGATGAGCAGCCAAACAAAATGGTTCATATGCATACGGTGGGAGATGAGTCTGTTTGAGGCGCTGCTACACTTCCTGCTACACTGGCCCACATACATTCAGCCTGAAGACACCATGGAAGAAGTCAGTCACAGAGACCACATGTTGTATGACTCCATTTATAGAAAATGTTCTGAATAGGCAAATCCACCGTGGCTGGAAAGCAGATTAGAGGTTTCCAGAGGCTGGGAGAAGGGAAGAATGAGGAAAGGCTACCCACTGAGGTTTTTATTTATTGGGGAAAGGGGATAGTGACCAAAATGTTCTGGAATTAGATAATAACTATGGTTGCACAACTTTGTGAATATACCAAAACCCCACTGAAATGCACATTTTAAAAGCGTACATTCAGCGTTATGTGATCCTATCTCAAGTCTTGTGAATGGGGGTGGCCTGGGGTGGGGGGATAACTGCTACCGAGAAGAGCGGCGAAATGCTGAGCGACTGTCGCCTCCTGTCCCACTAGCAAATTCGCATGGACTTTGAGGCCTGAAACTTCGCACCTAGAAGGTCCTCAGAGTCCTGGGGTTCTGGGGACACTGTTGACAGGAGTCATCTAGGACTGGGGAGGAGTCCGCAGGTCTTGAAGTTGGCGGCCACTGTGGAGAGTTGGAGCGCCTACTCTTTTAAAGCCGCCCGGGGCGAATTCTCATTTGGTGTCCCAGGCTCGGCGGTGGCTGCCGGGCTGCGGGTCGGTGCGGTGAGTATGTGGGGCGGAGGGACCCTGCCCGGTGCCAGTTGTCCCAACGCCCGCAGTGGCGCCGTTTTGGGGTCGCCTCGGCCAATTGGAAAGCGCTCGAGGCGCAAGGGACGCGGTCGCTTTAAGGAGGCGGCGGGGCGGGGACGGCGGCCGCGGTCGGGCTGGCTGGCGCGGAGCCGTCAGTCGGCGGCGCGGGGCCCGGCGGGCGCGGGCGCGGCGCTCCCTCCTCCCGCCGGGGGACGAGCGAGGAGGTGGCGGCCGAGGGTCTGAGCCCAGCCCGGGCGGGAGCGCGCGGTGAGCGGCCGTGCAGCCCCGCGGGGAGGAGGCCGGCGGGCGCTTTGTTCCGGGGCTGGAGGTGTGGCCGGCGGTGTGGCCCGCTCGCCCTGCTGCGCTGCACTCGGGCGCCCGGCTCTGGCTGTGCGTGGCCTCTACCCCAGCCACCCGCCCCAGCACAACGGTGTGCGGTGAAGTCGCTCGCCACCCGGATCTCAGTGGGGGAGGGCCTGGCCACCGCTCAGACAGACTCCTTTGACTGTAGTCACCCCGGGGTTCCTCGGTTGCCCGGGTAAGGACTTGGCGGGGAGGTGGGCGACGGGGTGGTGGGGCTCTTCTGGCTTAAAATGGCGTTAACCAGGGTAGGGATCTGCCGGTGGGGTGGCACATTCGTGAGAATAATGAAAGACAGCTTGCTTCATAAACAACTCTTGACTGCGCCCTGGGTTCGGGTTGCTGGGGCTCTGGTCACAACTGGGGCCTGCGCTCACACACTGAAGTGACGCGGCCCGGTGCCCCACCATGTGTCAGGCTCAATGCCAGCTCCTGTCCCACCCGGAAGGTAGGGGCACAAACTGAGTGACAACCCAGTGTGGTCAGTCAGAGAACTCAAGAGACCCTACTCAAGGGTAGGAGGTCCAGGAAGACTGTCTAGAAAAGCAGATGTGAGCGGGGGCTCTTGACATCCAGTTAGAAACCTCTGCAGAGCTGAGGTGGCCTGGGGCTCGGGACATGTAGTCTGGAGAGGGGACAAAGACAGTTTCACCTGGGCTCTGACCTAAGCGCTGGTGGCGGGGAACCTCTTCGGGCTACAATGGTTTTTGCTCCTCTGGACCAAATTAGAGAGAGTAGACGGATGGGGCTCAGAACTGTGGCCTCTAGAGGTCTGCCTGGATGGAGGGGGTAAGAGAGAAGACTTAAAAGCAAAGTGTACAAAGACGGGGCGCTTGGGGAGGATTTGCCCGTCTTCAGATAGGGACCCACCAGAAAGATGGTATTTATGGTGGTATCCAGAAAGGAGGACATAGACAGACAACCTACCCAGGACCGAGTCAAAGAAGGCCTGTTGTGAGTGTGTGTGTGTGTGTGTGTGTGTGTGTGTGTGTGTGTGAGAGAGAGAGAGAGAGAGAGAGAGAGAGAGAGAGAGAGAGGGAGGGATGGACGGAGGGAGAGAGAGAGAGAAAGAAAGAGAGAGAGAGAGAGAGACATCCACGGCTGCGGTGCAAGGTCTTAAGGCTAGTGCATGCTGCATCCTGCATCCTGAGTTGAAGTGTGAGTGGTGGCTATGTCTATTAACCGGCACATGTCAGGGTTTAGCTGTGAATAACGTGCTTTCACCGAGGCAGTTTGTAGAGTTTCTCCTGCCCCTTTTCCCAGAGAAGAAATCTGAGCTGCTAACATTCCGTAAATCTTTGAATTTCCTGTAAATTGCATGTCCCCACTGGCTGGGGCTGAAAATGTTTCAGGCCGTGGTGTTTCCTCATGGGTCTGCTCATGCTACCCAGCAGGCAGTTAGCGTCTCTGTCTGTGGTTTATGGTATGGTTGGGCCTTTCTCCACTAGGGTGGGAGGTGTGGGGCGCTGTTGCTGTGGGGTTTCAAGGTCAGTCTCTTTGTAGCAGGAGGTTAAGCAAGTCCCCATGCCCTGGTGGAAACTACCACCCCCCAGACCTGGTGGAAACTACCACCCCCCAGATGTGACCTTGACATTTCCTTCTGAAGAGGAGAGCCCCCCTGGGGAGGTAGGTGACTACTTTCCAGAGCTGCCAGCCTTGCTCCTGCATAAAGCGATTTCCATAGCCCTGGTGGACTTGAAACCCACTGTGTAGACCAGACTGGCCAGAACTGATATCTACCTACCTCTGTCTCATGTGTGCTGGGATTAAAGGCACACACCATTATGCTTGGCTACATTTATGATTTCTGTGTGTGTATGTGTGACAAATATAACGAGTTTTAGGCACAGATATTTCACTCTGATCTCTGGTGCTCATCTGGAACTAGGGAGGACTCTAATGAATTGAGCCCTTAGAGTGACCAACTGGTCCTAACATTACATGTTTCCTCACCTCCTGGATCTCCTGAGTTCTCAAGAAACTGTGATCTCTATGCTATCTTTGACACATGTTGTCGTCGTCATTGCAACCTTGTCTGCTGATGAGATACCCCCCAAACAGTGTGCCTGGAAGTACCTGAAAACACACTGCTCCTGGGTATTGCATGGTTTGCACAAACAGTACTAAGTGCGAAATAGGTCCTTGTGCAAAGCTGGAATGTGCTCTGGTGTCTAGAGGGTATGAGTGTAGGCATGAACCAGCTACAAGGGACATAGAGATGGGAAAAACGAAGGAGCTGGATGTGAGCGCCTTGCAGTTTGGAGCACCTGGCCGGTGCCCATTCTACAGGTGCTGAGCAGAACACTTCGTAGCCTTACCTCATAGTATGTGATACCTCTGGGCCCTATGGTCCAAGTCCGCAGGGGTGTATTGGGCTGCAATAACAAAACACAAATAACGCAGGTTAGATGAGGCACAGATAAGGCTCCCAAAGACACCCTAGGCTCTTGTACACTTCTGCAAGTTACTGTGTGGGACAGGTAGCCGTGGAGGCTGAGACTCTGGAGTTTAGAATTGTGGTTTTCATGATCTTGAGACGCTGCTTTTTAAAATGTGTGTATGAGAAGCCAGAGAACATTGGCATGCAGAGTTGAGCCTGTGCGCTGGTTACTTCTCTTGCCGCCGTGACAAAAGGCCTGAGAAAAGCAGCTTACGGAAGGGTTCGTTTTGATTCACAGTTTGAGAATGCAGCCCCACCTGGCAGAGAAGACATTTTGGCAAGACGGCTTCTGGTTGGGTGGCAAGCATATAAGATGGCTGGTCACACTGCATCCACAGTTAGAGAGCAGGAGAAATGAATCCTGGCTTTCTGCTCGCTTCCTCCTTTTTGATTTAGTTCAGGGGCACCTGCCCGTTGGAAGGTGTTGCCGACATCCAGGGCATGTATTCCCTCCTGCATGAAACATGTCCCAAACACCCTCACAGACATGGCCAGAGGTTAGCTTCTTAGATGCTAAATCCCATCATGCTAGCAAGGCTATGACGCCTATGACTCGGGGCCATTAGGAATCTCTGAAAATGAGTCACGGGATTGATTCTCCTGGTCTAATGCCCCTGGCTTCAGCAACGGTTTTTGGAGACTGTCGTATGTCTCAGCCAGGTAGTGTTCTTCTGTAGAGCATCTTAAAGGACAGAGATGGTATCCAACATCGACAGAGACTGGGTTACTGCCACCAGGCTGAGGTGACATGTGTCCTCAGCCTGTAGCCTACCCTGGGAGGCTCTGAGGAAGGGAGTTGTGTTATCACTACAAAGCCACAGGTCAGGCCCACCCCAATCACTACCTGCCGTGCAACCCACAGTGGTGTCTCTTGTCCTCTGGGTAGCATTCTTACTCCTTGAGAGTGTCACCTCACCAGCCCTCCTTGGCTTGCCTTCCACACCCCCACCTTTTCTTCTGGCTTATGTGCTTCAAGATAGATTTCTTCGGGCCTTCCTCTCATGGGGGTCATGGAGCAACCGTGTGAATTTTGCCTGTTACTGTCCTTTTATGTGCCTGCCAGCTCTATTGGATGGACTTTGAGGATGGCCAGATGGCCAAATGAAAATATGGGTCATCCCCAGCTATTAAGGTGACAGACACATTGGGTCTCAGAAGGGCTTATTCTCTGTCTGGAGAGCCTGGTATGAGGTTACTTCTCAATGGATGAAAGTCACAAGTCACATTTGATTGTTCCACTAGTGAGATTTTGGAGACCACCAAGAATTGAATTGATTCTGCAGCAAGGAGTGAGGGTCTAAACTGGGCAGGGTAGGGAGCTCTAAGGTCAGATCTGGCCCTCGGAGAGTGTCTAGAGGGCTTGGGTGGGTCCTGTGCTGTGCTGGCCCAGGCTCTGCCTGTGGCTTCTCTGCCCGGGGTTGTCATGGGAATTAGATGAAATACACAGATGAAATATGCTGGGAGACTAGAGAGGGTCACAAGAATAAGAGCATAATCAGGGTTGCAGCCATCTCAAATAATAGAATCCTGACCCAGTAGGCCCCTCCAGAATATTTAGTATAGAATCACGCCCAGCAGAACCACTTCTCATCATGATGGGAGAGATCATTTAAGATGCGGTACAGAAAGATCTCTCATTTGAATAGTTACATAGATGTTACTATGCTTTATTTATATAAAAAAATACAAGCAGGCATCATATCAGACCTGTTTTTTTTTTTTGAATGGATATTTTTCTCAGATTAATGCCACAGAAAAATTTTAGAGCCAGGTGTTATACTACAAGCCTGTAACCTCAGTACCTGAGGTAGAAACAGGAAGATCAGCTTAAAGTCATCCTAAGATACATAGCAAGTTTGAGGCCAGCTTTGGGCTACAAGAGACCGTCTGAAAAACTAACATGAGGACCAGTGAGATGACTCAGTAGGTCGAGACTCTTGCTGTCGAGCCTGCCGACCTGAGTTCAACCCTGGGTCTTACATAGTGAGAGGACAGGACTCACTCCTGCAGACAGTCCCCTGACTCCTGCGAGTCAGGACTGTCCTTCCGTCTGTGACAGCGTTGGCTTAAGCTGGACCCTTGTAGAGGTGGCACTCACTGCCTTCAGGTTACTCTGTTCCACTGGGAAATTTGCTCATCGTCTTAAAGTTCCTTCCTTTCACCCCTTACCCTGTTCCACACAAACCACTCAGTCATGTGTCTTATAGAATGGGCTGTTTTGCTTTCTTCAACTTCTTCTCAGTGGCTTGGTTTAAAGATATCCTATCTGCATGGCCATCTATCCATTCACCCACCTATCCATCTGTCTGCCCATCGGTCCACCTGCCCACCCATCTACCTGTCCATCTTCCCTTCAGCAAGGACCTATGCTTTGGCCGTGTCCTGTACACTTTGTATTTGCCATCCCTGAACCTCAGCACCGTCACTGGGTGCTGTTAGCCTTCTGTGCTTGTGGAAACCAGATTTCAGGAAGGCTAAGCAGCTCTCTGTCATCATGAGCTTAGAGATGCTGCACCAGAGAGGAGTCTGAGCACATTCTATTTCAAGCGTATGTGCGACTTCTGCCGCATCTGCTGTTCACAGAACCAGAGGACCACACAACCCAGTCTCCTCTCTGCTGGTGCTATGAGGTCTGATTCTGCATAATCAATCCCATGGGGCGGGGGCCTTTTAAGGAGAGTGGTCGGAAGACCTTTTGCGTGAGAACACTGTATGCGGCAGAAACCTCAAAGGCAAACCTGTGGCTGATTCACAAAGGGTAGAGAGGACTGACTGGCAATAACCCTGACTGCATTAATCCGATAGCAGCGCCTATGAATCCCTAAATCACTTTCTCACTATATTGTTTTAATTTTGAAAAAGAAAAATGCAAAGGACAATGGCCCAGAATGAACAGGTCTGACCATTTTTCTCTGCACTTGATCCTTCCTGTGGCAGTGCAGGACTTAAAACCAGAGGTTGGTCCTTTGGCCTGGTGAGGGCTGTGCCTGGTTTCCAGTTGTTAGACCTCTCTTTGCCCTCATACTCAGGTAACCCCTGAATTTGCTGCTGAGGCCTCATACCTAGGTAACCCCTGAGTTTGCTAGTGAGGCCTCATAGCCAGGCAACCCACTGAAGTTGCTAGTGAGGCCTCCACTGAGGGTGCTGGTAGCTCCATCCTCCTCCTGTGACTGCACCGGGAAGGAAGGCGATGTGTGCTGTTGGGCTTTGACCTTTCTCAAAGGTCTTTTCCAAACCCGTACATCCGTGCATCTGCCCTCACCAGCATCTGCCTCGATCAATGTGTTTTGGATCAAAATTTAGTTCTAATTCAACTGTAATTTAGGTGGAGACTAGAAGGGGAAGTTTGGAGAAGACAGAAAAGCTGTGACTCTCTTTTTAGAATCTGATGATTTGTGATGTTCATCTTAAACAGTCGTTGAAAAAGCCCATAGTGTGTTCTGTACTGTAAGAGTAAGCTGGGCACAGTGGTGCATGCTTGTAGTCCTGACACTCTGGAGGTTGAGGCAAGAGGGTCAGGGGTTCAAGGTCATCCCTGATACATTTCAAGGCCAGCCTGGACTACATGAGGACCCTGTCTCAAAACAAAAGTATAAGGCTAGATATAGTGGCTCACAATGTTAATCCCAGCATTTGGGAGACAGAGGCAGGCACACCTCTGTGAATTCAAAGTCAGCCTGGTCTGCATAGTGAGTTCCAGGACAGCCAGGGCTCTGTAGAGAGACCCTGTTGCAAAAAACCAAAACCAAACAAACAGAAGTACAGGACCAGCTTTAAGGAAGCAGACCAAGTCGAGTGGAGGCACTTTCTGATCCCCAGTTCTTCATGTTTCTGTTTTTCCTTTATGGTGCCTCATAGGGAGTTCTCTTCTCTGCCAGGCAGGGCTAACCAACTCTTCAGCTGCTGGGGGAGAGGGGTGGGGGGAACGCACCTGGTGACAACTGGAGGCACCCTCTTCTTTCCACCCACAGGCTGACTCCTGTTACCGTTCATCTTGGGACTGAAGTGAGAACAGCTGAGAGCTTCTTCTTGAAGCTGTGCCGTGGAGATGCAGACGGTTCTGGAAGGCCTTCCTTGCTGGCAGATTTTTTTTTCCCAGTGTGTCACTAGTTGGGGCTGAGATTTAAACTAGTTTTGTAATATGCCAGAGGGACCAGGGGTGGTCCTAAAATCCTCATTCTGAACTGGTGAGGATTGAATCACCTTTTTTTGAGTTGCCAGCAAGGGGTCACACTTCTGGAGCCTTCTCCATCTGATGGAGATGCTACAAAAGTCACCGAGGCTGAGAGTGGAGACCTCAGAAGGACCTAGGGTTTGTCTTCCTATACAAATGGCATCAATGAGAGCAGCTACATAGACTATAGAACTAAGTCTGCTTATACAGAAATATATGAATGTATTGTGTTCACAGACCCAGAAAAAAAAAAAGAAAAGTTTGGGTTTACAAAAACCTACACCACATATTGTGTGTTGGGTTGCCCACAGTATATACTGAGCACTGAGGTTGAAAGTAACTGTAGTCATGTGACGCTGTGTGTGAATCGGTAGAATCACCAGTAATTGAGAGGGAACTTGGGGGGCACCTAACTTCTTAAGAGACGATCATTTATGGGAAAGTTGGGGACAGGCTCTTGCCTCCCAAGAGTGTTACATTCATTTCAAAAGAATTAATTTCAAGGTATTTACTGTTTTTCTTTTTCTTTTCTTTCTTATCCTTTAGAATTCCAACACACTTTCTGGGAAATTCCCCCCTTTTTAGATAATCACAAATTGGCCTCTTCATGTTTTAATTAACATGAGTGGAAACTGCAGCTTCAGTGTGCTGATCAGAGCCATGCGTCTTTCTCAGCCAGTGCCTTCCTCTTTGGAATCATGCCCAAAGTCCAAAATAGCCCCTTGTGTGCTCTTTCAACACCTGCTTTATTGGAGATGAGGGAAAAAGGGTGGAGACACTGTCCCAACACTTTGGGGACATACATATATTTTTAAAATGTTGTCATGTAGGCTGTGTCTCCTCTGCCGTCCTTCCACACCCACGTTCCTCAGGTTGAGATTCTTGGCAGAAAGTGGGAAGGTCTATCTCTGCACACCACACCCTTTCCAGCTGCGGAAGCCAGGGTCTGCAAAGGTCAGGTACCCTGGTGGCACGTAAGACCAGCTGGCTTCCCAACCAGCCTCCTGTCCACTCCACTCATTGCCCCAAGCTCCACCCACCCTCCGTGGATTGTGGCCTGAGTCCACTTATCTGGGACTGGGTGGGTGTTTCCTGCATGTTTAAGATTTTATGGAGGAAATAAAAATAAAGGAACAAAGCCTTTGTTTTATTTCTGGACTCTAACTGGGAATGGCTGGAAGGATGGAAAGGGGTGCAGGAACTGGTCACTTGGCACCTTAACAAAATAACCATTCTAATAGAGAGAGCAGTTCACAGCGACGGTTCAATTTAGGGTTGGTGTGGGTGAATAGGAAGGACGGGCAGAGGGTTTGGAGAAAGCCTGAACGTGGGTGGAATGGAATAGGACAGGGTGGAGCGGCTTTGCCCTAGGCAGGGTCTCTAACAGTGCCAGGCAAGGGTCTGGGGCCACCCAGCTAGGCTCCGAGCAGGCAGCCTACCCTTAGGACTCTCTGGTTTGTCTTTTTTCTTTTCTTTATTCTTTTTTCTTTTCTTTCTTTTTTTTTTCTTCTTTCTTTTTACATTCCAGTCTTGGAACTGGCTGTGTAGACCAGGCTGGCCTCGAACTCAGAGATCCACCTGCCTCTGCCTCCCAAGTGCTGGGATTAAAGGTGTGCACCACCGCCACCCGACTGATTTAACTTTCCTGGATGAAGTCCCTGCTCTGATTTCTGCCACTCTATTTTGTCTGTGTGATCTTAAGAGAGTCCCTGCTTCTATGAGCCTCCCTTCCACACACAGAAGAGATGCCCCAGCTCCCTTTGCCTGCCTCTCTGGGTCAACCCTCCATTCCACATGTGTGTGGGGAAATAGACACCCAGCAGTTCTCAGTTCTCCCGGAGGATTTTCTTCATACTGAAGTTCTCCAAGGGTGCCATTTTAAAAAGTTGCCTAAGCGGCAGTGAGAACTCCCTATGCCCACAGTATTTTTGGCTATCTGAGGGTGAGGATGGTGCCTACTGGCTGTCTCCCCCCAGCATCAGCTACCTGCTGTGCCCCACATGGGTATGGTAGGCTTGGCTTATTTACTCCCTAAGCCCTACCGATCTACTGCTGTTATACAACAGGTTTTCACCACAATCTCAGGAGAAAGGGGTTTCCCATGGCTCAGAAAAGAGCCAGAGATGAAGTTCAGTGACATCCCTTTTCTTCTTGCTTGGTTTTTGCTTGGAGAACTTCTCCTGTGGTTCTCTCTCTCGACCCTAGTTTACTACCATTTCCCAGGGTCAGTTTTCCTGCACACTTCCTCTCAGAGCTGACAACTCCTTACTCTGTCACTTGATTGATTGAGGAGCTGTGATGAAAGTCTGCTCTAGACTAACCTTGAGCCATACCCTTTAAATCCAAAAGGGCCATTAGAGAGTTCCTCTAAGCAGGGTTCAGTATCCTGGAGTTCCAGAAGAACACAGATGCTGTAGGATGGTTACTACCGTCATTAAGGCTAATGTAAGTTCTAAAGTCAGGCTGCCTCTCCTAATGACCATGCCAGGAGTGGATGTCTTTTCTGTAGAGTGACTGAGCGGAGCAGAAATGATCTGGGTTCACAGACATTTACTGAGCTCTGCAGGGATGTGCATTGACCATCAAGTAGAGAGGTCACACTACGTCATATACAACTAAACATGCAGTCCCAGCCTGTCGAATGTTGTCAAGAGACATCACAGGTGGCTCTGGGAGGACATAAGTGGAATCTCATCCAGCAAGTCCAAGGCACATTAGGAGTCAGGGAGGTATATCATGGGGTTTAGGGTATACAATGGCATACCCTGGCCACAGGCCTCAGCCTGGCTCTTCTTCCAGCAACCATGCTGCTGTCTGTCACTTACCAATAATAGTTTTATAGTTTGGGTGGTGGCACACTCCTTTAATCCCAGCACTCAGGAGGCAGAGACAGGCAGATCTCTGTGAGTTCAAAGCCAGCCTGGTCTACAGAGTTCTAGGACAGGCTCCAAAGCTACAAAGAAACCTTGTCTCAAAAAAAAATAATGATAATAGTTTTGCACAGTTGTTAATTTGCTAAAGATTATACAACTAGCAGAGAGGCAAGACTGATAATTTTTTTTCCATGACAGGGTCTTGTGTATCCCTGGCTGACTTCAGACTTGCTATGTAGCCAAGAATGACCGTGAATTCCTGCTCTTTCTCTCTCTACTTTCCAAGTTCTGGGATTATGGGTGTAAACTGCCCCGTGTGGTCTATGAAGTGCTGAGGATCAAACCCAGGACTACATAAATGCTAGGCAAACACTCTACCGTTGGAACTACAACTCCAGCTCTTAGATGAACGAGTTTTAATGGAAATGCTATAGAAAGTAGAGGGAGCTAAATGAAGTGGCACATACTTTTAATACCAACACTTGGGAGGGCACAAGCAGGTAGATCTCTGTGAGTTCGAAGCTAGCCTGGTCTGCATAGTGAGTTCCAGGACAACCAGGCTACATATTGAGACGTCTCAAAAAGAAAAGAAAAGGAAAGAAAAGAAAAGAAAAGAACAACAATAACAATAAAAAAACCGAAGGAAGGCAGGATGGGCACAGCAAGCAAGCAGAGAGTGGGCAACCAGCCACCCAATCCGTTCTGACCTTTGGTCGAGCCTTGCCCTTGGGTCTGATTTCCCTCTCCCTTCTAAACCAAATCTGCGTGGTTAGGCAGAGGAAAAACAGGAAAATAGAAAACTATAGAGCTCAGGGGGTGAGGTGTAGCCACCCGTGTGTGTGTTTGTGTGTGTGTGTGTGTGTGTGTGTGTGTGTGTGTCCTGCTATTTTAGCTAGAGAGTTTAACATCCTGAGTTTGGGAGAGTTGCTGAGAAACCACCCTGCCCTGCCCTGAGCTCTGGTGGATACTCAGAACCAGGTTCTCCTCCGTGTGCCACTCCACAGGCCTCCACACAGGAAAATCCCATCAGCCCGCTTGTTGCCATGCCCAGCTCGTTTCCAGGAAGTTTCCCCTTTATTTGGCCCATCCATCTGGCTACTCTTTAAAAATGGAAATTAGATCGCCTCACCCTACCTCTGGGAAGAGCCTAGTCCCCATTTCGGTCAAGCATTAAAAAATGGTCACAGTCTTTGATAATGGCCTTTAATGTTTTGAAAATAAATAAGGAAAATAAAATCCTTTTTGAATGTACCTTTTGCCCTCTACCTCCCTGGGTCTGAGCCACTCCCGAGGCAGGCTGTGTGCCTGTGTGTCTGTGGAGGACACACCCCTGGAAATTTCCCTGCAGGCTGAGGAACCCGTGTCGCTGCATGGGGTCGGTTCCACTGCTTTCGTCTTTCGGTTCTTTGTAGCCAGATTCAGGCCAGGCTAGCAGTGAAAAGAGTCATCTATCCCAGACTGCCACAGCCCTAGGGTTGTGTTCATGCTGGAAAGAGCCAGGGAGGTGGCCGTTGATCCGTGGCAGAGCCATTAGGAGGTATGGGGGTCATTTAACGTACAATGAAAACCTTTTAAACTGATGGTCAGTATTCGAATTTATTTATTTTTGTTTTATGTGCATTGCTGTTTTGCCTGTATGTATGTCTTTGTGAAGGTGTCAGATCCCCTGGAACTGGGGTTACAGTTTTGAGCTGTTGTGTGGGTGCTGGGAATTGAACCCAGATCCTCTGAAAGAGCAGCCAGTGCTCTTAACCACTGAGCTCTATCTCCAGCCCCAATGGTCAGTATTTTAAAATCTGGAGTTCTCTCTCTCACACACACAAACAGACTTCTGGTTAGTCTAAAAAGGTAAACTCTCTGTTGGGAGGCCGAGGCAGAATAGCAAGCTCCAGGCCAGTTAACGCTATTCAGCGAGACGCTGTCTCAAAAATAAACCGAAACAAAACATCTGCCCTGCTGTAGGCATTATCTAGCTGCAGCTGTCAGCTGGGTCAGCCCCCTTTTTCATGCTACCAGAGGAACCTGATAGAAGGGGTGGCACAAAGGGACATGCTCCTTAAAAGAGGCAGTATGGCCACGGGGTCACGTAAGAGCTTTGCGGTCTGACCTCAGCTAGACATGCACAAAGCCATAGAACCCTGTCCTTAGGATTCTAGGGGTCATTGGATAATGGCTGCCACTTGGAGTCTGCCTGAAATTCCATAGACTGAAGCAAGGGGCTCCATAGGGCTCAGTGAACCAGGCCTTTCTGAGCTCAGCTCAGAGGGCCTGTGAAGACAGAGGCAGCTCCTCAAAGAGAATATTGGAGGGGGTTCCGTTGGAAGGTCCTTACTGGAAGGCTGCCTGTGGGCACCAGCACCCTGTGGTCTGGACACCGTCCCTACCCCTGGGGACACCACTGCTCTGCTAGTGGGAGCAGAGATTGTATGGGTGAAGGGGTGCTGAGCAGCAGAGGGAGAGCCTAGAAGGCTCTGTCTCTTCAGAAAGTAAAGGTTCAGCTTAGGAGTAGCAGTGCTGAAGGATTGGAAGACCGTACTGGAGAAGGGAGCCCAAGCTGGGAGCAGACTGCAGCCACCGAGTGCGCAGGCCACATGCAGCAGAGGTCAGAGACATTGGTTTTGAATTTGAGGTAAATGGATGGAGGAGGAAAGCAGAAGAGTTAGTTTAGAGTGGACAGGTGATAAAGGGGCCTGAGTGGACCGGGAGAGGTGCTAACTCAGCCTGTGGGTTGTGACCCCTTTGGTAGTCAAATGAACCCCTTTCACAAGGGTCGCCTAAGACCATCAGAAAACACAGACGCTTGCATTCCAATTCATAACAGTAGCAAAATTACAGTTATGAAGTAGCAACAAAAATAACTTTATGGTTGGGGTTTAGCACAACAAGAGGAACCATGTTAAGGAGTCATGGCTTTAGGAAGGTCGAGGACCGCTGGGCTAGTTGAATCTAGCCTGTGCAGGGTTGAGTTGCACCAAGCTGTGGAGTAGCGGTGAAGAGGTGGAAGGACTCACGAGAAGATTCACCTGAGGGAGAGCAGAAGGTGAGCAGGGTTGCAGCTGCTTGACTGTGGTGTGGAAGGCCTTCAGTGTGGGAACTCTCCCCGTGGAGTGGCCACTACGGTGACCTTCCCAGTTGCGCTCAGATTCCCGTTGTAGGCTGAAGAAGTTCTGTCCCTTCACTGCAGGTGACCCTGCCCCAGCACTAGGGAAATATTAATTGGCACTCCCTACCCCCAGGGACCGAGAACAAGGATTTACAAAGCAAACCACACCTACCTCTCCTCTCAGCTGTTGCTCTACCTGGAGCCCCACCCTCACAGAACTCCTACTGTTTCTTACCTGTGGAATAAGGTCTTCCCATTCCTCCTGCCCTTGATGAGGTACTGGGGACCCAGTGAGAAGCAGAGCTGGGGCTCCAGAGGCCAGGTGAGACCCATAGCCTAAAGGCTGCATGGATTCTGAGACACTGAGACCCCTGTCAACCCCTCAGCTCTAAGAAGTGAGACAAACTTGTAGTCTTACAACTTGCCAGGACTTGGAGGCAAAACCTCAGCCACTCTCTTTACTAACGTGGATCTTTGGGCAAATGCCTTGGCGTCTCTGACTCTGTTTCCCCTTTGGTAAAAGTGGAGTAGCAGCTGTCCTTTGGTTTCTGCCACTGAACCTCTCCTGGGTTACCTCCCCTCCCCTCGTTCTGAACTCTTAATCTTGCCCTAACCCTGCCCCTCTCCTCCAAGCCTCTACTGCTTTGAGTTTGTGTTGCGCAATCTATTCAGCCTCAGCAGACTCTGCTGGGATTTGCCTACTTCATAACCTCCCTGTGACCATCGCTATGATTGGAGGGCCTGACCTGTGTCCACTGTGTCCTTGGCCATGCAGCAAGCCTAACTGCATCACCGTGTTGGCCTGTGAGTAGAGAGGATTTGTGGGTCTCCAGCACGTGCAGGCTCGCCACACCCTCACCTGCCTAGCCCTGCAGCTCTGGTCACTGGTTCCCTTATCAGTGGATGTTTCTTGAGCAGCCACTGTACTGTTGCACCAGTGCTGGGTGTAAAGGTGCAAAGATGACGATCCCTGGTTTCTCTCCTACCCTTACTCTCGCACCTCATCCCTTCCACATTCTACACGCAGCCATATAGTCCTCGCTGTGAGCTCCACAGCTTTGCAGCTTCTTCTGTTCGTCTGGGACATGCTTGTCTTACCTGGCTAATAAAGACTCTGTTCTGACATTGCCTTTACCAGGAAGGCTTCCCTAGAGCCCCCTGCCTGACTAAAATGCCCCTATTCCCAGACTCTTACTGTTGTGTTGTGGAATATTTAAGAAGTGTTACATTCATTTATGCTGTGGAATTTTTATTTAATGAGCAAAGATGTGATGAATTCTTCTTTGTTGCTTTTGTTTAACACTGTGAAGTTGTATTACTTTGCTTGCCTAAAACACCAGATTGGTCTAATAAAGAGCTGAATGACCAATATCAAGGCAGGAGAAAGGATAGGCAGGGCTGGCATGCAGATAGAATAAATGAGAAGAGAGAAAAAAGAGAGGAGCAAGAAGTAGGAGGAGAGGAGGAAGTGAGGGACCAGCCACACAGTCAGACACCAAATAAGAAGGAAAAAAAAAGATATATAGAAATAGAGAAAGGTAAAAGCCCAGAGGCAAAAGGTAGATGGGATAATTTGAGAAAAGCTGGCTAAAAATAAGCCATGCTAAGGCTTGACATTCATAAGTAAGAATAAATTTCCATGTGATTATTTGAGAGCTGGGTGGTGGGCCCCCAAAGAACAAAGAATAAAAAAGGAAAAAAAAACCACAACAACATCTTACATTATAGCATCAGTGCACAGACTGTGAGCTGATGCAAATCCTAAAAGGTTGGCTGTACTGATTCCTCACCCAGTTCACTCTTCTTTGGACTCAAGTATAATTTGGCCATTTATTACATCCTATGGCTTGTCTGTAGTCAGAAATTTCTGTTCCATCTAGTCCCATAGCCATTCATTCCCAAAGAAACACACAGAGGCTTTTATTAATTTTAAACTGTTTGGCCCATTAGCCCAGGCTTATTATTAACTAGCTCTTATAACTTAAATTAACCCACAATTCTTATCTATATTTAGCCATGTAGCTTGGTACCTTTTCTCAGTAAGGCATTCTCATCTTGCTTCCTCTGTATCTGGCTTGTGACTCCATCTCTGCCTTTCCTCTTCCCAGAATTCTCCTTGTCTGGTCACCCTGTCTACCTGCCTGGCTACTGGCCAATCAGCATTTTATTAAACCAATATGAGTGACAAATCTTTACAGTGTACAGGAACATTATCCCACAGCACTTGTCAGCTTTTAATCTTCCTAATGATATACTTAATCTCCAAAGCACAAGACACCCAGAGAGGCCTTGGTTTTTGGTAGAGAACACTGGTATTTAAGATCTTGAGGGAGGTACTGGTGAACGCTGAACCCACGAGCAATGTGCTGTCTTCGTGTGCTCTGAAGTGAGAACGAGTATTTCCAGAACTCTTGGAGACATGCAAGAGAAGGCATGGCCCCTGTCAGTCTGTGAGTGAGCACTTGGGGGCTTACTGTCCTAGGGAGCTGCAGTAGAGATCATGGCAGGCTAAGATGGACGCTCTCCTCCAGCACAGAGTCTGCAGTGAAACCAGTCCAGACACCCATGAGAACCTTTCAGCAGTGCGGTAGTGAGTTCTATTGAGCTATTCTCTGTTGACCTGCTAGTTTACAGACCATCCCTGGGCCCCAGAAGGACCTGGGAGGAGTAGAGGGTCTTCCTGCAGGAGGAGAGACTGGAATGGGTTTCTGAAGGATGCTGATGATGGTGATGACCTGGTGCTTACGGGGGAGTTCCTCTGTGTCAGACGATGGTCAAGCAAACAAACAAAATGCAGTGCCTCCAGCGTCGTGAGGCCAAGCGCTGCTGCTGTTGCCACTTTCCAAAGGGTGAGTGACTGCCCAAGGTTACAGACCTCTAATCCTATAGCGTGCCAGTTCCTTGGTCTAGAGTTCCGGGTAAGGGGCCAACCTCAGGCTCAGCTGGAAGCAGCAACTCTGAATATAGATGGATATGAGAGTGATACAAAATGGGGCTTCAGAGCTGTCTAGATTATCCCACTTCCCCTCTGGTTCACAAGGTACCTGCTGAGATCAGATCTGTGCAGCAGGCTTCATCCCAGTCTGGGGTGGGGAAGTGTGTGTGTGTACATGCGTACGTATCCATAGGTCCTTGCATTTACCCTGCTCTGGCCTGCCTTGCTGCCCGCTTGAGGGATCGGTAATTTTGACCTGATGGTGTCTGACCCTGGTACCACCTCCCTCCCCACAGCTGTGCTCTCACCAGCACATCAGCGTCTGCTTTCTCTGCCCTGGCCTGGCTTTGCACACACACGTCCATCCTCCTGCCAGCCACCCGAGGATACCCAGAGTGGTGGCTGGAGGGGGCTCTGGGGTCACAGAAAGGAGGGGCTCTGGGGTCACAGAACTCCTCTCTGCTGGGAGACCTTGGGGAAGTGATTTTAACTTCTCTGCATCTCAGTTGTTTTTAATTTTAGATTACATTTGCCTGTTAATTTGTGCATCTCACGTGTATGTTTGTGTGCACATGCCACTGAGTGTGTGCAGAGGTCGGAGGACAACTTGTGACAGTCAGCTCTCTTTTTTTTTACCATGTAGGCGTCAGGGATTGAACTCAGGTCTTCAAGCTAGGCAGCACATGCCTTTCCCCACTGAGCTATCTCATTGGCCCTGTGTTTCTGGAGCTGTAAAGCTGGGTTCATCAAATCAGTACTTGAGAACTGAGTGAGTTATTTGAATGGCAGAATCTCCCGACAGTTTTGACACATTATTTGTGTTAAGTGTTGGCTGTGAACACCATCATGGCTGTCATGACTCTAACCAGAGGTTTCTGCACACCACTCAGAGACTCGGCGCTAGATGGTAGGTGGGTGCCCATCACCCGTCCGGACGGTTCTTTATACTGGTGAGTCGGACCCAAGAAACCTAAGCTACAGGGTGAACAAGGGCACTAGGGCTCTCTCCTTGCTTGCTTCTAGTGTGGTCTTTCTGGTTCTCTCGATGGTGGAAGATATTGGCAGAAAAGAGGAGATAATGTAAGACAATGACAGAATCATCCAAAGATGATCAAGTAAGGGCCCTGCCCAAGAAAAGGAAAACCACTTCATGAGGTGCTTGGGGGAGAACAAGAATGGTAGTGGGCTAGATCTGGGATGCCAAATACATTTTCTACGTATGTCAATCACCTTGTTTCTGCCTATCAGCAGCACTAGGTAGAAAAGGACTCTAAGGGGAAGGAAGGAGCCCACCATCAGTCAGTGACCTCTGTTGTGGCTCCGGGAAGGAGCAACACTCAGCCACACATTTGTCATATGGACTTGGGCTGAAAGTCCTCTGTGGTGAATGCTTACATTCGTAGCTGGCTGGTGGGTAAACGGTAAGAATGGAGGTCACTGGGTGCAGAGGTGGCTGCTTAGAGGTGGTGAGTGACCCAGGGACAGTGCTGGCTGAGTTGACACAGATGTCATACAAAGAAGAAGGGGAAAGGCTTAGGGAGGGATGCCAAGTGCCCCAGACTCCTGGTGGGTCCTGCATTACTTGTAGGTCAGCAGCTGGGGGAAGCATCCCATTTCTGGGAATTGTGCAGAAGGGAAGGGCAGCTCCTGGAATGCAGAGCCATTTCCTTTACATGGGTTGGGCTGCTACCCCCAGTGTGTCCTCATCCCCCCCAGTGCTGGGCACACCCGGACATCACAGAGATGAGATTAGCTTCCCAGGACTGATTCAGCTCCATGTGAATGCACTCTCAGAAGAGCACCATTAATGATGAGCGCACCCTCCTCTCCCAGCCCGACTGTTGGGCTCAGGAGGAATCTTTAGAATAATTACTATCAAAATAGAGAGGTGGAAGAATGGTATGGACCAGATCTTCACCGAAGCTGGCGGCGTCATTGGGGTGCTTGTACCCTTGCTCTGGCCTCTAACAATCTGTAGCCTTGTGTGTCAGGGAAGCTGCCACGGGACGGACAATGCCCAGAGAAGAGAACCACAGTAGCAGATGAGGTTGTGAGATGCTGCAAATGAATTCAAGGTCAGGGGCCATAAGGCATGGCAGTTTTAAGCACTACCTTTGGCATCTGTTCACTCCACAGCAAAGATCCACTAAGGAATGGCCGCTGTTACCACTCTGGGCGCCACTAGTTTCAACCGGGACTATAGAACATTGCTTTGAGAGTCGTGCTAGGTGGGGTCGGTGGGTGGCCAGGGACCTCTCCTTGGACCCCTTGACAGTGCCTGCTGCCAGCACCGTTTCTTTCACATGATCAGCTCTCTTGGAACGGTAGATAGTGGTTTGGGGCTGTTCTTCTGGGGGGAAAAAACCTCTCTGGATTCTGTAGGACCTGGGAAGAGGGAAGCAGACTGATGTCCCAAGCATCCTCCATCCCCCCTTTGTGGAGTGTAGATAGAGTCCCTCAAGTCAGGTCCATGCACGGGCAAGGAACTGAGCTAAGACACTGGGACCTAGTATGTTGGAAGAAAAACCAGGGTCAGTTAATTCCCCTGTCATTGCTCAGACATCTTTCATGTTATTTCCACCGGGCTCTTGTTCTTTTTTTTTTTTAAACTGGGGAAATGGAGGGTCTAAAAGATTAAGCAGCCTCGTCGTGGGACTTCATCGCCTGCCTGGCTGAAGAATCAAGACTGCTACTGACCCTCTCGGCTGCCATACTGACAGCCACTGAGCTTAGTGTCATCTTGTCCCTGGATTTTCTCAGATATACCCACCACATTTGATTTATTTGTTTTAGTTGTATGTGTGTGTGTTTTGCCTGTGCTGTTGTCTGTGTACCACACATGTAGCAAGTGTGCCTGGGGAAAACAAAAGAGGGTATCAGATCTCCTGGAACTAGATAGAGTTACAGAGGGTTGTAAGCCACCATGTAGATGTGGGGGATTGAACCTGGGTCTTCTGTGAGCTATCTCTGCAGCCCCCTGTACCCATCATATTTTGAAACTTACTGAATGGCAAGGTTATGCTAGGCTTACCACCCAAATACCTGCTTCTTCTTGCAGAAGAAGGGGTATTGTGTCCCTTCTTGGCACAAGAGCGGGCAGAGAGGGTAGAAGGGCTAAGGGGGGCAGGATGGAAAGACCCCTGCAGCCCTGGGAGGTGAGGGGGAGGTATGGCTGTCACCCTCATGGTGCTTGTAATCTGCTTGGGGAGGTGGTTCTGGAATTCAGGAAATAATTTCATGTTATGGAAAAAGAGGGGTAGAGGAGGAAAAAAACAACCAAAGAAAAAGCTTACTTCTCAACTTAAAGATGCCTGATGTTTTTATATAAAATCATTTAAAAAAAAAAGCAGCATTGCCTTTTAGGAGGAAGTTTCCAGAGCAAGTAATGGGTTAGACTGCTGGTGTAGCCTGTGGGCTGGGCGGGGTTCTGGGAGCAGTGGTTACCATGGAAACCAGCTCAGCTGCCTTCCCTGCCAAATGGCTGCTGTTCCAAAAGTTGGTTCCTATGTGGAGGGAGCTGGAACCTCAGAGCCTTTCCCATGGAAACAATGCCCTAAATGATGGGCCACCTTCCCACATAGGCCTGCATCATCTGGCTGTGATGGAGATGAGGTGGCAGGGAGACTTCAAATGAGGGAAGAGGCCATGACTAGGAGTCACATGACTGAGATGGGTATGCTTTTACTTCTGGTAACATAGTAAAAAGGCGAGAGAGGAAATATCTGGGTGCCTTTTCTGAGCTTATCATATTTAATGCCATTTTATTTCATGCTTAGAGAAGATCCCAAGGCTACCCAAGGTTATACAACTGGTCAGTGGACAGAAACACAACAGCAAATGAATGGCAAAATGTGACAAGAAACCATGCCTGTCTTAAGCTACCTTCCTACCTTCAAGGGGCCACCTATTATTCCCCAAAGTGAAGAACAAACATTCAACAATAACTTTTACTAGAAGAAGGATATAAATATAAGTAGTTTGCTCCATGGCTATGTGGCAACAGTGATTTTGCCCTGTGGTGACTTTTAGCTTAGCCTTTGAGTGGCATTTAAGAATCTTTCCTTGCGCCATATAAGACCATCTTACTTTGTAGTAGTGTGGCATATACCCTGTCATCTTCATCACTCCACTTACAAAGACATTTGATCCATTTTACCCCTGGGTAAAAAAACATGCCCCCCCAGGAGAAGACAGGTGGTCAAAACCACTTCTGTATTGGGGGCTCTCTGGATCCAGTTTGATCTGGTAGCTCCCTCTTTCTTCTGGTTCACACTTGTTCCAAAAGAGTCCTATCCAAAAGGGGTTCGTCTCACCACTTGGACACAGTCCCAGTGCCTGGCTGAGAGGGTTTCCATGAGTCCTGTGTGTACTGAGACCAGCTCCGTGGTTGGCAGGTTGTATAACTTTTTTGGGAATGCCAATGTTTAAACCCTGGTACATTTAGCCTGTTCCATGCTAGGTTTTGTGAGGACAGAGGGCAACAAAGGCATCCTATGCCCTGGGGTGCATAACAAATGTATAGAAGATTCCAAATGTTATGGTGGCCTCTGCATGTGGACCATGGAGCTCAAAGCACAAGGTGGAGGCTGTGTCTCCCTGAGAAGCGATTCCTGGGCCTGGACTGGCCCCCTCTGCACTCCGTCATTCTGTGTACAGTGGACATTCTGTTATGGTAGGCCACACAAGGAGAGCAAAGTCTAGCTGTGGGGGGTAGAGTGTGGCCGCTGCACAGGTGGCTAGGGTGATTACTGTGGGCTAGTGATGATACGTTGTAATTAAATGCTCAGTGTAGGAGTTTGAACTTGACTCTTCAGCTGTGAACTGGATGAAGAGGGTTTTTAGCTTGATACCGTGTGAGTCCTAGGAAGAAGCAAAGTCCAAGAGAAAGGGATCCCTGGCCTGATGGTTCCCTGTGGCCTGGAGCTCCTCAATGCCTGAGGTCGGTCAGAGTGCTATAAAAAGAAGGGAGACCTCAACTGACCACTTCCTGCCAGCTGCCTCAGCAAGGGGAGGCTGTTTATAGCAAGTCAGCAGGTGATTCTGCTGTGGGTGGTCTGAACTCTGACTCAAAGGGCAAGTTTGGGTCCTCTGTTGCTAGTGTGTGTCTTACCTTGTTGTCTTTTGAAGAACACAATCAACAAAAGTGGTTTATTTCCTCGCCCTTTCCCATCTGCCTACTGCTGCCCACTTACATGGCTTCCAGGGGAGAGTGGAAAGGTCTCTTACCAGCGAGCACCTGAACTCTGGCCCAGCATCATTGTCCGCTGGGGGAGAGAGGACAGAGGCACTGGGCTCCGCTGACCTGAGAAGCAGAGAAGAGGGTGTCTGTCCTTCCTGCCTGCCCCCGTTCCTGCAGTCCTGTGGTCTTGTGGTTCACTCTCTTGTGGCCCCTGTATGTGGTGGCTTAGGCGACCAAAGCTGTAACTCATCTCCATTGTTGGTTCTGGTGCTGAAGCCACATCCAGCTCCACCCCAAAGAGCTTAAATGAAAGCAGACAGAATGTTTTCAGGGAGCCTGCACGTTTTATTTTGTGAGGGAGATTTTAACACTCTCAGATTGTTACACTACACAAGTCTATTACAGGTATATGTGGGCGGGGAGCATATAGGGTTTCAAGACCCTGAAAGATACCCAGATTTGTAGATTCTCAAGTCTCTCACTTAAAATGCCATAGCACCTCCCCATACACTTTAAATCACCTCTGCATTATACACACCCAATACGATAGATATACTGCATAAATAGTGATATTATACTGCTTAAGGAATAATGGTAAGAAAACAAATAGCCCATACATGTCAGGAAAAAAAAATTTAGAGTCAGGGTCTCATGTACCTTAAGCTAGCCTCCAGTTTACTATGTAGCTAAGGATGACCTTGAACTTCTGATCTTCCTGCTTCCAACTTCCCTAGTGCTGGAATTGCAGACATGCTTACAACATCTAGCTTATGGGTGCCAGAGGGTTAGTGCAGCTAAGCAGGCACTCCACCAACCAAGCTTCAGAGCCAGCCCCAAATGATTTTCTCACATGCAAAAATGTCTTATTAATATAGCATACGTAAATTATAAAAGAATGATAAGATTTAATATCTGTATTGTGACCAAGCATCCGGGACTGGGGAAGGCTGGAAGAAGGGTACAGCAGATTATATTCCCAGTGCAGGTCTCAAGGCTGAGCGGGGAGGTCAGGGGCAGCAGCTTCTCAAGGCCTCATCTCGCTGACGTCAGCATCAGACAGGCTGGCCAAGCAGTATAGTTTAGAGGACTGGAGGAGATGTACCTTTTCGCTTCCAGACAGGTGTGGTCAGAAGCCAGGGAGGAGCTTTGTATTCTGTTGATCTTTTTCACAGTGAAGGTTTGTTGGTTGGTTTTGGTTGAGGGGCTGTCAGTCTTCCCAGGCTATTCTCAAGTTACCATCGACAGAGCCTGCCAGCTTCAGGTGAGGCTGGTGAAACACTGACTGTTTTTGCTAACTAATCATGTTAAAACCTGTGATCTTTCCACCTAAGGAAAGGTGGAAGCCCATTCTTAGGAGCTACGTGGGCACCTGATTCTCCATTGCCCTTACCAACAAAGATCTGGGTGACTGGTTTAGATCGCCAAGACTCCTCCCCCCCCCAAAGTTTTTCAATTCTTATTTTTATTTCTTTATTGATTTTTATTGAGCTCTACATTTTTCTCTGCTTCCCTCCCCTTCAACCCTCCCCCAAGGTTTCTATGCTTCCAATTTACTCAGGAGATCTTGTCTTTTTCTACTTCCCATGTAGATTAGATCTATGTAAGTCTCTCTTAGGGTCCTCATTGTTGTCTAAGTTCTCTGGGATTGTGATTTGCAGGCTGGTTTTCTTTGTTTTATGTTTAAAAACCACTTATGAGTGAGTACATGTGATAATTGTCCTGTGTCTGAGTTACCTCATTCAAAATGATGTTTTCTAGCTCCATCTATTTTCCTGCAAAATTCAAGATGTTATTTTTTTCTTCCGTGTAGTACTCTATTGTATAAATGTACCACATTGTCCTTATCTACCTCTGTCCTTCAGTCTAGAGGCATTTAGGTTGTTTCCAGGTTCTGGCTATGACAATGCTGCTATGAACATAGTTGAGCACACATCCTTGTGGCACGATTGAGCATCCTTTGGATATATACCCAAAAGTGTTATTACTGAGTCTTGAGGAAGGTTGTTTGCTAATTTTCTGAGAAATCACCACACTTACATCCAAAGGGGTTGGATCAGCTTGCATTCACTCCAGCAATGCAGGAGTATTCCCTTTACCCCCACAACCTCTCCAGCATAAGGTGTTATCAGTGTTTTTGATCTTGGCCATTCTTACAGGTATAAGATGGAATCTCAGAGTTGTTTTGATTTGCATTTTCTGATGACTAAGGATGTTGAACATTTCCTTAAGTGTCTTTTAGCCATTTTAGATTCCTCTGTTGAGAGTTCTCTGTTTAGGTCTGTACTCTATTTTTTTTATTGGATTACTTGCTTTTTGATGACCAACTTCTTGAGTTCTTTGTATATTTCGGAGATCAGACCTCTGTCTGATGTGTGGTTGGGTAAGATCTTTTCCCATTCTGTAGGCTGTCGTTTTGTCTTGTTGACCGTGTCCTTTGCTTTACAGAAGCTTTTCAGTTTCAGGAGGTCCCATTTATTAATTGTTTCTCTCAGAGTCTGTGCTGCTGGGGTTATATTTAGGAAGTGGTCTCCTGTGCCAGTGCATTCAAGTGTACTTCCCGCTTTCTCTTCTATAAGGTTCAGTGTGGCTGGCTTTATGTTAAGGTTTTTGATCCATTTGGACTTGAATTTTATGCATGGTGATAGATATGGGTCTATTTTCATTCTTCTACATGTTGATATCCAGTTATGCCAGCACCATTCGTTAAATATTATTTCTTTTTTTCCATTTGATTTCTTTGCTTCTTTGTCAAAAATCAAGTGTTTGATGGAGTGTGGATTAATATCTGGGTCTTCGATTTGGCTCCATTGGTCCTCCTGTCTGTTCTTATGCCAATACCAGGCTGTTTTCAGTACTGTAGCTTTGTAGTAGAGTTTGAAGTCAGGGATTGTGATGCCTCCGGAAGTTCTTTTATTGTACAGGATTGTTTTGGCTATCCTGGGTTTTTTGCTTTTCCATATGAAGTTGAGTACCGTTCTTTTAAGGTCTGTGAAAAATTTTGCTGGGATTTTGATGGGCATTGCATTTGAATCTGTAGATTGCTTTTGGTAAGATTGCCAAATTTTCAATAATTTACAACTCATAGTTGATTTGAATCTGCAAATACAGAATTCATGGCTAAGGATGTTGACTGTATGCATGAGCAGATGTGTGTATGCATGTGTATGTGTGTGTGTGTGTGTGAGAGAGAGAGAGAGAGAGAGAGAGACAGACAGACAGACAGACAGACAGACAGACCCCCCCGTCCCCCACACACACAGAGATGGAAAACAGACACAGGAAATCAAAGAGCCCTGCAGTCTGATTTTGGGATAGCTACCTTCCAAACCTTGCTGTTTTGGGATCCACCTCTGGGCCAGGACAATCATGGATGCATACCTCCCTGTAATAGTGGCCCTGTACCTTTGCTGTTTAGAGGTCTGGTGTTTTTCCATATATAGTACAAATATTTTTCTAGGTTTGTTAAGCATTCTGTTTTGGTTTTGTTTCTATGTATGCGTGCATGCATGCATGTGCAAGAGGGTTTTGCTATGTATCCCACATTTGCTTGAACTTGTGACCCTACTGCCTTAGCCTCCCCAGTTCGGGGATTACAGGTGTATACCACTGCACCCAGTTAGTTAACTGGTTGCTACGCGTATCTGTTTTTTTCCCCCAACATTTGGATTCTTCACACCTCCATCTCCCCATTCCTAACATTTTTGTGAAGCTCCCCGATTAGACTTTTTCCTTGCAATAAAGTCTCACCTGACAGAATGTTAAAGAGGGTGTGCCCTTTTTAATTTTGATCCATTTCTGAAAGCCTGTTCTCCGCCCAACTTTGACAGATTTATATTCTTCCTGCCTTCAGAAAAGCTTGTACTTCCCCCACACTTTGGGGGAGTCCAAAATGTCAACATCAGGTTTCAGTGACTGGGGAGGCTCCAGCAGCAGCGCTGGCCTTTAGCCACATGCAAATCAACATGGCCACGCAGCCCACATTTTTGTTAACACCCTTTGTGTCGCAGCCTAGCATTGAACATCTTGTAGAGTCGAAAATAATTATAAATACCTCTCAAGCTAGCTGCTAGTCTGGTATAGAAGAAAACCATGATTTGGGGTGGGGGTGGGGGGGCGCAGCGGTAGTGACAGGAACCCAGGCCCTTGTCCTCTGGGTTATGCTATCCCCCCATCCATCTTTACCAGCTACCCCTTGAGCCTCTCTCTTCCCCAGAGCAGCGCTGGGGTGTTTTCATCTGTACAGAGATAACAGCAAGCGTATGCTCCCTCAGGATTGGTTTTTATGCTGCTTGGGAGTGGCCTGCGAGTCCTGCGGCTTGCTTTTCCCTGGCAGGCTCTTCAGTGGGCTGCTTTTGTCCCTGCTAGCAGTCCTAATTGTTCTTTTCAGAAGATTTTTGTGCAATGCATTTTGATCCTATTCACCGCCTCTCCTCGTTCCTCCCACATTTACCCTCTCTACGCACCCAACTTTGAGCATCTCCTCCTTTTCTTCTGTCTAGTCCAGTTTGTGTTACCCAGCTACTTTCGGGCATGGAGTCTGCCCCAGCGTGTGGCTACCTAACCAGACAGCTGGCACTCCTCCTAGCGGCCAGTGGCCACCTGCTAGTGCTGGAATTTGGTGCCCACCTCCTCCTGCTTCCGCACTGTCCTGGCCTGAGGTTTTGCCCATCTTGTGCATGTGGTCACTATTGCTGTGAGTCCATGTGTGCAACTGTTATGTCTGAAAAATCTGTTCCTTGGAGCCAGCCACCTCTCTGGCCCTTACAAAGTGTCCTTCCCTCACCGGTGTGTGACATCGACTACCACCCACAGCTGACTGCAGACGGATAGCACTCCATGGGTTCCTTCTTGGTTTTCTGAATGCTCCTTCCATGACCCCCATTTGCCTCTCTTTCTGGGCACTCAGTGACAGCATTTCCCAAGGTCACTCTGCTCTCTGTCACCTCGTCAGACAATCAGTCTTAGCCTGGGAAAGTCCTATCATTCTTCAGAACCCTGGGGTCCCACATTTCCAGCTCTATCCTCTGCCTTAGTGGGGAGTTTCTCAGCCCCCACAGGTCTCTGCTGGGGAAGACCGGCTTGTGCTTTCTAGAATGTGAAGCAGCTTCTCTGGCCTCTGCCCCCTTGGTGATACCCAGAAACATCCCAACATCGCAGAGATCATGGTAGGGGAGAGAACTGCTCCTGGCTGAGAATCACTACAACACCCACTCCTTCCTTCCCTTTGTTCCAGGTTAAATGGACGGACAGATTCCCTTTAATGTTGTCATGACTTTAGCATAATGAAGTACAAGAAGATGGAAGGACAGGATGGCAGATTTGGGTTGGAAAGGGCCTCTCAGAGCACAGGCGTGCTGAATTGGCACAGCCTCTTTGTCCTCTGAGCTCAACAGCCTCAGGTCTTCCTCAGCAGGGCATTCCGAAGATTGATAAGACTGGAATTGTTCTAGTTGATAGGCAGTGCTGTGAAAGGTGTGTGTCTTCTATCCCTGCTTGGCCCAGAGCCCCCCTGCTTAGTGTGCAGCTCTGGGGCAGAGGCTAGTTGTAGAGAAACTTTCTTCACACAGCTTTAGCTGAGCTCGGTGAAGACCAGTGGGATGGGGTGAATCAGCCCGGACCTGGAGTGTAGTTGCTGTGGAGGGAATAGTGGTGAACAGGTCATTGAAACGGCAGTTGTATTTGGGTGGTGGGACCGTGCATGACATGCTCACATTGTTTTGCCTTGTTTCACTTCCTAATTGACCTTTGGAAGTTTTTGTTCCCATGAATATTTCTCTCAAATTCAGGAAAGAAAGCCAATGGATATTTTTCCCTAGTTCAAAAGAAAGAGACCCCTCCTTCATCTCATGTGTCTTTCTTCCCTAGGTGTGGCTACCAGAAGCATGGCCACCAGCGCTGTACCCAGTGACAACCTCCCCACGTATAAACTAGTAGTGGTGGGAGATGGAGGTGTGGGCAAGAGCGCCCTCACCATCCAGTTTTTCCAGAAGATCTTTGTGCCTGACTACGACCCCACCATTGAAGATTCGTACCTGAAGCATACGGAGATTGACAATCAGTGGGCCATTTTGGATGGTGAGACCTAATGACAGCCTTGCATGGGATGGGTTACCATGGGGAGAATCAGGGAAATGTGATAGGCTTAAGAGGGGTAACATGGTTTCCTGCTTGCTGATATTATGAGATGGTTACTGTGAGGCAGTATGTAGCATCCAGGGGGAATTCTAGATAAGAGATCTGGTCCTGGTAGAGTGCTCAAAGACCTTAGTGGTAACGAAAGTGAACTGTGAAGGAAGAAGCCTGGAGAATCCTGCCAGCTCAGAAACCCTGTATGGGGAGTTAGTTGTTTCTTTAAGCAGAAGCTCTGATGAGCAGATACAGAAGTTTCAAGCTAATAAAAAAAGAGAAGCTTTTTTTTTTTTTTAGATTTATTAAGGAAAACTGAGAAAAGTCTCCCAAGAATAGGAGGCTCTCACAATACATGAAAACTGATTTCTTACTAACCAGAGTGTACCTACCTAGGAAATGTCCCTTTGTTGGGAGATTTTGCATCTGGCATTGTATTTCTACTCTGTTCAAAATTGGGGTTTCTCAAAGTGTGGTGGTCAAGAAGCTTCCTAGAGATGTGAATCTAGACCTCTTCTCGTTCTGAAACTCCAAGGGTGGAGGGCAATGACTTGGTTTTAGCACACCCTGTAGGGATTGCTGAGGCTGGAGCCCCCCCCCCCACACCCCTCCCACATCCCCCGTGCGCGCTAGATTCCTGCTGGCCATGATTCTCTATTGCCCAAGTCTCTTCCTGAGCGAAGTCCATTAATCACAGGATGCTGGTCTAGGAGGAGAGCTTGGAAAGCTGCTGACTTTCAAGTTTCTTTCAGATGAATGCAAATATTTTTCTCAGTCTGTGTCTTGTTTTCCATCCTCCCAACAGTTCCTTTCAAAGACTAGACGTTTCTGTTTTGATGACGTCTAGTTTATTCGTTCTTTCACAGAGTGTACTTTTGGTATTTTGTCTAAGAAATCTTCGCCTAACCCAAGGTCACGGCTGTGTTTCTCATGGTTTCTCCTGGAAGTTGAATTGTTTGGGTTTTTCATTTACGTTTTGTTCTATTCTGTACACTTTGCATGTGGCATGGGGGTGGAACAGATCTTCCAGGGTTCCTGTTGAAGAGAGTCTTCCTTCCAGCTCCCAGCTGACTTTGTCCCAATAGTGAGAACCAGTTCCCCATGTAATCTGTCTTTGGCCTGGATGTCTGACTGAAGACAAATCGCCACTGTCCTAAAAGCTGTAGCTCTGTGGTAACTTAGCAGATGAAGTCGTGTGAATAGATATATGAATTATAGACTCAGTTATAATTTCTGATTTTGTTTGGGATAGTGTTGAATTTGTATACAACCTGAAGGAATTTTTGTAGTGTTTGGTACTGAACCTTGACACATTAGGCAAGTGACATAGCCCTGAGCCACGTCCCCAGTTCTGAGAACAGGTGTCTTAGCTGACAGTGCTGAGCCTTTTAACCTGTGAACACTGTCCCTCTCCATTTATTTAGGTCTTCCTCGATCTCTCACTTGTTTGGTGCTTCTGAATAGAAAGGTCTCTTATGTACATTTTGTTAGGTTTATACTTACATCTGCATTGGTGTTATGATAAATGTTTTAAATTTCAGCTTCAATTGTTTGCTGCTAGAATATACTGTATAGACTACTTCTAATTTTTTTTTGAGTTTGTTTTGTTTTTTGAGACAAGGTTTCTCTGTGTAGCCTTGGTTGTCATGGAACTCTCTCTGTAGACCAGGCTAGCTTCAAACACAATGTGCCTGCCTCTGCCTCCCAAGTGCTGGGATTTAAAGGCATGCACCACCACTGCCCTGGCTATGATTTCTAATTTTTAAAATTACTTTAACATAAACTATGAAGTAATGGGTTTCATTGTGGCACTTTACACATATAAGTCATTATATTTTATTCAAATTTATTTTCCCCCTCACTGCCTTCCCTATGCCTCCTGATCCTCCAATATAATTGATGTTTATATATTAATCATATAACCTTATGGCTATTAGCCTTAGTGGCTCTTTATGAGATTCCTTTTTGCATGGATGATCATGCTGGTAAAGGCAGTTTTATCTTTTCCTTTCCAATCAATGTTTTTTACTTCTTTTTCTTGCTTTATTTCAGTGACTAAAGCCTCCAGTACTGTGCTGAGTGGCACAGTAAGAACGGAATCTGTGCCTTGGTCCTAACGAAAGTGTTCAGTCTTTTGGCATCAGTCTGATGTTAACTATAGACTTACTTGGTGGAGATGCCCTTTGTCAGGTCAAGGAGGCTCCCTTCCCAGGTTTGCAGACGGTTTCAATCATGAATGGATATCGGGTGTTGTCAAATGCCTTCTCTGGCTGAGATAATCACATGGCTTTTCTTTGTTAGTTTGCTAATGTGGTAAATTATGTTGAGGTTTTCTCTCTATTTTTAAAAACATTTTAATTACTTTTATTTAGTATGGGTCTTGGGGGAGATTGGGGCGTGTGCTGCAGCCTATATGTGGAGGTCAGAGCACAATGTGGGGGATCCATTCTCTCCTTCCGCCATGTGGGCCCTGGAAGTTGAGCTTGTGTTGTCAGGCTTGGTAGCTGGTACCTTTACACAGAGCCTTTGCTGACCCTTTCCCTAATGTGTAACTAATTTTTCATCCCTGAAATAAACAGCACGTGGTTCTGATGAATTCCCCTTTCATATGCCATTGGCTTCAGTTGGAAAGAATTTGATACAGAAATGTTCTACTTGTATTCTCAAGGGATATTAGACCATTTTTAATTATAATTTATTTATCTGACTTTTGTATGAAAGTAGTGCTGGCCTTCTAGAATGAGTCAGAAATTAACCCTTCTTTTTCCATTCTCTAGGAAAGTTTCAGTAAGCTTCTTTTAATTTCTTTTGTACACATTCAGTGGGATTCACCAAGACCACCTAGACTGCAAGCTTTGTGGAGAAGCCTCTAAACTATCAGTTAAATGCCCTCAACAGACATGGGGTCATTAAGTCACCTCTAGCCTTCAGCGAACTCGGGTAGTAGGTGACTCTAAAAAAATTGTTTTGTTTATCAGAATTGACAAATGTATTGCCATAAGGGTGTTTGTAATAGTCTTTTATTTTCTTTACAATACTTGTAAATTCTACAGTGATGTCAACTTTCATTCCCGATATTAGTAACTTGTACCTTTTTCTTTCTCCTTTTCTTGATCAGGCAGGGTTGGGTTTCATAAGTATTGATTTTCTCAAAGAGCTAGCACTTACATCCATTGATTATTCTCATTTAGTTCCATTGATTTTTCACTCATAACTCTTCTTTCTTATTTACTTACTTTAGATTTACCTTTCTCTTGTTCTCATGTCCTTGGAAAGTGGTGTCTTGCTGCTCTGCCCAGGCTAGTCGTCTTTTCCTGGGCTCAGTGATCCCTCCACCTTTGCCTACCAAGTGCCTGAGACGTCAGTGTCGCAACACCATGCTCCACTCTGTTAGAACCGCCTGAAATGCAAGCAGATGCTGTTGCTTCGAGTCATCTTTTCTTGGGATATTCATTTAGCACTATAAAATTCTCTGAATTACTGCTTTAGCTGTGCCCCGCCAATTGTAACATCATATGTTTTCCTTCCTTTCTTCCTTCTTTCCTTCCTTTTCTCCAAGCCAGGGTCTCACTATTTAGCTTTCTCTGGAACTCACTCTGTAAACCAAGCTGGCTTTCAACTCACAGAGGTCTGCCTACCTCTGCCTCCCAAGCGCTGGGTGGGTTAAAGGCATGAGCCACTACACCTGGTTTATGTTTTAATTTCTATTCATATCAAATTCTAATTTCGCTTTAGATTTCTTCTCTGACCCATAGGTTACTTAGAAGTTTCTGACTTAGTTTTTAAGAATTTGGTACTTTCCCAAAGATTTCTCTGCTCTGGATCTTTAATTCCAGTGTGTCAGGGAACATACAGTGAATTATTCGAAGTCTTTTTTGAGGCTTGTCTCAGTGCCCAGAAGATGGGCTGTCTTCATAGATGTTCTCAGAGTCTGTCTCACAGATCACAATGACTGATAATGCCCAAGTCTTCTGTATCTTCACTGGTTTTTCTGAATACTTGTTCTGTCATTTATTAAAAGCAGGGTGTAATTGTAAATTTCCTTATTTTCGGCTGGGGTTTTGCCTGGTGCATTTTTTTTAACACTCTGTTGTTAAAAACACAGATGCTTGGAACTAATATATCCTCTTGACATGTGGTCCTTCATAGGTATTTAGGACTGATATAACCTCTTGACAACTGGCCCTCCGATCATATTAAAATGGCTTTGTCATTCTTAAGTTTCACCTCTCTTGAAACTGTCAGGACTTTGTTGAGCACCTGTATTTCACCTATCAGCATCCCCACCCTCCCCTAAAGTGATATATGTTATGGTATGAGAAGTGCATCATATATAAAACACACCAGTCTTTGGGGGCTTGTGTGCAGCCTGAGGTTTTGAGCATTTCATTGGGTGCAGGTAGACAGGTGTATCCCTACTTGGGAGTTTGTATGTGGTCTTCTCCTCTCTTAGGGTACAGGTAGACAGATGAATCCCTACTCGGGAATTTGCATGTGGTCTTCTCCCCTCTTAGGGTGATAAGTAGACAGGTGAATCCCTACTCGGGAATTTGCATGTGGTCTTCTCCCCTCTTAGGGTGATAAGTAGACAGGTGAATCCCTACTTGGGAATTTGCATGTGGTCTTCTCCCCTCCTAGAGTACAGGCAGACAGGTGAATCCCTACTTGGGAATTTGCATGTGGTCTTCTCCCCTCCTAGCATGTTCTTTCTGCAGAGATAATGCGTGAAGATTTTGTCTTTTGTTTTAAGGCAGGTCTTATGTATGGCTGGCTTTGGATCCACTGTGCAGCTGAGGTTGGACTTGAGTTTCTGATCCTCCTGCCTCTGCCTCCTGAGTTCTGGGATTATAGATATATATGCCAGGCCTTCAGGCACGGTAGGCAAATACTTTACCAGCTGAGCTACATTCATAGCCTATTAAATGTCACTCTATTGGTGAGATCTTCCATGATCAACACATCTACATTAGTATTCACACACCTGTTATTTCTGTCAGCAAATATTTTTAATAAATAAATGAATTATCAAATACTGAACAATTTATTCACAGTAGCAGATTTGATAGGTTTGCTACATTATTTTCTTTGTTTTCTTATCTTAGCAAAGCTTATACTCATAACTATTACAATAAATTTACATTTATGCACTTCCCTTATTATATTTTATTTAGAACATGTGTGTATGCACATGGGCTTGTGTGCTTTCCTTAGCTATGACACACATGTGGAAGTCAGAGGAGAACTTGAAGGAGTTGCTTCTCCCCTTCTACTGTGTGGGTCCTAGGAATAGTGCAGGTCAATGCAGGTCATCAGGCTTGGAGGCATGAGCCCTCACCCACTGAGCCGTCTCATGGACTCCTTTTATGTACTTCACTTTTTATTGTTGTTTTTTGGTTGATTTTTTTTCTGTTTTTCTTTTCCTTTCTTTCATATGAAGTCTCGCTGTGTAGTTTTGGCTAGCTTAGAACTTGCTATGTAGATCAAGTTGACCTTGAACTCATAGAGATCTGCTGGTGTAACATGAGGGCCTGCTTTTGGGGGTTTCTGTCCTCCCACCAGGTCCCACAGCCATTTAGCCCCAAAGAAATTACACAAAGGTCTATATTAATGATAAACTGATTAGCCCATTAGCTCAGGTTTCTTATTAACTCTTATAACTTATATTAGCCCATTATTCTAGTATATGTTAGCCACATGGCTCAGTACCTTTTTCAGCAGGGCAGGTCACATCTTCCTTCTCCCATGTCTGGGCTGGACTCCAGAGGAATGGACTTCCTCCTTCCCAGAATCCTCCTGTTTTCATTGCCCTGCCTCTACTTCCTGTCTGGTTGTCTTGCCTCTACTTGCTGCCTGGCTACTGGCCAATCAGCGTTTATTTAAAACATGATTGACAGAATACAGAATTATCCCACACCACTGCTGGTCCCTGTCTTCTAGGTGGGATGAAAGGTGTGTGCCATTGTACCCAGCTTGCTTTCTTTCTTTCTTTCTTTCTTTCTTTCTTTCTTTCTTTCTTTCTTTCTTTCTCTCTTTCTCTCTTTCTCTCTTTCTCTCTTTCTTTTCTTTTCTTTTCTTTTTTTTCCTTTTTCTTTTTTTTTTTTCTTGACTTTTTTGAGATAGGGTTTCTCTGTAGCTTTGAAGCCTATCCTGGAACTAGCTCTTGTAGATCAGTGATGGGCGTAGTCGACCTGTAAGCTAGAATTAACCAGACCAGCTCAATACAACAGATCTGGTTTAATAATTGAAAAGGGAAACTCACACAACTGGGGGTCCAGCGAACATAGCGCGTGCAGAGAAGAGAGAGAGTGCACCTGGATTCCCAGGTCTTTCTTCTCTGGCCCCAGGCGGCCAGACCCTAGCCAGATGTGATTGGCTGAACTTCTCCATCAGATCAGGCTGGCCTTGAACTCACAGAGATCCTCCTGCCTCCGCTTCACAGTAGTGGGATTAAAGGCATGCGCCACTGCCTGGCTCTCAGCTTGCACTTTCTAAAATAATTGTAGACATTATCTATTGGAATATATACTATGCCTTAGGATAGACTGAGTTAAACAAGTGGGAATAAGTTTCTTTACTACAGGTCTCATAACACCCTTTACTGTACAGTATATATTAGGAGCACATTAGTAGAGTATATTGTTAGGATTTCCCCAAAGAACCATTTTGGCCACTTCATTTTGAGCTGTGTTCTACAGAAAACATTCAGAAAAGTATTGCATAATACACACAGACAAGAACACTGCTGGGTACAAGTTGTGGTTCAGTCAGTGTTATTTCTTTTTATTGCCATGTAAGCGTCTTTAGTGATTTTCTAAGTAACTTTGAACATTTGCTTCTGAAGGGGAGAAAGTATTTTCCAGAGTGCCTTTTAGATTTTGTGATAACAGTTCCTAGCAGCAGAGACAGGGGAAATAGGGCCGCAGCATTACTTTGAAGCTCAGATCAGTGAAACTGGGCCTGACTTAGTGTATTAG